>NW_026652278.1:175093767-175501383 GCF_009828535.3 Hylobates moloch
CACCATGCCTGGCTAATTTTTGTATTTTTTTTTTTTTTTTGTAGAGATGGGGGTCTCACCATGTTTGTGTTTTTGTAGAGACGGGGTTTTGCCATGCTGGCCAGGCTGGTCTCGAACTCCTGACCTCAAGTGATCCGCCTGCCTTGGCCTCCCAAAGTTGGGATTACAGGTGTGAGCGACTGCGCCAGCGTACAAGTAGGAACTTTAAATTGTGATAAATATTTCTATAAAGTAGGCTGAAGTTGGTGTCGTATCTAAGAATCCATTACCGAATCTAAGGTCATGAAGGGTAAGTGTTTTATAGTTTTAGCTCTTACATTTCAGTTTTGTACATTTTGAGGTAATTTTTATATATGACATGAGGTGAGCGTCCAACTTCATTCTCTTGCATATGGATATCCAGTTATGTTTTAATACTTACTATCTTATAGGGGAAGAAGACAAACTTATTGCCTCATAAGAAAGCTCTTTTCTAAATAGCTGTAATTATTAGCAAATTTCTAACATTTTGCTACATGTAGACCTTTATATCATAATAAATATTTCTAAGAGGTAGGTTTGAATTATAAGTGTTGGAATTTAAGCTTGTCTTCTGTCAGTTGAGAGTTTTACACATTTTAGGATGTGTAGTAAGTTAATATATTTATTAATAGTTTTTGGCCAGGCACAGTGGCTCATGCCTCTAATACCAGCACTTTGGGAAGCTGAAGTGGGTGGATCGCTTGAGGCCAGGGGTTCGAGATCAGCCTGGGTAACACAGTGAGACTCCCATCTCCACAGAAAAAAAAAAAAAAAACAAAACAAGAAACAGTTTTTATTAAAGAGAGGTTGTTGGTGAGGCAAAGTGTATTGAGAGAGTATGCATGGACTTTTGTGTTCAAAATCAAACTGCTACTACACAGCTGTGTGACACGAAGGACGTTACTAAAACACTCTGAACCTTGTTTTCTTCTCTGTCAGATGAAGACGATAGTATCTAACTTATATGATGTGTGATGATGATTAATTGTGATAAGATATGTAAAACTGCCTGGAAAACAACAAGCTCAATAAATATTAATTTGGCTGGACACAGTGGCTCACGCCTGTAATCCCAGCACTTTGGGAGGCTGAAGTGGGCAGATCACTTGAGGTAAGGAGTTCAAGACCAACCTGGCTAACATGGTTAAACCCCGTCTCTACTAAAAACACAAAAATTAGCCGGGTGTGGTGGTACACACCTGTAATCCCAGCTACTTGGGAGGTTGAAGCAGGAGAATCACTTGAACCTGGGAGGTGGAGGTTGCAGTGAGCTGAGATCAGGCCACTGCACTCCAGCCTGGGTGACAGAGTGAGACTCTATCTCAAAAAAAAAAAAAAAAAAAATTAATTTATATTACAACTGGCTCAGCTCCAAGTAAAATTCATTTTTGTGATGTAGATCTTCATATATTATTTTTTAGAGAAACTTTATTGAGGTATACCTTCTATAAATACACATATTATACTAAATTGTACATATTTAAAGTATACTATTTGATACATTATGATATACATATATGACATACATATACATGTGTGTATACATATCTATATACATATAGACTCAAAACGCTCGTGACCATATCCATTACCCATGTAAAAAGTTTTGTCTCTTTTTAGTCACTCTCCTCCCCACCCTGACTTTTAATCCATTGATCCACTTAATCCATTGGTTCCACTTTTTGGGGTATTAAACATTAGCTGGGTGTGGTGGTGTGTGCCTGTAGTCCTAGCTATTTGGGGGGCTGAGGCAGAAGGATTGCTGAAGCCTAAGAGGTCAAGGCTGTAGTGAACTTTGATTGCACCACTGCACTCCAGCCTGGGCAACAGAGCAAAACCTTGACTCTTAAAAAATAAAAAAAAATAAATAAATAAAAATAAAGGTGCTATGAACATGTACAAGTCTCTGTAAGAACATACGCTTTTTTTCTCTTGGGTAAATATCTAGGAGAGGAATGGCTGGATCATATAGCATACATATGTTTAACTTTTTAAGGAACTGTAAAAATGTTTTCCAAAGGAGTTGTACTGTTTTGTATTTCCAGCAGTCATGTATGAGTTTTAGTTTTTCTGCATGTTCACCATCATTTAGTGTGGTCAGTGTTTTAAATTTTATCAGTTTAAGTGAGTGTATAGCAGTGTCTCACTGTGTTTAATTGTACTTTGCTAATTACTAATAATGTTAAGTTTTTTTGTTTCTTTTTTTTTTTTCTGAGACAGAGTCTCGCTCTGTTGCCCAGGCTGGAGTGCAGTGGTGCAATCTCGGTTCACTGCAAGCTCTGCCTCCCGGGTTCACACCGTTCTCCGGCCTCAGCCTCCCGAGTAGCTGGGACTACAGGTGCCCGCCACCACGCCTGGCTAATTTTTTGTATTTTTAGTAGAGACGGGGTTTCACTGTGTTAGCCAGTATGGTCTCGATCTCCTGACCTCAAGTGATCCATCCTCCTTGGCCTCCCAAAGTGCTGGGATTACAGGCGTGAGCCACTGCGCCCAGCCTAAAAATGTTAAGTTTTTATTCATGTGCTTATTTGTCATTTGTGCATCTTCTTTGGTGAAATGTCTGTTGAAACTTTTTGCCCAATTTGTTACTGTTTGCTTTCTTATTGTTTTTTGAGAATTCTTTATACATTCTGGATGCAAGTCCTTTATCAGTTATATACTTTACAAGTATTTTCTTCTAGCTTATAGCTTGTCTTTTTATTTTCTTACTGGTATCGTTCAAAGAGTAAAAGTTTTAAATTTTGACGTGGTCACATTAATCAACTTGTGGTTTTTATTGTGAGTGTTTTGTGTAAGCAATTTTTGCTTAGTCTAAAGTAACAAAGATTTTCTCTTAGGTTTTTTACAGAAGTTGTATAGTTTCAGGCTTTACGCTTAGGTCTATGATCCATTTTGAGCTAACTTTTTTATATGGTGCAATGTATTGATTTAAGTTTATTTTGATGAATATAAATATCCCAGTTGTTCCAGCCTCATTTATTTGAAAAGACCAGTCTTTCTCCACTCACTTGCCTTTGCACCTTTCTCAAAAATTAGTTGTCTATATAGGGGTCTATTTTGGCATCTTATTCTTTTCATTGATCTATTTGTCTTGATGCCAATAGCACACTGCCTTGGTATTGTAACTTCTAAGAAGTTTTGAAAATAGGTAGTGTAAATCTTCCAAGTTTGTTCTTCATTTTCAAAGTTGTTTTGATTACTCTAGGTCCTTTGAATTTTTATATAAACTTTTGCATCATCTTGCACATTTCTGCAGAAGAGTCTACTGGGATTTTTTTCTCAGATGTTGAATCTATAGTTTTATTTGGAGAGAGTTCAAATCATAATAGTATTGAGTCCTTTGACCCATAAAACAGCACATCACTCCTTTTATTTCTTTAATTTCTTTCAGTACTATTTTGTAGTTTGCAGTACACAGGTATTTATCCCAAAGTATTTTGTATTTTTGAGGCTATTGTTAGTAGTATTGTTTGTTAAATTTCAGTTTCTAATTATTCATCATGAGTATATAGAAATACAGTTGATTATCATATATTGATCTTGTATCATGCAACCTTACTATCATCACTTATTAGTTCCAGTAGCTTTTTTGTAGATTCTATTGAATTTCCATGTAGACAGTTTTGTCATCTGTGAATAAAGACAGTTTTACTTCTTTCTTTCCTGTCTGGAATTGAAAAAAAAAATTGTCTTTTTTTTTCGTATTATTGCACTGGCTGGAACCTGTAGGACAATGTTAAACAGAAATGGTGAGAGCAGATGACTTTGGTATAGTTTTCTCCATGTTTCTTAAGCTTGGTTTTTGTTGAGCTTCTCAAATCTGCTTATAACTCAATCAAATTTGGAAATATTTTGGCCATTAGTTCTTCATTTTTTTTTGTTTTGTTTCCGTTTCTCTCTCCTCTCCTTCAAGGACTCAAGGAAACATATATCAGGCCTTTTGATATTGTCCCACAGTCCTTTAATACTTTTTCACTTACTTACTATTTGGATTTTATTTTCAGGAATTTGTGCTTCTCTGTCTTCAAGTTCATGAATATTTTCTTCCGCAATGCCTAGTCTTTTTTTAATTCTATTTAGTGAATTTTAAAAAAATCCTTCCCTTATTGGGGCAACACCCTTCTGAGAGTAAGCTACCCAATGCCTTGGATTTATAATGTTTTCTGATATGGCTCATGGAAACAGGAACTGTTTCTGCTTCTGTGACAGGGCTTGGCACTGTTTCCTCTAACCTTCTAATGTTTATTCCTCTGGTCTTGGGTAGTTTGATCGTTGAGTATTATTCTGCTGAATTCTCCAGCGATGGGCTTTACGGATTTCAGTAATTCTCTCTGGGCAGCACTGGGGCATCCTGCGAAGGATTCACCTTGCGGATGATACACACTTTATAAACCACCTTTTCTGTGAAGCGCCAGATGGCAGATATTTTAAGCTGTGCAGGCCATATGGTCTCTGTTGCAACTATTCAACTCTGCCATTATAGCCTGAAAGCACTTGCAATGTGTACATGAATGGACATGGCTATGTTCCGATAAAACTTTATATAGGAAAACAGGTGGTAGGCAAGATTTGGCCTGTGGGCCTTAGTTCATTGATGACTGTGACTATAACTGTGACTGTGTGTGTGTGTCTGTGGGTGGCTGGGTGGGTGTACATGTTTTGTATTAATAGTTAGTATGTCCTAAATGGGATGTGAGACAGCCTTATTCCAAATTCAAAGCAGAAAAAAGAGCCTATAGTTATTGAAACTTTTCGGATCGGCGTACACTGACACTTGCTTTCATTATTTTTGCTCCTGTTTTTGAAATGCTAAGTAGTGAATCATTTAATGCTGACATTTAAGCTAATTGCTCTTTAATGTACATTTGACATATGAAGCAACAGTGCAATCTAAAAATTATTAAATCATTTGCTTATATTGCTGTGGCAAAGACAAACCATTTTTCATCTGTTTCCCTCTTTCCTAGTGTTTAAAGCAGGGTGTCTTGAAGTCAAAATGGAAACTGGTACTTGCCACCCCCGCTTTGTGGGGGCAATGGATGGAGGGGCCGCAGCAGCGCATGGGATGCTCTGTCATCAGGCAGCGTCCCGATGGGCTGCGTTCCAGGCTCTGTGCTTCTGAATTCCTCTGCAGCGGTTGGCAGGCAGCCAGTGTACCATGAAGGATTAGATTCTGTCTCTCTTCCTTTTACACACACCCCAAGAGGATTTCCTGCTTCAACTTTTAAAAGACTGGCTCCAACCAGCAAATCCAACAAGTGGGCCCATTTGTGAATTGAGTATCTTGGGAATTACGCTATACAAATAGGTCACAGTTGAATAACCAGTATGTGCAAATTGATTTTTCTCTTTGGGTGGGGGAAAAACCCTCCTAGTTCTCTCTAGGGAAGATTGTATCACCATATAACAACTGTCACAAGGGCACAAAAATACATTTTTGAGTAGAATGAGTCATCTGTTTCTCTGGGTGCTTCATTTTTAGTTATAAAGTGCGTTGATCATATTTCAAAAGCCTGCTGTATGTTCTTTAAAGAGACTCTTTTCTCCATTTGTGCTGAGCAAGTAAAGATTTCCAGCTTTATTCAGTGTGATTATATATTATGAAACCAAAAGGCTATCAGTTATTCCTATACAAAGGCAGTTTGTTCATTTTTGGTAAATACAGATTTGGGCATGTGCCATTTTCCTATGTTGTGATTTTTCATGAAAAGAAGTAAAATTTATGAACAGATTTGTCACATTGAGTTGAATTTACTTAACACATGTATAAATGTTGTGTGGAAAAAAAAAACACACTAAAACTCAAAGCACTTTTTCTATCCTGTCATTCAACACCCACACACGAAAGGGTGTCTCCCCACACACGAAAGGGTGTCTCCCACACGAAAGGGTTTCTCCCTACACACGAAAGGGTGTCTCCCACACACGAAAGGGTGTCTCCCCACACGCAAAAGGGGTCTCCCACACACGAAAGAGTGTCTCCCCACACATGAAGCAGCAGACATCCGCTAAGTGTCCCCTGATTCAACTCAGTTCCAACGCTGTCCACCTGGAGACAGCTTCAGACCCGGTAAAGTGAAGGCTCTGTCCCACCAGACTGCCCCTGACTTCAGACGCCAATCAGCAAGTGCAGGTGGTTTTCCCTGTACTTCTGAGCCCCCCAGCCCCCCACCCCAGCTATAAATCAGAGTTCCCATGACCCTCTCCTCCAGTGCAATTAATTTGCTAGGGCAGCTCACAGAACACAGGGAAATACATTTACTAGTTACTATAAAGGATATTACAAAGAATACAGATGAAGAGATGCATAGAACGCAGTATGGGAAAAGGGGCTGGAGCGTTCGTGCCCCCCACCCACACTGGCCTGTTACTCTCCAGGAATCTCCGTGTTATTCAGCTATCTAGGAGCTCCCTAAACCCTGTCCTTTTGGTGGTTTTGTGGAGACTTCATTGAGTAGGCACGACAGATTAAATCATTGGACATTGGTGATCTACCTTCGGCCCCTCTCCCCTCCCTGGAGATTGGGGGTAGGGCTGAAAGTCCCCCCCTCTAATCAGGCCATGGTCTTTCTGGTGACCAGCCCCATCCTGAAGGTACCTGGGGGCTGCCAGCCCTCACATCACTTTGGAGATTCTAAGAATTTTAGGAGTTGCATGTCAGAAAATGGGATCAAAGAGTAAATATACATCGTGGGTGTCTTTGCTACAAAGTAAGCTCTATGATAGCTGGGACGGTGTATATCTTTCTGGCCATTGTATTTTTACAGCTAGATGTATCCAACACATAGTTTATATCATTAAATATTTGTGAAGTAAATGAATGAATGGAAATAATTGACCTTGCAGGCTGCAGTGACTGAATAACTATTGAAATGAACAAAGGTGGATATATTTATAGAAAATAGTAATTTCATTTTTACAGTGTTTAAGGATGGGAGTCACCTCTGTTGACTACAGCTTAACTCTGCAGTTTAATTTTTTAAGAAGGTCTATGGAGGTAAGACAATGAATAAAGAACATTAAAGAAAATAGATCTATGTCTATGAACAACTTGGGGAAAATTACAATAATGGGGAGGTTGGTGAAGGAGGAAATGCGTGTGATTGGCTGAGATAGAGCAGCCTCTTTTACTTAAGGTTGCTTGCCTTTTCTTACTCTCTTTTCTAAAAACAATGTCAAGACTCCCAGCTCAAAATACTAATTTGCATTTGGTTTGGAAAAATATTCCTGTATTTTAAATACATGAATTTCTACAGTAAGAACCATTAGAACATATAGAAATTACAGGCAGATCAGTATTAAGCTTTTGCCACACAGTAACTTTATAACTGATAATACAGACAAATCAGTGTAACCAAATTTTGTAGGGGAGGAATTTAGTAAACTTTGTTCTCAAGAAATGGGAGCTGTCATTCAGAAGATACTCCATCAGTTCTCAATTTCCAAATGCTTGTGAATTTTAGTCCTTTTTGTGGTTGTTACGAGTTTCTATTTTTATTGAATTGTGGTTAGAAAACATAGTTTGTGTTATAATGGTTCCTTGCAATTTGTTTTATGGACCAATTTTTGTAAATGTGTCTGAAATGAATGCATATTCTTCAGTTGTTAGATGACGGAATCTATGTCCGTTAGATATCTTCCATATATTTGCTGATATTTTGTTTTTACTTTCACAGAGAGTGGTGTATTAAAAATCTCCCAGTATAAAGTCAAATTTGCCATTTCTTGTAGTTTTTTTGTTTTTTGTTTGTTTGTTTGTTTGTTTTAGCTAAACTATTAGCTGTGTAGATGAGGGAAGCTATAGGCTGCTGGTTGATTGAAGTCTCCAGCAGCTGTGATGTGGGGCCAGCATACACTGGCTTGAGAGGGCTGATTGCATGTGTCTGTTCCCAACTCTGTGTCTAGAGATTTCACGTCAGAAGCTGGAAATTGCCCCTGGTGGTAGTATGTACACCATGGAAATTAGCAAGTGTCACAAATCAAGGCTATTTCCCTCCACCCTTCAGAGCACCAATTTACCAGCACACCAGTGCTTCTGTCGTAATAAAGAGATCCTCCTTTTCTCTGAAAATGCTTTTTGCCTTATAAAATACTTTGATATAAAAATAGTTACACAAGATTTCTTCTGATTATTTGCTTGAGTTGAGAGCATGTTTCTCTAGGAAGAATTTGATTTGCTTCTGCCAGATATCTGGATGCACTATCAAGCAGGATTACTGTTTAAATTTAAAATATCAGCTGATTACCAGAAGTGGTAAAATAAGACAGATGGGAACCAACTAGCAAAGCTGCATATGCATCTCCTGTGACCCAGCAGTCTCTCTTGAAAGTGGAAGAGATAGATAGGCACACATACGCTTACCCAAGTCATGGCTGCTGAGATCATAATAGCCCTGTACTGGAAGCTGGCCAAGACCCAGCAACAAGGAGGGCAGTCAGAGAAATGATGGTACAAATACTCAGTGGAAGACTGTATAGCAATGAGAATGAAAGAGCATCTACTACACATGGGAATTTGGATGAATTAAACGAATGTAATGTTGAGAAAGAAGCCAGATGCAAGAGAGTAAATATTGCATAACTTCATTGAGATGAAGTTCTTAAACTAGCAAAAATAAAACCTTTGTTGTGCAAAATCAGGATATTGGTTCCCCTTTAGGGAGTAGAGTGGTTAGAAGGGGCTACTCAAAGGGCTTCCAGTATGTTGCTAATGTTTGTTTAATTGATATTGGGGTATTCAGTTGGTGAAAATTCATCAACTTGTTCGCTATTATTTTGTGCCCCTTTCTGTAGGTGTGTATTGTTCAATCAAAAATGAAATTAACTTGTGGTCTTTGGGGATTCAATATTAATAATACTTCAGGTTCCAAGCTCACATAAATTCTCAGACCCATCTGAATTCTCTGGCTGTGTACTTTGAGGGAGATATTCTTTCTTTCCTCTCCTCTTGGAACCAAGGTGGGATAATACAGGTTTACTGCTGTCTAGCTTTACCAAGTGGCATTCTCCATTACCTGTCTCACCCTGTCATTAATGCTATAGCTTTCTTGAGTCCTGGTTTTACGCAGGGATCTCAGACCTTGTGCAGACATGAAACCAAAATTCAAGGTCACCTGAAATTGGTAGACACACCCAGGTCGACTGTTGGCTTAAATGCTGTTTACCTCCCAGGACTCTTGCTTTTGACTTTGTTTCTGATCTTAAAATATTTAAAAAGATTTTTTATTTTCCTTATTTTTTTCCAAGTTCAATCATTCATTCATAAGAGTGGTGTTAATATTTCATCTACCGCTCTTACGTGTTTTACGACAGGAAGTTTTAGACCTCTTGCTGCAATACTGTGAGATACAGAAGTCTTCCCCCAAGGTTCTTTCTCCCTATATTTTAAGGGGAAGAAGGAAGAAAAAAGTGAGAAAGTGAGTCACAATCATTCAGTTTTGCTCATTACTATCGAGTCAGTTGGTACAAATTCCGATTATGCTAGAGGCTGACAATACAGGAAGCTGGAAGATAAGAATTTAGTTCAAAGAATGTGGTAAACTTTTGAACTGGTAAAATCCTTTTGATCCGTGTTCTAATGGTTAGTTATCTCATCTGCAAAATGGGAGTGGGGCTAGACTAGCTATTTCCTAACTTTGTCTTTCATGTTCAAAATTAGCAAAGTGATTTTAGCAATAATCTTAGGATCCCATTGAATTTTATCTCCTTTAATAATTAACTAATAAATTAATAATTAAATTAAGAGTTATAAACTAATAATTAAATTGTTTGAGTCATAAATGTTCTCTCATTTGTTCATGTGAAGTAATATCTTTTATTATTATAATTTAGCATTTTATAGTACTTAAAACCATTATTTTGCAGTGTCTATAAAAAGATACTGTTTTTTACTTTGGGAAATGGTGGTGATACAATTTGAATTGAAATTTAACCATCATCACAATAGCCTAGGCTGTATTACTAGATTTATGATTCTCATTTACAAATTGTAAGCACTTTTTGCAGTGTGTGTATGTGTGTGTGCCTATTTACCAAGTTGATACATGAATGATAAACAAGGATTGTAGTAATACAGTCATAGAACAATGAAATATCTCAGGAATTTAAGTAAAAATAATTTTTTTAAATTACTAAACTTGTAAAGGGCATATAGTGAAAGACTCATATAAAAAGAATTAATAAACCAAATTTTTAGAAACTCAGTAACTATCTTTTTTTCCTGCACAAAACAAACATTCCACTCACAGATCTAGGGGCTTCAATTCCATTATTTTGCTGTTATTTCTATGAGGAGTGAGTCATGAAATTTCTGTTTCCATCGTACTTAAACTCAGAATTTTGTGCTGTTTTATGAAGCCTACATACTTCTATAATGTTTTGTTTTACCTCCTTTTCCCTCACTGTTTACCTTGGCTAGTGTGTAAAGCTTTTTAACTTATGGCCATGTAATCAAGTTCATTTTAAGGCTGAGGCAGGTAACAAGTTGCCAGAAATATTATTTTTAAGTGCTTTGTAGCAATGATCTAATCATTACATTTATTATGGCATTAAAAAAATAACATATTGTAAGAATCCAAGCATGGAGGTATGAGAGATCTGGATCTTTACCAGGTGGAACTATATGAAATTGCAGCTCAGAATGGTTGAATATTGTCAATGATACATAATTCTACCTGATGCTGTCTATATAACTCTGGGCAAGTTTCTTCATGAGCTTCGGTGTTGTCTGCTCTAAGTGAGGATACTGCTCAGAGGACCAGTCTGAGGCATAAACATGGTGATCTGTTTTATTGCCTTCAAACCATAAGCCATTATAAATATATATTGCCTTAAAATCATTATGCATTTGGTAAAGTATTATGGATTCTCACTTGCATTTTCACTTTAATCCCTATGGTATTAGTTTCATCTGGAAATGAGGTTTATATGGATCAGGAGATAAAGACGTGAGAATATTGGCAAAGCAGGGGTTAGGATGACACACATACACAATCTGGGGCAGTGAAGAAGTCACCTCTTAGAAAAAAAATTAATAGAATCTAGGAGATTTTACACCCAATTTTAGAAATGACTGGGCTGGTCATTTAGACATTTGCTCTCTTCATTATCACCACCTCCTCCGCCTTCTCATTCACAGATAAAAATGATAAAATACACTCCTGGATAAAGGAAGTTTCTAAAATGCGTACAAAGGAATAAAAATGTTTTCTAGAACTCGCTTATGCAGGGAGTTGCTAGAGGCCGCACTGTCCTGCTGGTGCCCGAGGATGCCTCTGTCCGTCGTCTGGCAATGGTCTATGGCAACACTGCTTACACATGGGCTCTGAAATGCTTACAGATGAGTAGTAAGATTGCCTCATATCACCATAAAAAAACTAAAGCCAAAATAGAAATTCAGTAAGTGCAGGTGGGTCAGTATTTGAAAAAAAAATTATATACACACACACCAAAATGAAGCAAGCTGTAGTCTGTTTGGCAAATGTACTGAACTGCATGTGTTCCCCATATATTAGCAAGTCTGAAACAATACCTCTGTGTTAAACTAAAAGACGGACATCAGGCCAGCAGGCTGCACCTGCCCCTAATGGAGCTGGGGGAAAAGACACATGAGTACAGAAGCTGTTGGGAATGTTTACGGAATCGGGGGCTGGTGCACGTCTCTGCAGAAGGAGAGCAGGGCCTGTGAAGCGGGTGGCGGCAGCCGTGGAGAAGGGCTGCTGTTGGGATGGAGGCCAGCTGCACGCAGAGTGAGGACGAGAGAATGCTGCTCGGGCTCAGGGAGTTTTAGCTTGTCATGTCACAGCTGGTGTGGGCATCACAGATTCCCAGTTTCATGTCTTTGATAAATAGTGGCTCAGTGGTTAGTACCCAGCCAGAGAAATTTGAAATAAACAACGTTTTGCTGCCTGTGACACTTCTTAAGATGACCACCAAAAGCACACTTTTATGTCTCATTCAGCCAGTGCATTGCCTACTAATATGCCTCGTGTTAGTCACTGAGAAAAAACTCAAATGGCTTGTAGAATGGACATCTAGGAGTCTTGAATATGTCGTATCGACATTCCTAATAGTTTCATGCCAAAGACTATATATTAGTATAACAAAGCACAAAACACATTGGGTTGGAAATGATAGTTGCTTATTTCAACTTGTTCGTATGTCATTATATGGAGTACTGATTGAATATGCAGAATTTTGGTTAGCCCCTTTCATATTTATCAGTAATATCTTGAACTTCTATTGCCCTTCAAACAAAGATTGTGTTTTAAAAAAGATAAGCAGAGAAGGAATAATGTAAATGTGAAATGGGTTTTATGTCTTGTTTACCCTTAACCTAAGTGTCGCACAGGTAGAAACATAGCATTTGGAGTCGGAAAAAGCCAAGTTTGAATTTCAGTGCTACCATTTTATAATGATAATGAAAACAACATTGATTTAATATTTATTGAATGCTTACTGTATGCAAGGCAGTATGTATAGGGTATTATCTACTGTCATTATCTGTATTATCTATATTCTATTATCTATATTATCTATAATCTTATTGCATTATTATATAATCTATAATCTTATTGTAATCCTAAAATGTAGGCAATTAGAAAATGCATCTGTTACCATAGCTCCAGCTCCCATCTCCTCAAAGAATTCCCTGTTTGCATCTCTGGGTCCTATCTCTTTCCCAAGCTCCAAGCCTACATCTTGGCTTGACTGACAATGCTCCACCATTCCGTCAAACACAGTATGGCCGATATTGAATGATCACCACCCCAATGCCCCCCAAACTAGTTTTCCTGTGCCTCAGACATTCTTACCTCTATGGAGTGTGCCTTATTTGTGTAAAATGTGCCTCAGACATTCTTACCTCTATGAAGTGTGCCTTATTTGTGTAAAATGTTACCCGTCCCCTAGACAAGATTTCTTCCTTTCCCTCCCCTACATATTCAGTCACTAAGTTTGCAATAGTTCTTATCTGGATCCTCTCTTTTCTCTTCCTGCAGCTAGGATACTTAATAACACTGCCACAACTGGTCCCTCTTTAGATTCTTGGCCATGAAGATCAGTGAAACCCTTCATCCTGCCTGGATATAATGCTACATTTAGTCCACTCACCTCTCCCTCCTCCCATTTCATACCTTCTCTCTTCTCAAACCCCACTTATCTGCTGTCCTTACCACCCACATGCTGTGGTCTGAGTGCTTGTGCCCCCAGAAAATTCACATGTTCAAACTTACTGTTCACTGCCTCAGTGTTAAGAGGTGGGGCTGTTAGGAGACGATTAGGTAGCTTATTAACAGGACTAGTGCCCTGATAAAAGAGGCCCAAGGGAGCTGCTTTCTCTTTCCACCATGTGAGGATACAGTGAGGAGGTGCCATCTATGAATTAGAGGACGAGCTCTTTTGATGCCTTGATCTTGGATTTCCCAGTCCTTAGAACTGTGAGAAGTAAGTTTCTACTGTTTCTAAGCCAGTCTATGGTATTTTGTTATAGTAGCCCAAATGGACTAAGACATGACATCACTGGGAAAATAGGAGCAGTCATAAGAGAACTTCATCAGCTGCCACCCTGTGTTGCTCCATTATCATCTGTGGCGTATATGGTGACCGCCTAGTCTACTCTGCTTCCTATCTAAAACCAATACGGTTGTTCCTGTGGTAGGCAGAGAGGTCTCCCTTAAAACCCCCATGCCCTAATCCATGGAACCTGTGGCTACATTGTTACATGGCAAAAAATGATCTTATAGATGTAATTAAGGTTACAGACGAAAATAGGGACATTATCCTGGACCATCCATGTGGGCTGAATTTAATCACATGAGCCTCTCGAGCAGAAAACTTTCTATGCCTGAAAACAGAGAGATGCAGCAGAAGTCAGCAAGATTCAATACTCGTGCAGGACTTGATGTGCTATTGTTGGTTATCACAGAGGGAGCAATGTGATAAGGAATGTGGGAGATCTTAACGGCTGAGGGAGTCTCTTTGCTGTCATCCAGCAAGGAAGCAGGGACTTCAGTCCTACAAACACAAGGAACCAACCTTCCAACAACCTGAGAGAGTTTGCAAGTGGATTCTTCCCCGGAGCTTCACCTAAGAGCTCAGACTGCTCAACACCTTGATTTTGGTCTCGTGGCATCCTGAGCAGAGGGATCAGCCAAGTCCTCTCAATCCCTACAGAGCTTCAGAAACCTTGAGATCATGAATTTGTGTTTCAAGCTGTCAAGCTTGTGGTCATTTGTTACGGTAGCTGTACAGAGCGAAAACAGATCTCGCTTCTGTTTGTTTACTCAAGGACATTGAACCCCATAATTCTCTCCTCTCTCATGCATCATCAGCTTTTCTTCTCTGTTGACCCATTCCTTATCAGCTCATCAAATATGATTTCTTGCATCTTAAAATGTGCAAGCAAATCTCTCTAGACTGTGTTCCCCTCCAGCTACTGCTTTATTTCCCTACCATCCTTGAACAGTTAAAACTCCTTAAAGGAGTTGCCAGTAATAGCTCCCCTTCCCTTTCCAGTTTTCTCTTCCCACTCCATATCGGGCATTTAGCACCTCACACGACACCCTTACAATCTTCTTGAAAGAGCCATCAGTGACCTCTATGTTGCTAAATCCAAATGTTCAACTCTAAGTCCTCATCTTACTTGACCTATATCCAGCATTTGACATTGATTCTTCTCTCTTCCTTGTAACGCTTTTTCATTCAACTTCCAGAACGCCACAATTCAACTTTCTTCCCCATTCACCACCTCTCTTTCTCAATTTATTTTGTTTGTTTTTTCCTCATTTTCCTGGATTCTTTATATTGTCACAGCATTTGGTCCTGAGACCACTCATTTCTTTGATATCCACAGCTAGTCTTTAAATACCATCCATATAGTCAACTCCAAAATTTGTTTCTCCAGCCTGTGTCTTTACTCTGAACTTGTCTGTCTCAATGCCCACTTATCTTTACGTTTGGTTGCCTAACATTCATCTCAAGTGTAACAAGTCCAAAATCCAACTCTTATTTTTCTCCCCAAAACCTGCTTCTCACACAGTCTTTTTCTACCTCAGTGAATTATAATTCAATCTGTATGCAGGACGAAATGACCTTGGAGCCATCCGGATAGGACATCTCTTGTGTTTGACTTCCTATCCTTTTAGCCCATCATTTGCTCTAACCACTGTTGCTGCAATGAGCTTTACACAGGTTCTCTGCAGCAATTTGGCCTCACTGCACTGTGTATATCTCACTTTCTTCCTTGGAGCCTTTCTGACACCATAGCCTGGGCTATTTGCACTCAAGTATGTCTAACTGGGGAGATGGACGCAGTGGCTAAAGGTCTGCTTTCTGTGCCTCAGGTGCAGGACACACGGCTCCTCCAGGATCTCAGCTGTCAAGGCCCAACTGGCATCAGCTGTGACCAGCTGAAGCCTGCATCCCTGTGTTAGCTTTTTCCTTGTTCCTGTTTTCCTTTCTCTACTCTTCCTTACCTGTTTCCTAAGATCAATTCCCCAAATAAAACACATGCATACAGCTTTCTGTTTGGTACCAGAAGTGACTTAGAATTCAGATCTTCAGGATGAGGATCAGGAGCTGGATCATTCACAGGCCAGAGAGCGATAAGAGTACCGCTGCTGTCAGCAGGTCAGGGAAGCCCTTCCATGCAGGAGCAGCACAGTTACTCTCAGTGAAAACCACAGGCTCAGGCTGGCCAACTGTCACATCAAGGAATGCTGGGAAAGCAAAAGTCCCCAGGGCAGTGTTTATAGAGACTTTTATATCCAGTGGTGCTAGAAAAATCCATCATGAACCCCTCAAGGAGTGTTACAGCATAGCCTACTAGAGGTCTGGAGCAAGACCATGTATTCTGCAGCAAAGAAATTCTAGCTGTTGGGAGGGTAGCTATTGCAGTGTTGCTGGGCCCTACTAGAGACTGAGCACCTGCTCATGGGACATTATGACTGGGGTGATGTCCATGGTGAGCTGGATATTATCAGTCCAGGTGGATGCAGCAGCAATGTCTCTTATGATGGAAATGGTACATTTCCGATGAGCCTCCAGCAGGCTCAGGAGCCACAGGTGAGTCACATTTAATATGTGACTCAGAATCCTTTGTTCTCTGTTATAACTCCTTTGTTTTAGCTATGGTCTCATGGGGGCTCCCTATGACCAATCAGAAGAGGAAGAACAAAATTAGGTCTGGGTCTCAGGTGGATTAGCTCAATATCTTGGTGCTAGCCATAAGTGGACTGCAGCCATACTGCTGCTCACTTAGGGATGGCCTTAGAGAATCACGATGAAGGAAGATCCTCCCAGTGGACAAAACTGCAAGAAGCATACCGGAATGCTAGTATTATACGGAGCTTTAGGGTAAATATGGGCTTCAGGGCAGTGGTAAATAGCTTGGCCAGTTGGTCAAGGGCTTAGAAGGAGCAAAATTAGAAAACTGGAAATAAGGAAATCCGAGGAAGAGGCATATCGATCTATAAATGGGAGTGGGCACAAAATGTGTCCATCTTTGTGTCTTAAGATAATTCCCATCAGAGAGCATCAGCACAGAAGAGCCTCGAATAGCCCTTTGGGCATCATGACTGACCATGCAGGCAAGATAGCCGCAGGCCTTGACTACCCCATTCTTGTGCAATGGGACTATGAGTAGTGTGGCCACTGTGGCGGGAAGGGGGACTATGCATGGCCCCAGGCTGACCTGGCTGCTGCCACTACTCAGTGCCCAACCTGCCAGCAACAGACGCTAATGCTGCGAACCCTGTGAGGAGAGGCCAGCCACTTGGTTGAAGTGTGATCATCGAACCCTCTACTCTGGCAGGGATAAACATTCTTCTTTACCAGAAATGATAGAAACTCTGGGTTTGGGTTTTCCTTGTTTGCCTGCAGTGTCTCTCCCAGAGCCACCATCTTAGGGTGGCATTTCAGAATGCCTGGTTTACCAGTATTGGTTTTTGCAACGGTGCTTCAGATGAAAGGACCCCCATCTGCTTTTGTTTTTTTGCAAAGAAATGCAACAGTGAGTATGTAACCTTGAGGTCCCCTGGATCATGTACAAACACAGCCCAGGAGCACCTGGCCTCATAGAAGGAGAGGGAAATGACTTATTAAAGACTTATGTAAGGTACCAGTTTGAGAACACACTCTACAGGATTGGGTTGCTGTCTTCAGGGTGAAGTTGTATTTATTGAAGCAATGATCAATATATGGTACTTTGTCTAACAGAATACACAGGTTCAGGAAACAAGGAATAGAAGTAAGATTGGCTCTATCACTCCCAGTGACTCATTTGCAGAATTAGTCCTTCTTATTCTTGTCAACTTATTGCTCTACTGGATTAGAGGTCCTGGTTCCTAGGTTAAGAGTGGAGATGCATTTCTGGATGGTATGATAATAATACCACTGAACTTGAAACCATGACCACTGCCAGGTCATTTTGAATAGTTCATGATAGTGGATCATCAGATAAAGATGGGAGTTTTGTGTTTGTTACCATAGAGAGTCAGAGTTGCTGCTACATAACAAAGGCAGGAAGATACATGTCTGGAAGCCAGGAAATTCAATGAGATGTCTCCATACTTCCATGCCCTCAATAACTATAAATGCCCAACAATGGTAAGGCAACTAAATACTCAATTCTTAGAGATGAAGATCTGGGTTACTTCACCAGGTCATCAGCTTAGACCTGCTGAACTGGTAGCCAAGAATGAGGATATTGAGAATGAGTCCTGGAGGAGGGATCAGTTGGAGTAGTGGGTCAGAAGCTTCTTCCACTCTTCCTCCCATATTCTTCCTGTATTAAGTCTGTGGAAGAGACTGTGGTCAGCTCATACCCTGAAGGTTCTTGGCAGACAAGTTTTAATGGAAAGCCTGAGTGGGTCTGGGGAATGCAAGGAGAGGATTGTGTCTGGCGATTCTTGTGCCCTCACATTCTTTTGGCCCATGGTTCACTCCAGTCATTTGTGTAGCAACCAGCTTTGGATAGGGAGAAACTGACAGTTCCTTCTCTTGGGCACACTCTATATCCTGGATAGCGTCTGATAACAAATACATAAATAGGTCTGTGTGTGTGCAATGGGAGTCTAGGTGGCAGGTGACTGGAGGGAAAATGGAGAGAAAACTCGTCATCATCGTGTTTCCTGATGGGCGTAAAAAATTCAGGGTAATAAACCAGGTCATATAAGCAATTTTAAGTTTGAAATAGCCAATAATAAAAAGAAAAATATTTGTCAAAACAGGTTTTTTTTTGCCAATTCTAAGATCTTAGCAGGAAGAAATAGCCTAAAACATTTTTCTAGAGATATTATACCCATAGAGTATTCTGTTTGTCTTATTAGGGGTTAAATTTGTTTGGCAGGGAGTTTATATATTTAGAACTATTCTTTTGGCCTTTTGAGCACTACTCTGACAATATTTGCTTCTCAAAGCAAAAAAATCTCAGTGTCTTTTGCCTCTTGCCTAAAAACTCAGCAATTAATTCATTTTAGCATGAATTATTCTTGAAAGAAATGATAATTCCAAAGTTAGCTGGGGACATTTTGCCCCTTAAAATATAGATAAAATTGACGTAATTCCTCCTTTCCAGAGAAAACTGAAAGGGCAAGGCCATCTCTAAGATTTCTGAAAATTCCTTTGGTTATATATTCTCATATTCCCTCCACTCCTCATTCTGTCTCCACTAAATGACTTCATCAATTAAAAGCTAAAAGTTCTATCCTAGGCGTTCCTCTAGAAGTCTCCTGTTTGATTTTCTTTTTCTTTTTCTTTTTTTTTTTTTTTTTTTTTTTGTCGCCCAGGCTGGAGTGCAGTGGCGCGATCTCGGCTCGCTGCAAGCTCCGTCTCCTGGGTTCCCGCCATTCTCCTGCCTCAGCCTCCCGAGTAGCTGGGACTACAGACGCCTGCCAACACGCCCGGCTAACTTTTTGTATTTTTAGTAGAGATGGGGTTTCACCGTGTTATCCAGGATGGTCTCGATCTCCTGACCTCGTGATCTGCCCACCTCGGCCTCCCAAAGTGCTGGGATTACAGGCGTGAGCCACCGCGCCCGGCCTCCTGTTTGATTTTCTATCCCAGGCTAATGTTACATGGCTTGTGTTCCTATGGTAATACTGTGTGGCTTTCCTCTCCTCCTGCTCACACCATTCCATCTCTCTGACTTCCAATTCTTTATTTTAAGGCAAAGCATGTTGGTTATCTAGTCTGTTAAGCATTTGATGAAAAATTGGCTATTTTACCTAATTTACAAAAAGAGATTACAAAGTAAACATAAGACATGCAAAAGAAAGATGGAAGTTGTGTGTGTGTGCATGGGGGAGAGGGGTGAGGGGTGGGGAGAGAGAGAGAGAGATTATTATGATTGGCAAAGATAAAAACAGTAGAAGGCATCCAGTATTAGTATGAAAACCAAATCAAAAACAAATCCAGAAATTTTTTTAAATGTTGAAAGCTGCATATGAGAATAAGAAAAATACTCATTCAAATTTTATTTTCGACTATTTAACTTCAAATATTCAACTCAACGAGTTCCATCTGAAAACTCTGTTCTGCGGGCTCTTATCTTCACACATTCATGAAAGGCACTAGGCTAAAGGAAAAGATTCAGGGAAGCAGAAAATGAGAAGATGGCAGCACAAGGAGCGTGGTTAACCTGTCAAGCGAATAACTTACTGTTGGACAACTGGAAATGTGTGTCCACTGTAGCTAACTGCATTCTAATTGGTTGTAGTTAGAAATTTTTTACTTAAAAAAAATTTCCAAGTTGATTTATAAGAACTGTGTATTAGGACATGTGCCTTATATATTTTTTGTTTTAAAATCCATTGTATGTAAGGATTATTTGGGATAATTTTTTCTTATTTATTTGTATTACATTAATTCATTTGTAATACATTAATTCATTAAATCTTCTCAGAGGAAGCATGAGACCTTTTGTGTGTTTGAGAAAATACATTTTTGTGTGTAATGGCATGTAAGTAAATTAAAAATTAGTAACACAAACCAAATGGAAAAGTACATCAAATACAGGATTTGTGATTTCAGAGCATACACTTAGGAATCTATGTTTTGTTATTTAACGAGTATTAAAACATAAATTACAAGTACATTGTGGTTTCAGAATAACACTGTATTTGACTTGATGGCATAGCAATCTGTTCGCATAACAGCATATAGTGTAGTGCTTGACATGTAGTTGGTGAATTAATGAATGATTGAAAAAATGAATGAATGATAGGAAGTCCACTTATATCAGTCATCCTAGTAACTAAATTAATGACTGACCATAAAATGTCAAATTCCCCATTACAGTGCAATGATTACCAACCATTTTACCACCATAGATCCTGAGATTTGAAAAGTTTTGTTTACTAAACATGATATATTTATTTGATAGCAATTTCTTTTTCTCATTTTTAATAAAAGTGACATGGAATAATAGTACTGACAGAATTGATCACACAATAGCTTCATATTTCTCCTATTAAGGTAACAGTGCAGTGTGGTTAAGGACATGGATTTGTAGCAAAGAGCATGGGCTCTTAACCGGATTGCCTTAGTTAGAACCCCAGTTCATTAGCTGTGTGGCCTTATATATAAGCTCTTACAAACTGTTGTGTATCTCAATTTCCTTATTCTAAGAGGAGGACAATACTTGTGCCAAATTCATAATTTTTTAAATGAATCCATGAAAAGCACCTAGAACAGGGCCTAGGACATAGTAAGCGCTCAAAAAATGTTGGTGATTCCACGCTATGAGTGCTAACATGGATTATTCCCAAAGCTCACCGGAGCCCCATGAAGTCAGGATTGTGCCCAAATCACAGATGAGAAAACTGAGACCTACTGGGATTAAAATTGCTTAATGTAACAGATTGGCTCAAGTCTAGAGCTAAATCTTGCTCCTTTTCTCTTTCTCTCCCTCTCTTCCTCCTTTCTCCCTTCTCTTTTCTCTCTGACAGAAATCTTGATCTGCAAGAGATAACCGGTGTTGCCACTTTACATTAATACAATCCCAGGCAGAATCAACGCTTGACATTTCAATTTGTTTGTGCAACTTTTTTGAAAGTGAACTTATGATTTCTGTTTAACTCTTAGAAATACTGAAAATGGTTTAAGGAGCTCCATTTCTTTCAGAATAGGGGCAGTGATAGAAGGGAGCCTCCAGTTGGCTATTTCATAATTCTTAACACTTCAATTTGTGGTAAGTCATTTAAATGTTGCCATAAATAGGATTTAAAGAAGGGGGAAAGTATTGTCTATTTTTTAAATGGCAAATTCTTGATTTTATGCTTTTTCACGTATTAAGAAAACAGATATTTTCAGAAGTTAACACAAATGACTTGCAATACAATGAACAGAAATTTTTGCCAATGTTGACTCATTTCATAAAAACCCAGAACATTTATTCTTTCTGTTCCTGTTTCAGAAGAAGTAGCATAAGCACCATGGCCACTGCTAGTCCTAACATTAACACTGACATTTATAATCCATGTTTTGCCTTTTCTGGCTGCGGCTGTTAGTATCTGGCTGGAGGGGCTCCAGGGCCACACACAGACAGCGTTCATGTATGACAGTTTTTTTTATGGAGTGGGGTAAAGAGGGCCACACTCTCAAAAGGAGAGGGGTGGGAGCGAGGGAGCGAGGGAGCGAAGCCACAGAACACCCCCATGACCCCAGCCACCCACGGAACTGGGAGAGGGAGAGTCGCTGCTTGGCTGAAGGCTGAGGAAAGCAGAGACAGAATAATGGATGACACTATGAAATTAAAATAGGGTGACTTGAATAAGACATATATGACTTTTTTAAAAAAAAAGTGGAACCTACTTCTTCATGTCTCTAACTTTCCTGAGTAGGAGTTTATCAACCCTCTCTTTACAACCCACCACTTGTTCCGAGATATAGGAAAACACCCTTTACCTTGAGGCCCTTCCCAATCTATCCAAGTCCACTGTCGAAATTTCTTACCCACCGTCCTCCTGCCAGGAGACATTGTGACGCCCATTTCCCCAGGACCCTTCCTTCTGGACTGCTCTCTCTCCCACTGCTGTCTCTCGACCCTGCTCCATCTCCCTCCCCATCCTCCTTCCTCCCCCTCCTCCTCCTCCTTCAATTAGCTTGTGCAACTTTATTGAAAGTTCTCCCCTCCCACTCTGCCTCCTTCTCCCCTCCTCAGTCTTCTCCACTTTCCATTTCCTACCCCCTCGCCCTCCTCCCGCCTCCTTCTCCTCCCCACTCCCTCTCCTTCTCTCCTCCTTCTCCCTCTGCGTCCTCTTCCCCTCCTTCTCCTCCCTCTCCCTCTTCTTCCCCATTCTTCCCTCTCCCGCTCCTCTCCCTCCCTCTCCTTCTCCCCTCCTCCTCCCTCCCCTCCTGACTTCCCTCCCTCTTCTCCCTTCCTCCCCCCACTCCTTCTCTCTCCCCTCCCCATAACCGCTCCTTTTGGTGTGTTGCTCACTTTCTCCTCAGTTTGTCCAAACACTCTCAGTTTTTCACTTTCAGGAAGTGTTGAGATCCACACCCAACTCAGGCTCTCCATCCCTGAGGGGAAGCACGTGGCTGTCCCCTTTCGGTGGATTCAAGCATCCCTGGCGCAGGTGCAGCGGCCTTGCCCTGGGCTCACCAGCAGCCTTTGTGGTCCCAGTTGGCAGGCAGCCCTGTTCCCTGGGGGTCCCTGCCAGAGCTGCTGGTCCCTGGAGCTACCCCGTGAGTACTTTTCTGTCTTGGAATAGGATGTTCAAGTGCACAGGTCACGGGTAAGGACGGAGCCATAGATTAATCCGTCCCCTCGCTGCCCCGAGGAACCCAGGATCTGGCACGATCCTCGGCATGCTCATGCTCGAGTGAATGAGCGAGTGAACTGACAGGCGCGGCGAGGAAGAGGCAGAAGCACGCTTCACTTGCCTGCAGTTTTGTGCGGGCGGGGTCTGTAGTCCGGAAAGGATTCTTCACCCCGGAAGTGAATGCTTGTCGCATGCATTAAATAGCCTGATTTGGCTGTCCCTTTCCCCACTGGTTTTGCTGCAGTCATTCTTTGGCGATAAAAATTTTAGAAATGTGTTTTCTGAAATGTTTTTTTTTTATACTTTAAGTTTTAGGTTACATGTGCACAATGTGCAGGTTTGTTACATATGTATCCATGTGCCATGTTGGTTTGCTGCACCCATTAACTCGTCATTTAACATTACGTATATCTCCTAATGCTGTCCCTCCCCCCTCCCCACAACAGTCCTCGGAGTGTGATGTTCCCCTTCCTGTGTCCATGTGTTCTCATTGTTCAGTTCCCACCTATGAGTGAGAACATGTGGTGTCTGGTTTTTTGTCCTTGTGATAGTTTGCTGAGAATGATGGTTTCCAGCTTCATCCATGTCCCTACAAAGGACATGAACTCATCATTTTTTATAGCTGCATAATATTCCATGGTGTATATGTGCCACATTTTCTTAATCCAGTATATCATTGTTGGACATTTGGGTTGGTTCCAAGTCTTTGCTATTTTGAATAGTGCTGCAATAAACATACGTGTGCATGTGTCTTTATAGCAGCATGATTTATAATCCTTTGGGTATATACCCAGTAATGGGATGGCTGGGTCAAATGGTATTTCTAGTTCTAGATCCCTGAGGAATCGCCACACTGTCTTCCACAATGGTTGAACTAGTTTACAGTGTAAAAGTGTTCCTATTTCTCCACATCCACTCCAGCACCTGTTATTTCCTGACTTTTTAATGATGGCCATTCTAACTGGTGTGAGATGGTATCTCATTGTGGTTTTGATTTGCATTTCTCTGATGGCCAGTGATGATGAACATTTTTTCATGTGTCCTTTGGCTGCATAAAAGTCTTCTTTTGAGAAATGTCTGTTCATATCCTTCGCCCACTTGTTGATGGAGTTTGTTTTTTTCTTGTAAATTTGTTTGAGTTCATTGTAGATTCTGGATATTAGCCCTTTGTCAGATGAGTAGATTGCAAAAATTTTCTCCCATTCTGTAGGTTGCCTGTTCACTCTGAAGGTAGTTTCTTTTGCTGTGCAGAAGCTCTTTGGTTTAATTAGATCCCATTTGTCAATTTTGGCTTTTGTTGCCATTGCTTTTGGTGTTTTAGACATGAAGTCCTTGCCCATGCCTATGTCCTGAATGGTATTGCCTAAGTTTTCTTCTAGGGTTTTTATGGTTTTAGATCTAACATGTAAGTCTTTAATCCATCTTGAATTAATTTTTGTATAAGGTGTAAGGTAGGGATCCAGTTTCAGCTTTCTATATATGGCTAGCCAGTTTTCCCAGAACCATTTATTAAATAGGGAATCCTTTCCCCATTGCTTGTTTTTGTCAGGTTTGTCAAAGATCAGATAGTTGTAGATATGTGGCATTATTTCTGAGGGCTCTGTTCTGTTCCATTGGTCTGTATCTCTGTTTTGGTACCAGTACCATCCTGTGATAAATGTTGCCATAAATAGGATTTAAGGATTTAGGTTACTGTAGCCTTGTAGTATAGTTTGAAGTGAGGTAGGTGATGCCTCCAGCTTTGTTCTTTTGGCTTAGGATTGACTTGGCAATGCGGGCTCTTTTTTGGTTCCATATGAACTTTAAAGTAGTTTTTTCCAATTCTGTGAAGAAAGTCATTGGTAGCTTGACGGGGGTGGCATTGAATCTATAAATTACCTTGGGCAGTATGGCCATTTTCACGATATTGATTCTTCCTACCCATGAGCATGGAAGGTTCTTCTATTTGTTTGTATCATCTTTTATTTCATTGAGCAGTGGTTTGTAGTTCTTGAAGAGGTCCTTCACATCCCTTGTAAGTTAGATTCCTAGGTATTTTATTCTCTTTGAAGCAATTGTGAATGGGAGTTCACTCATGATTTGGCTCTCTGTTTGTCTGTTATTGGTGTATAAGAATGCTTGTGATTTTTTCATGAAATGTGTGTTTTTTACAGAGCTTTAAGGTCTTTGGAGTAAATGAACCACATGAAACTACCAAATTGGTCAAAATGGCAATACAGCTTTATGGAGTATTTTTATGGTTATCTAGTTCATTTTGTCCAAGTTATATATGAGTTCGGAGGTGGATCTGTAAACTTCCCCCCACCCCCCCACTTTTTTGAAAAAAAGAATTTTTTCCTTATAGAAGTAGTGTGTGTTCATGGTAAAATCAAGCAAAGAAACGAGAATAAATCGAATGAGTCAGAGGAAGAGAGATGAAAAGTAAAATTCCTCTTCCAGCCTCATTCCCCAGAGCAGCAGTTCTCAACTGGGGAGGATTTTGCCTCCTAGGGGATGTTTGGCAATGTCTGGAGACATCTGGTCGTCTGTGGGGAACCGCTGCTACTGCATCTAGTGAACGGCCCAGGGTTGCTGCAAAATAGCCCACCACGCGCAGAACAATCCCCCACAGCAAAGCATTATCCGGACCAGAGTGATCATAGTGCCTCTACTGCTGGCCCCTGACCCAAAGTGACTACGACGGTTTGCATATTCTTCCAGAAACTTTAAAATATGTATGTGTAGTTTTTCCACTTTTTTTTTTTTTTTTGCACACAAATGGACTTTTTATCCTCTCTAATTGGAAATGAGCTTTTTTTCACTTAATGTTTCAATGTCTTGGTTATTTTTTGGTTATTTTTTACATATTGATGCATACAATTTACTTAATTATTATCATTATTTTAGAGACAGGGTCTCGCTTTGTGACCCAGGATGAAGGGCTCCTAGCTCACTGCGGCCTCAAACTCCTGGCCTCAAGTAATCCTTCCCCTCGTCTCAGCTTCCCAAAGTGTTGAGATTACAGGTGTGAGCCACTGTGCCTGGCCATAGCCTAACCGTTTTTAACTGTTGATTAGTTTTCAGTTGGCTCATATATCATAACATATGTAGCCTTCAAAGATAGCTAATTTGGTTTTCTCTAACTTCTCATTGTGATAACCAAGCCTGCTGGGAAGGGGTTACTGAAAGAGAAACTGCACAAAGGGCTGGATTCTTCCTTGGCACTTTTGTTTTTGTTTTTGTTGCTTTACTTTTGCTCAAAATCTGACTTAGAGGCTAAATTCACAATGGGAAGTTGATTCTGTTTCTTTCGTACAAATCCCAGTTCCCTCTTGATTGTGTCACTCAGGGGCCTGGGAAGAGGAGGGAGGAGCGCCGGTTTTCTGTGCCATGCCACTGTGGACTGTATCCTGCAGACATTTCTAATGCCGAGCACACCAGCCAGGAAGTCATGTCAGCTGTGGAAGTGTTCAGCTTAGGCGCTCACCATACCTGAATCGAATCCAAAACTTTTTAAGAACCTGGATTAAGTAAAATATGCTAGGGATTCAGGCTGTCCCTTAGCTTAATAAAGAATGGATCACTTCAAAGCCAACCCTTCACTGTCTAAGTTTTTTTTCTTTTTTCCCCTCTGTATGAGTTCAGTCTGTTGACATCTTTTGCTGTTTTTCTATGTCGACTTTCATTTTGGGTTGGAAAAGTGAGGCTCATGCATTTTATACGGCAGTTATCAGAAGCACATCTGATTTAAAACCACAGTGTTGCTATTGATTGTATAGCGATGTTGGCATGGATCATTTAAGGTAAATGTTATTTTCATGACCCCAAAGAGGAGGCTGTCACAGAGAAATATTATGTAATAATTTCCACCTTGCAAGAATGCAATGACCCCAAGAACAACACATTTTAATTCTTAAACTATGTGGAATTATCTATTTCAGCTCACCTCAAGCAGCATGGAATTTAGTTTTATTTCAAATTAATGTCTGCTACTTGTGTGAAAACCTTGTCAAAGTTTATAGCCTGGGAAACTGCTTTAAAGTAAAAATGAGTGCTTTAAGTCTCAACATTCCTTTGTTAAAATATAAAAATACAATGGGAAAACTGCTTTCTATTGCTCCTTCTTTTAAATATTTGGAGCTCTCTCTTTATGCCTTGACCTGTTACAGCAGGCAGCACCCTCCACATAAACAACTTCCTCCTTTTTCCACGGAGATAAAAATGAGTCATGCTGGTCACCACTCTTGTAAGGCCTCCCATGTAGACAGGGTTATTTTCAATGCCCCTCGTGGAACCTGTGGAGTCTCATGGATGGTGGTGATGAGCGGGCCAAGAATGGCTGCCTCCCTGATGTCCCTGCCATGTGTCCCCCACAGGCTGTGGCATGGGAGACAAAAGGCCACGCTGAAGTCCACACGGCTCTAAGGCAGCCCCTGCCTCCTCCGCCTGTGATTTGCTAGTGACTGTGAGTCACTCACTCATTTCTCCCATCTGATAAAGCTAGTGGACATGAAGGGGAAAGGGCAAAGTTTTCTTATCATCTTAGGAGCCAGAAACCAAGTCTACTTTCAACTGCTTCTCCCTAACTCCTGTCAGGGAGCACTTATAAGGGCTCAGCATTTGGAAGGGAAAGTGCCTGATTGTGTAGACACCACAGCAAAGGGGGAAGAAGGGAGTTAACACAAGGAAAACCTATTAGAAAAGAGCAGGAATGTGTTGGATGTTTTTCTCACCTGTCATGCTCTATTTCCTTACCTTTGAACAATTTCATGTGTTATACCTCATGGCAGACCTTAAAAGGCGGGTTGTTCAGTGATGTCTAAGAAAGAGCTATGTTTTTAAAATTCCTTTCCCTGGGGATTAAAGTTTAGGAAGATTCTCAACTCAAGACACACCAAAAGCTCATTCGACCACACCCCCACCCCCCTACCTCCACACCTTGTCTTTTGTACTTTTTTTTTTTCCTTTTAGAGACAGGATGTCACTCTGCTGCCTAGGCTGGAGTATAGTGGTGAGATCATAGCTCACTGTAAGCTCGACCTGGATTCAAGTGAACTTACTGCCTTGACCTCCCAAGTAGCTGGGACTACCGGCATGCACCACCATGCTCGGCTAATTTTTAAAATGTTTATGGAGATGGGGTCTTGCTCTGTTGCTCAGGCTCGTCTCAAACTCCTAGCCTCAAATGATCCTCCTGCTTTGGGGTCCCAAAGTGCTGGGATTGCAGATGTGACCCACCAAGCCCAGCCTGAACATCATCTTTTTTAGGTGACTTCCTCCACATAGTTATTTGTGAATTATAATATTGTGTGGCAATATTATCCAAAAAGTATTTGTTTTTATTGTATTTCGCAATCCCTAGGACATATTAAACAGCTCAAGTGATGGGATGTCTTCTTAAAATTCTATCTCATAGTCTAAAATGGTGACTTGCACATGAGTTAGCCTCATTAAGTCCCGGATGAATGGCAAATGCTGTAACTTCCTGTCCCACTTCTGGATATCACAGTGTCATCTTAAAAAAAAAAAAAAAAGGAGGACAATCTCTTCATTCTCCACTTGAGTGCTAAGGGAACTGAGTTCTTAACAAAACAAACAGAAAATCATTTCTTTGTGCAATTCAGGCCTTTTAAGTTTACATGCCTAGAGAGTTACGTAAAAATAGTGCAGGGCTGAATCTTCCAGTGAAGTTATTTTTTCTAACGGAACAATTTCTGAAAATTGGGACTGAAATTATAGTTTTCACATTGTAATGCATTGAAATTCCTTTCTACTTTACTCTAAATAGCATTGTACTGTATCCAATTGCAGGGATGGAATAAAATTACCACAGAAGATTTCAGAGTCTCATTCTTAAACCAAAATGTTGCCCATTACACGTGGAAACTCTGAATGGGGAAGGGTCAGAAACAAAGGTGACATTAGATGAGCGAATGCTCTGTGGGTTGTGACATTTACTAATGGAAAGGAACAACTTTTCCATTTTGTATATGTGTAAACATTGGAAATACATATGCGATTACACACATGCATGTATATAAATCTACTTATTGTTTAAGTTTACCTGCATGTTTTAATTTTGCTGCTAAAAGCTGTGTCATAAGGATATATTCCTATAAACCTTTTAAAATTAAAAGCTATTCCACCAAAGGGAACTTAAAAAGAAATTACTTTTTTTTTTTTTGCCAGAAGGAGATCAAAATTTCCTTTGTCAGGAACCAGTTATGATTTATAAACATAATTACCAGCGATGTCCTGGAAAGACAACCTAGGGGAATTGAAATTTGTCTTATTTTTTTGAATGGCCCCCAATTTATTTTCCACTCCCTGAAACTATTAGCAACTTGTTTTTCCTTAATGTGCAAATGTCCCCATGCCCCAAATTTCTCCATAACAATTTCTCCCTGATGCTAATTCTAAGACTTCACGTATCTTCTTGCCTATTTGCCGAAAGGGGCTGGTGTGAGTATATGCTGTCTCTCTGAATGCCACAGATCTCTCATACTTGGCTCACATTTTGTGTGCTTTCATAACAATCTACGTGTTGGTATTCCTCACCTCTAGATGTACTGATATGGTTATATACACACTTTTCAAAGTTAACATCACCAATTGTTAATGGCCTGCCCTCAGGGGCTGCCTGGTCAGATGCCCATCCTTCTGTGGCATTTCTGCCAGAAAAATGCATATTCTGAATCTAATTAGATAGGAACTTCAGACAGACTCAATCTGAGGGACATTCTGCAAAATAACTGGCCTTTACTCTTAAAAAATAACAGAGTGAAGCACCAAGAAAGGCCACCTAACCATTCCAGATGAAGGGAGACTGAAGAGGCATGAGCTGACTCGCATGCAATGTGTGATCCTGGCTCGGATCCTGGACTTGGAGGAAAAAGCTATACACGATATTATTGGGACAGTTGGCAAAATTCAAATATGTATCATAGATAAGATCAATGTCAATGTTAATAAGATAGTGTCCATGTTAAATTTTCTGATATTAATAATTGTACTGTGGTTACATAAGAGAATGTCCTTGTTCTTAGAAAATATGTCCTGAAGTAATTTAAGGGTAAAAGGGCATGATGCTTGTAACTTCATCTCATATGATTCAGAATATCTATCATCTGTCTGTCTGTCTGTCTGTCTATCTATCATCTATCCATCTATCTATATCATCTATCTATCTATCATCTATCTATCTCTATCTGTCTATCTATCTATCTATCTATCTATCTATCTATCTATCTATCTATGTATCATCTATCTATCCATCTATCTATCTATATCATCTATCTATCTATCTATCTATCTATCTATCTATCTATCTATCTATCTATCTATCATCTATCTATCCATCTATCTATATCATCTATCTATCCATCTATCTATCTATATCATCTATCTATCTATCTATCTATCTATCTATCTATCTATCTATCTACCTATATCATCTATCTATCTATCTATCTATCTATCTATCTATCTATCTATCTATCTATCTATCATCTATCTATCAAATGAGAGAGAGAGGGGAGTGGGAGAGAGATATTGATTCATGAAGATGGGGCAAATGGTGGCAATAGTAAGCCTGTGTAAAGTGTACAGTAGACTTCAAAATATTTTTGCCGCTTTTGGTAAGTTTGAAATTATCAAAATGAAAACTTACTAAAATAAATAATAAATATGTACTTAATTATATTCTTTAACTTTCTTGGGGCATAATTTATGGCTTAATGTTGTAGGGAATAATAATCTTTATATATATTTTTTCTAACTCTATTCTTGGATTCCACATCTCATACCAGAAGAGCATCAGCTTTTCCAAAACATCCTGCTATAATTAATAAGGAATCTGGTGCAGGGTTAATTATGAATGAAAAATATGTGGGTTGAATGATAGCACCAGCTGACAGAGGCACTAATGTTGTGATTCCATGCAGGCAGAACACATCTAGCTGTGGAGGCCTGGGGGAGAAAAATTTGAAAAGAAAAAGTTTTATAAAATTTGTGCAACCTGGAAAATAACGGATACTAATCACTGTAAATAATTTTGGAGGCAAAACTAATTCTTAGTAAAATCGTTGAAATCAAAAGGAGAATACAAGTATAAGAAATGTTAAAATTTATTTAATTCTTTTAGCTGCAGTCTTTTTTGCTATTCTTTAGCCTTTCTGACTTTTACTTTCAGCAATGTAGATCTCATTGTATTTCACTTGCAGCAAAGATCTAAGTCTGAACTTTTTGACCCATTAAGGTGTGATGACTAGGAATATATCTGTGTGTGTGAAAGAGAGATTTAAAAGACATTAGGCCGGCGCGGTGGCTCACATCTCTAATCCCAGCACTTTGGGAGGTTGAGGTGGGTGGATCACCTGAGGTCAGGAATTCAAGACTAGCCTGGCCAACATGGTGAAACTCCATCTCTTCTAAAAATACAAAAAATTAGCCAGGCATGGTGGTGGGTGCCTGTAATCCCAGCTACTTGGGAGGCTGAGGCAGGAGAATTGCTTGAACTCAGGAGGTAGAGGTTGCAGTGAGCCGAGATTGCACCATTGCACTTCAGCCTGCACAACAAGAGCAAAATTCCATCTCAAAAAAAATACACAAATAAAAATAAAAATCAAGAAATTACGTGTGTGTGTGTGTGCATATGTTTGATTTTTTTTAATTTAGGAAGTATGTTGAACTATATACAAGGCATTGCACTAGATCCTAATGGAGTCTAATGATACAAATAATAATATAAGATCTGTATTTTGTAGGAATGTAAAGTCTGAAGTTATGAGGGGAGGGAACAGGCAGTTAAATAGGTTATGAGAAGATTAAGACTCTGTGTAGGGCAGTAATGCTGTAATGAGCATGCAATACAAGGGGCACTTGGAAATGAGTGGTTATTCGGGAAAACTTTAAGGAGCGTTTTAGGCATAAAGAATAGCAAAGAGAAGACAAAGAAGTGGGAGAGAAGAGGTCAAGCATCTTCTTAATTTCTACTTTCCTGACTCCTCCAAGGAGGTATAATCAAGGGATTTTGGATTCCTGTATCTGTAATTTGATTTCTAAGCCGTTAGCAGTACAATTTCTGGCAGTCACTCTCATCATGTCTTTTCTGAGGTCTGGGCAGACTTATCCCAGAGTTTTTCTGGGTCTGCTATATGGTATAGGTATGACCTCTGAAGCTACTTAACTTAAACTTTTCTACCTCATGACATCCATACTTGCTGCCCCACTGGGGTTCCTGGGAGGTCCTCTGAGACTAGTTCAGCCACTGAACTGAGGAACCATCTCTTCTTTATTACAAATAACTTTTAATGAATCTGGTCATCATCCTGGTGTTCTCTGAAGGAGCCAAGCACTAAGATGCTGCAATATACTTTGCCCATGGAGGTCACCATTTAGAAGGTGCTCTGTCATTATCTCTTTAACATTGCCTCTTCAACTACTCTCCTTTTTGGAACTCTGGTTGAAAATATGGTAGACCTTTCTGCTTTATTCTTCAGGTCTCTTAAACTCCTTTTGATATTTTCTCTTTTATTTCATTAGCTGAATTCAGGATAGTTACTTTGGATCTATCTTCTAGTTTGCCAATTGTCTCTTCAACTGTATCTATTTTATTTAATCTGTTCATTGAGTTTTTTAATTTCTAAAACTTCCATTTGATTTTTTTAAATATGCTTTTTTTATTAAATACTCTCATGTTCCTCTCTCAGTTTTCAAGTTTCTTTTTAGTTAGAAACATAATTATGTTATATTCTGGATCAAAAAATTCCAGTGTCTGAAGTTTTTGTTGTTCTTTTCTGCTTTCTGTTGTTTTGGTTGACTCTTCTGTATGTTTTCATGTGTCCTTGATGTTTTGTGACCTTTTTTAGTAGGGGGTGATATTCTTTTTAACTATGGAAATTCATTAGCATCTAGATTGAAGTAATGTTCCTCTGAAGAGAGTTTGCATTTGCTTTTTTCAGTCATCTTACGCACACAAACTCTTCAGCTAGATTGTTTAAAATAAAATTCTCTGCTTTAAAGTTTCTGAATTACATAGGTAGGCGAATTTGAACTTCAATGGTGTCAGCTCTCAAGATCTCTTCTGCATTTCTCTGAGGTTGAGAGAGGCAAATTTTTGTGCCGTCTACTTCTGTGAAGTGGGCATATTTTTCATTTGTCCTAAGGCTGAGAGTATGTAGATCTTTGATATCCCAGCAGCATGTAGAGTATCCTCCTATTTACTTTCCCACCTTGGGCACATATTTATCTCTTGTCCTTCACACCTGCTGCAGTTGTCATGGTGGAAACTCAATGTCTTCAGGGCTCAGCACAGTTCCTAGAGGGAAAGCCGGCATTGGCACATGCTTAACTTTTGAGTTTCTGCTTTCACTTCACTTTTGATCTCCGTGGGTTTTATATATATATATTTTTTGCCAGCTCAGCAATGCAATTTTTTTCTTAATTCAAAATTTTAGTCATTTTTGTTGGCAGATTCTTCCAGAATATCTGGTCTATAATAGTGCCAGAAACAAAAGTTGACTCTAAGCTTTCCAGCAGCCAATGAGAAGAAAAATATCTAATCAATTGCATGGTTGCAAGGGCCAGGAGAAAAATGACTCTCAGTTGCTTTGGAGGGATGCAACAAGTTTTGGCACTGAGGTCAGACTGGGATATTTCTCAGCAGCCATTCCAGCATGCACTGTAGTCTCTGCTATTGCCTGGATGGCACAATAGAGCCAAGCAGCTGCTTTACCAGGCTTCATAACCAACACCCTTTGAGATTGTCAAAGCAGGGTGGTATTTGAGAATGAAGAAGATCCTGGAAGACAAATTACTCTTTTCACTTTGTGTTATACATGTAAGATGGGTCACAAAGCTAGGTAGCTTTTCCAAGATGCTTCCAAATTCTCATGCCTTCAGCTTTCTTAGGCATGCCCAGACAGATTGGAATCTTTTATAACCCAGGCACAGAAGGTAATTCTTCACTTAGGCAGCACAGAGTTGGCCTCTAAATGACATAGGCGGAATGAGTCTCCTATAATGTAGTAAAACTGAGTCAGCATCTTTCACACCCTTTTTATGGCATAGTCCAACCACCATAAAAACATGTCTCTAGATAAGTTGAAATCAAAGATCAAAATGTTTTGTAGTTAGAGGATACCTTCTGTAATGATTAACCATTATACATTTAATATCCTGTTCTAGTTATATTTTAGTTTGATTTGCTAGTAAATGAGCTTGTAGAGTGAAAGAATACTTACTTGGTTAGATGGAACTACTAAAATTAGAGAGATTAACACTTATTAAATACATCAAAAAGTCTTAAGAGTTTTCAGTGAAACTTGTCTAGAAGACATGTTTTCTAGAATAGTGAACAGATGATGTGGCACATGGAATCCTAGATTTCTCTTTTAACTTAAAATGTGTGGAAATATTAATTAAAAACCTATTTGTAAGGCAGTGCTACGTGAATCATATTCTGAGAACAGCACTAAAAACATGGTTATTTAAAGTTTTAAACCTGGGAGAGTTGAGAGGAAGAAAAACTTTTATATTATGAAATAAGAAAAGTTTAGTGAATCGGTAAGACCAATTACCAAGAAAGGGTTTCTGGGAGGCTGGGGGAATAAACTTTAGTCAAAAGAGAAATGACTGCCTTGCAATTTCAGCTGCATTTTAGTAAAGAAACAAAGGGTTGAAAGCAATTGTGTGAATTCTTTTATCCTGTATAGTGAAAAGAGAACTAACATTCTTAGAAGGCGTTTTCTGTCATTTCTCAGAAATAATAAAAAGTACTATGAGGACTTCATGAAGTGAATTGGAAAGACTGAAATCGACCATCCCTTGTTGGTTGGGACCCATGCTGAAGAAATGCCTTTCAAAACAAATTGGTGATTCTGGCCACATTGTGAGTTTAGCAAAAACTCTTGCCTAATTCTGAAACTTTTAGGTTCAGTAAACTAACTAAATTAATACTCTCTGTGTTAATTTTTAACCCGCCTATTGTTTTCTCTTTCATGTAGCATATGTGATAATAGCAACTGTAAAGGCATAGTTGCATCTTTGTTTTTGATGGTTTCTGTAGTTGTTTTCTGGTTTCTAACCATGTTCCTCCCTCCTAGACAAGTTTTCCCCAATGGCATAAAGGCTGCATGGCAGAAAGAATATATAGATCCCAATGTGTGCTTTGTTAGCAGGAAATGACTGTTTTTAGGTTCAGAATTTTTTTCCCCTCACAAATAAGAAACCCTGTTTTGTCAGCTAGAAGAGCTCTGTTCCCAAGCACTAGAATCTAGTGTGAATATTCAAACAAGTGAATACTTCTAAATCTATAATTTTGTTAACATTTTGGGAAAGAGCTTGAAGCTCTTTTCATTTCCTTTCTCATTTCAATCAGTTGGAATTGAATTAGTCCCAATAATATTCTCACACTGCTTCCTCACTGGCCTTTACGTGAATGTGGAAAACACATAAAGAATTATTGGTCCATCCAAAGAAACTTTAGACAATGAAAGGAGAATAATTACTCACTTTTAAGGGTAGGAATGACATTGAGTTTGGAACCTAAGTGTTTACATTTTTTAAAGGGGCAATGGAGGTGACTATTGATACTAAAAAGCCCTGGTCTGTTAGTTTCACTATTAAATGGCAAGACAATTTTTAAATTGATGAAGTAAAGTAATGTGAAATCCCTCAGTTTGAATTTTCATGCAAGTTATAAAATTTCATTGGGTGGTAGTTTATTTTCCACATTATAAAATTTAATTTAAGTCACTTTTCCCACAAAGCTTTGGGTGTAAAGCATCAAGATTCGCCTAATTTATTTTCTATTTCAGCATTATAGTCTCCAAATTCATGACTTCACATTACGCACTTGATTTTAGATTTCTCAGAAAATGTCGAAAGGCACCCATCACATAGACAACACAATATTCAAATGACCACTCATGCATTGGTTCAGGTGTAAATGATCTTTCAGTGCTGACTGATTGGTTTAAAGGTTTTAATAAATGAAAACTTACAAAGAATCCATAAGTTCCATTCCTTTTATTGGGTTGATCCTTCCCACATTGTGGAAATCTTTTCTTTAGGGCATGTAGTTTCATCAGGAGTCTAGAAGGCAGTCTGCAGTGATTGGGGGAAGCTATGGTTTTTGTTTGTTCAGCATCATTTCCCATCCTGTTCCTTCTACTCCTGCCCCATTCCTAGTGGTCCAGATGGTGATGTCAATCACAATGACCTGTCCTCACTTCATCGGTGAGTATGTGGCCAAGCCTAGCTGCTGGAGTGGCAAGAATTGATTCACGAATGTGCATATGACCGCAGAAAGATAAATTGTTGTCTTCCCTGAGAGATTGTCATAGGGCTTCTAATGGGTGGGGGAAGTCTAATTCCACTGTGGCTGCTAGGCCGGACAAATCTGCACTTGGGGCTGATTGAGGTCATTCTATCTGACACAAACACACAGAAAGAGCTTGCCTATAGTTTGGCAAGCAGAAGTAAGCACAGCTGAAAGGTGGAGAAGAAAAGAGGCAGAGCCCTGTGTATATTGTTTACCTCTGAGTCCGTTATGTTTAAAGATATATTCAGCACTGGACTTCCCAATTACGTAGTCACTATAGTCCCCCTTTCCTTAAGCCAGTTTGAGTTGAGTTTTTAACATGTCCAAGCAATAAGGATCTCAACTAATGCAGACTCTATTGCAGAACTTCTTGTGCGTCCTGACCATAATTCTGCTAAGTTCTTTCTCTTGCTCTTTCACTTCTTCTTGTTTTTTCTTTAGTATGACCAACAATGGATAGATATTCTGAAGTTTTTATGCTAATATGAACAAATTCCCCAGAAGAGAAAGAGTGATTTCATACTGCAATTCAAACATAAATTCCCTGCTGAGAACCACTGAGGTGCTCGTAGTTACCCACGGCCTTTTGTAATAACTTTGGGCATAATGCTTTCATTTACAGTTACTGTTGTGTAGAATTGAGAGCACCCTGGGAGTTAACCTGTAGGACAATGTAAAGAGGAGCATATATTCTTTCAAGGCACTTGTAGCTGTCATTTCATTTTTTGAGAGTTATCAATGGAGGTATTGTTGCAAACAGCTGTACCGTGAAGGCATTTAAGCCAGTTATTACTGCCTGTGGTGTCTGCACTCACAATGCTGCAAACACTGAAATTATGATTTACAGAGGTGAAAAATGTAAGTTTTGTAAGATCTAGCTGTATAACTGGCTTTGTCTCTTCATATGATTGGACAGATTCTTTTGTAATGATGAGTCTAAATCTGAGTGCTTGTAATTCTCATGAGTTCAAAAGCTTTGGCTAGAATATATCATAACAGATACTAATACATTAATTTAGACAGCAATGTGGTAACACAAATGTTATTTTTAATGTTTTCAATTACAAGTGTTCCTTAACTTATGATAAGGTTATATTTTGATAAACCCATTGTAAGTTGAAAATATCATAAATGGAGAATGCATTTAATACATTTAACCTATGGAGCATTATCACTTAGCTTACTTAAATGTGCACAGAACACTTACATTAGCCTATAGTTGGGCAAAATCTTCTAACACAAAGCCTGTTTTATAATAAAGTGTTGAATATCTCGTGTAGTTTATTGAACACTGTATTGAAAACAGAATGGTTGTATAGTTACTTGAAGTATGCTTTCTCACCACTGAAAAGTTGAAAAGTTGTAAGTTGAACCATTGTTAAGTTGAGGACTATCTATATGTCCCAATAACATTATGTTAAACTGTATTACATAGAATACAAGCTGAAGACCCAGAATATGGTGAAGTAAGTTCTAAATGTGAAATATCTTAGATGTCAATAAATTTGGTTGAATGGAGCTGAAATGATACATGTCAGAATTGGAAAAATAATCTTAAGTTTTCTGGAAGAACTCTTTGATATATTGTCCAATAACTCTTTTCCTAACAATACAATGACCATCTTTAATATGTTAAGGTCTATTTCCACATCCAATTCAGTGGACTAATCTCTGCTAAAGTTCCTTCTTTTCTCACCTTACCCAAATCATGTAACCCTTTACCTAGATCAAACTCTCCATTTGGCCAAGATTGATAAGATATGGTCTCTATCCAATTTGTGTGCACAGCATTTTCCAGATATGATTGTGTCATTTAATCAATCTAATTCTTTAACTTAAAAGAATTTTAAAGATTATAGATCTTCTAGGATGATTTTATAAGTTATCTAAGAAAATACTCTGATTTCACAGATGTGTCAGTTAGGATGCTTTGGGTTGCATGTGACAGAAAATGGATTCCAAGTTCCTTAAGTAAAAATGGAAATGTGGAAGTTCACAACACTGAATGTTGCAGGTGATGAGACAGATTTTATCCAGGGCTCAGTCTCTGTGACTGGGCCTAGGGTTATCTCTCTAGTTCTTGCTCCTGCTTCCTCCATGAGGGCTAAATTCTCAAAGTTCCCAGAATGGGGACGAGCAGCTCCTACCCAGATGCTTCCTGGCACTTCTACTGGGAAGAGTCTGCCTCCTGACACCTCAAGCAAAACCCCAGAAGTGAGTTCTCCTGGCCCCTGGTTAGACTGACTTGGGTCATGTGCCACTCTTTCTTTTGAATTAATCTCTGTGATTAATGTGATCAGATTTACCAACTGGCTTAAGGCAGCCACTTCCAAACCTGGAGCTGAGGGCAGGATCAATCCCATGCCGACTGCATTGCAAAAGACATTCAGGTTGTAGTTTAAGGTAATGGATGCTGGGGAGGCAACAGCAAATGCTAAGACTATGAAATCTGAGAATTGGAGGGCCTTGGCCCTATCACATAGAAAGCAGCAAAGCCTCATCTAGAACCTAATTCAACATTATTTTCGTCTGTCAACAAAGGGCCATGAACTACTATTAATACACAAATTCATGCTGTCAGCACTGTGTGATTGTAGAGGAGTGGAGACGATGGGGCTATCCAGGGCAGTCTTGATCAATGTGTGGTCTGGTGTTGACTGTAAAAGACATCTGAGATGTCTGATAAAAATGCAGATTCCTGGGCCCCATCCTGGATTTGCTGAAGCAGAATCTGTCAGGGTGGGGCCCAGGAATTTGCATTTTGTTTCCTAGACAGATGTCTTCCTGATGATTAAGATTTGAGAACCATGGTTATGTGACCCATAAATTGTTATGGTTAACAAACACTTTAAAACTTCTTACCATGTCTGCATCTGGGAGTGTATTTGGAAATATTTTCTATAAAATTTCTTTATATTGACTTTCCAGTTAAGACTGTAACTACTTCTAACCTGTAATCTGGTCATCACCTCTGTTGAGAGGATTATGCAGTCTTGCTGAATTCGTTGGGTGAGCAGAACAATCTGCAGAAGAGACTGATGGGCGAAGTTGAAAACTACCTTCGTTCTGCACTCTGAAGGAATATCACCAAGTGTACAAATGGTGAAGTTAGTACAAATGGGGAAAACATAAATATATTTACTATGACAAATGGCATCAAATAAAGCATGCTATTACCCATTTATATATATTACTTACCTTTCAGAACTCTTACATTGTTTTTCAAAGATGATTGATACATTAAGAGTTTGCTCAATCTGCAGTACTTGGATAGTAAAAGCAGGATGTTTACAGCAGCTATTGAAAAACATTTCCATGCTGACTGTGGCTTATAATAAATACAACATTCACTGGGTTGCTTTGTCTGATCCTTGTTTTTGTCTGACAGCACAAATCTCGAGACAAATTTTCCACCTGCCTCCTAGAAACAACCTAAAGGGTACTTGTCTCCCATGCAGCTCCCCGTGAAAGTCCAAGATGGCTTTTGTTGTCTTATTAGCAGCATTTCTTGGAGACTGATGGGGTTGGGGGGTGATTGTCAATTTTGCTTTTAGATAGCAAACTGTTTGTGGAAGAACAGTGAAATTAAGAGTACTACCAGAGTAAATCTGATGTTTTTCCATTGCATTTCTTGCAATGCTATAGGATTTATGAGATGTATTATTGAACCATTGTCTACTTAGGGAGTTGAATTAATTTTTTATGTGCTGCCTGAGGAGAAAATAGTGTAAACAGAGTGGTGAGATAAAATTTTACATACAGCAGTGATTTGAAATAAAGTATCAGTAGAACATAATCCAAAATAATAATAGATAATTACTGAGTTTTCACAAACCCTAAGTACTCAGTATTGCTGAGTGTGTTAAAATACGTTCTAAGCAATTTACAGGTAGTAATTGATGTAATCCTTAGAACTATCTGAGGAGGTAGATTTTGCTATTCAAATCAGTTTACATATGAGGAAACAGGCACAGAGCGGTTAATACATTTACCTAAGTTCCCACACCTAGTAGGTAAAGGAATTGGAATTTGAAACCAGGAAGACTATATCCAGATCCATACTCTTAACCACCAAACTATAGAGTTGGTTATGCATGATTGTAATGTGTCATAATAAATCAGGAATTATATAAAAATTTCCCAATATCCTTTTTAGATGAGTTCTGTAGAGTAAAGGAGATAGTGTAAATACACTATTAAATAGTATATGGCAGTATAAAGATTTTATGACTATGACTTGAAGCCATGCTCAGTTGCTGATAAATATGGGATTTGGTTCAGCAGGCTTCCGGCATGCTGTAACAAGGACTAGGTAGATCTGAGCCATATCGGCCACCATTCTCTATAGTGACAATGTTCATCTGCCAGTAGCTCAAGAGGCCCTTTGAGTTGGTTTCACAAACACTAAATACTTGGGACGCTTGGGCATCTAGACTGGTGCCCTTTAAGTTTCACCACTGTTTAAATAAAATCAAGAAAATACATCTTTTTATCAAGAGCCCAAGTCTCGCTCTGAGGGACCTGGTCCCTCAGAAGCATCCCCTTAGGGTTCTAAAGAGCACATTGTTGGAAGATGAATGCTTCTGATTAAAGGAATCTCAAATCTAAAAAAACAAAAAACAAAAAAACTAGTGCACATGGATGTGTTTAAATCATGCAGAGTTTTCCTCTGATTATCTGAGGCCAATGTAGCCAATTTGCATTGCAATTTGTTGGATGAGGATTAGGAATTCATATATGGTGATTGGTATGGTTTGGCTGTGTCCCCACCCAAATCTCTTGTCAAATTGTAATCCTCAGTGTTGGAGGTGGGGCCTGGTGGGAGGTGATTGGATCATAGGGATGGTTTCTAATGGTTTAGCACCATCCCACTAGTGCTATCTTGTGACAGAGTTCTCAAGAGATCTGGTTCTTTGAAAGTGTGTGGCACCTCCCCCTTCACACACACTCTCTCTCTCCTGCAGGCCATGTGAATAATTGCCTGCTTCCCCTTTGTGTTCCACCATGATTGTTAAGTTTCCTGAGGCCTCCCTGGAAGCAGAAGCCTGTAGAGCCTGCAGAGCCATGAGCTGATTAAACCTCTTTTCTTCATAAATTATCCAGTCTCGGGTAGTTCCTTACAGCATTTTGAGAACAGACTAATATAGTAATGAAATTACACATGATCACCCTAGAACTACATAAGCCTCTGGCTGGCTTTCCTAGTGCTTTTTCTAACCAAAGGGCAGATGCTTTGTGATGACAGCAATGCGGTGTGGTTATGAGTGCTTGAAGCTGATGTTGCCTCTCAAGTACATTTTCAATAACAGTGATGAAAATGACAAGCACAAAATTCATCCTTCATGGCAAATAATTATCTGCACTTTTTGTACATTCCCTTTCAGTCTTTGTTCTTTTACAGATGGAATTTTGTATGTTTGTAATCTTGCTGTATATATAATTTTGGATCCTGTTTTTTATTTAGCATTTTTCATGCTGCTATAATTTTTATAATTGTTGTTATCTTAATGGCTACCCAATAAACCACTGAGTTGAATATCACAATTTATGAAAGTATTTTATAATTGCTAAGCTTTTAGATTTTTCTACTTATTTGCCATAATAAACAACAGTATGTAGCTGGGTTTGGCACACACACCAAATCCTGCCCACAACTTATTTTTTAAAATTAAAAAAAATTTTTTTTTTGAGACAGAATTTCTCTCTTGTTGCCCAGGCTGGAGTGAAATGGTGCGATCTTGGCTCACTGCAACCTCCACCTCCTGGGTTCAAGTGATTCTCCTGTCTCAGCCTCCCAAGTAGCTGGGATTACAGGCATGTGCCACCACGCCCAGATAATTTTGCATTTTTAGTAGAGATGGGGTTTTTCCATGTTGGTCAGGCTGGTCTCCAACTCCCAACCTCAGGTGATCTGCCTGCCTTGGCCTCCCAAAGTGCTGGGATTATAGGCGTGAGCCGCTGCGCCCAGCCCACACCTTATCTTTGTAGATAAAATTTCAGTGGAACACATTCACACACACTTGTTTATGTATGGTCTATGCTGCTTTCACATTACAATAGCAGAGCTGAGTGGGTACAACAGAAATCATATGGCCTACAAAGCCAAAAATATTTATTATCTGGCCTTTTACAGAAAAAGTTTGCCCATTCCAAACTATTAACTTAGGACCCAAATAGATTTTGGATAATTTTGTTAAGATAAATTCTGATAATAGGGGTTACTTGGCCCAAGTATGGTCTCAAAGCATATTTCCCAACTGTTTTCTAATGCTGTTATATTGATTTATAATGCTACCAGCAACATAGAGCTGTGCAGCTTTCATCCGACTGTACCGTAAGTGGGTTTCATCACTTTAAGTTTTTCTTACTTTAATAACTATTGATAGTATATCATTGGTGTTTTTGTTTTCTTCAGTACAAAAAAGATATTTCTCTGTAGATTGATTAGCTGTTTTCTCTTGTGTAAAATGTCTGTTTATGTTTCTTATATGCTAATCTACCAGAGTCATATTGCTTCACTGGTTAATTTGTGTGAGCTTATGGATGATTTTCTGACTTACATTAAAAGAACCAGCAATAAGATATGTGGTCGATGGCTTACTGCACACAGATATGCATAAATCATGCAAGCATTATGTGATTCATTAAAGCAGATAGAGAAGTCCGGCTTATAATAATTATGAATGCCACCTTTTAAAGCTAGAATGTCTGCGTTACTGATGTAAATAATACCAGTAGCTCTTTTATTACTCTCTAAATCTGTAAGCTGAACTCCTGCAAGGAAAATATGTCTTCTTTATGTAATGAAAATATTTGCTTATGTAGTGTTAAATTTCTCATTTGTGTGTGACTCATTAAAGTAGACAACTAACTTAGCTGTAGTCCTAAATAAGAGAACCTTGTTACAATAATGCTTTTTTTTTTTTTCCAAGATGTAAAGTGTTGATAAGCTTGAGTCTCTCGCACTCTGGCTGCAAAAATTAAAAAGGGCTACAACAAAATTATAGACTGGAAATTTGTGACCAAATACAGCACAGGATTCTTAGACTACAAGGAAGACAGCTTCAGAGAAAGGAACAAGGAGAGTTTACTTATACTTGTTTATACCCCTAAGGAGGGCTTTTTTGTACATATTTGTTGGTAATATTTTGAAGATGTGAAGTCAATGCAGTTTAATCTGCTTTAATATCATGCTCCCTTCCAGCCTTCCACCTCTGAGGCTGAGCCATGAGGCCTGTTGCCCTGGGGGACAGTAGGACAGTTCTGCCTCCAACAAAGGTATGATGGATCAGCTTTACTCACAAAGCTGAATTTCTGGAGCATGCAGCAAGATCATGATTTTGAAAGCCAGGCTTTGGGAGAAGGAAATGTGTTTTCTAAGTTTCTTTAGCTTCCGTGAATGTAAAGTGTTGGCTAATTACTATATACAAATGTAGTTGGAACTCAGTTTAGAGATATGGAGAAATTAGAAGTATTTCCCTTTTCCTCTGAGATATGGAACAGCAAAATGAAAGGAAGACAAAGGGCAATGATATTGGGCATTATGCGGTAGGGTGCAACTCGGCCATCTGCAGCATGTTGTAGAGGAAATAGTGTCACAGTGATTGAAGGATGGCGTGGTGCAGGCCGAGCCCCTTGCTCCCATGCCTGCAGGGGCGTGCAGGGCTTCCAGCTGTTCTTTGATGCTTTGGAGAGAGACAAAGAGAGCCTAAGCAGAAGACAAATGGGGACTTTAGTGTCCAAAGGCCATGGTTAGGACCACAAAACCCAGTCTTGCATGCCAGTTTGATGCCAGTTGATCAGATGGCACTCATTGCCCCTCTGTGTTCATCAGTCCAGAGAGCTGATCAGACCATCAGATGGACAGAGGACTGGGAGGATCCCAGAAACTCGCTGCGCTCAGTCCTCTGCACACCCAGACCACCTCTTGGTGTTAGCCAAGTGCTACAGCTCAGCGTACAGGCTCAGAAATCAGGCTGCCCACATTTGAAAGCTGGTTTCAACATGCTTCAGCTGCCTCATCTTGGTCAAGTTACTCATTTTCCTCATTTCTCAAGTCAATATAGGGTTGTCATGACAGTTTAAGATAATTTTTATAAAATGCTTAAAAGGTGCCTCACACACATTAACCCCCTAATACTCTCGTTAATGTTGGTTGTCACTGGGGGCATTGACTTGAAAAGAGACTGACTCACCAAAAGAGATTGTTAAAGCTAAAAGAGAGTGATAACATCTGTCACAATGAAGTTGATTTCACCCTTCCCAGTGGAAGATTAGATTAGTTATAGGAAAATAAAGTGATCACATTTTCTTTATTCACCTGAGTGCTGTGCTTGTGATGGTGTGACTTCTGCACAGAAACAGGGCCAGGGACCCTCCCTACATCCCTTGAGCCCCTCTAGCCACTGTATCTTCTTGACTCCTTAGTCAAGCTTTTAGAGTCATACTCAGTCAAAATCTCCATTTCCTCTCCTCCTCCCTGGCTCCCCCACTTCCCTACACTGCACCTGCTACCTGCCTTGTTACCCACCTAACCTGCGCTCCCAGGGTCTGCCACTGTCCTCCTCATCAATTTTCTAATCTTTTCTGTCTTCCTGCTGTGGCCACTCTTCTTTTCTCCTTGGGCTCTGTGACGTGGCTCTGTTTCTGCTCTTCAGTCCTGGGTGCTCCTTTTAGTCTCTTGTAGCCCTTCTCTTCCTTCTTGGTCCTTGAAATGTTGTTGTCTTCACAGTTCCTCATTCTTGGTTCTCTATATTTTCCTTCTACCCCAACTCATGATATCAGCTGCTACCTGTGAAGGTAAACACATCTGAATCTTAAGTCCAGACATTGTTTTGGAGTGTAAGTGCCATATATTTGTCTATGAAATGTTTCTTCTTCATGGGCGTCCCATGCGTTCCTCAAAGTCAACATATCCCCAGCTGAACTTACCTTCATCACCCCCTACTCCCATTTCCAAAGTGCCTTGGCTGTGTGGCAATTGACACCCAAGCCAAACCCAAAGAGCTATCCAGAATGCCCACCTCTCCTCCACCACCCAAAGAGCTATCCAGAACACCCACTTCTCCTCCACTACCCAAAGAGCTATCCAGAACACCCATCTCTCCTCCACCACCCAAAGAGCTATCCAGAATGCCCCCTCTCCTCCACTACCCAAAGAGCTATCCAGAACACCCACCTCTCTTCCACTACCCAAAGAGCTATCCAGAACACCCACCTCTCCTCCATCACCCAAAGAGCTATCCAGAACACCCACCTCTCCTCCACCACCAGCTACCCCGTCAGCCACCGAGTTCTGTGGACCCTGCCTCTTCAATACCTTTCCTATCGGTACCCTTCTCTGCAGATCCTCTGCTTCTGACTGCTTTTAAGCACTTATTGGTTCTTGCCTGGATTACTGCAAAACTCTTTGTCATAGGTGTCCTGAGTTGAGCCAACCTCCATTCCCGCATCAAAGAGATCTTAAAGAAAACAAAACAAAATGTACATCAGAGCTTTTCTGCTTCTTATTTAAATTGCTTTAATGGTTCCTTATGCCTTCCAACCATGGGTTCTAAATTGGAGGTCTGAGTTTGTAGAAAAAGCTCTTGCTGGGGCCAGTGCTTCGTCTGTGACTCTTGCCCATCACTACACCAGTCATGTGCCTTGGTGCTAACCTCCTACTCAGATGTATGCTATTTTACATGTCTGGCTCTGTACACATATTCACCCATGTTCTTAGAATACTTTCCCCTAGCTAACCCCCATATATCTTTCAAAATTCAGATCAGTGTCTCTGTAGGAAGATCTTTTGCATTGCCCTCAGGTCAACACTTGCCCCTCCCCCAAATACCTCCATTAGTTGGCTCTCCAGTGTTCTCCAAGATGAACTGTAATCTCCTTGAGGGCAGAGATTCCTAACTATTTCTTAGTGCCTGGCAACTGGTAGAGAGCTAGCATTTATTGAATGAATGAAGAATGAATAAATTAATGAACGTGGCTCAATGCAGATGAATGAATCTCTGAAAAATCCAGTTATATGACCTAGAAGACTGATGAGCCTTCACACTTCATAATAGGTGATTAGCAGTAGCTTAGATAGCAGTATAGCTGAATGCCAATGCTGCTGGCTTACGTAAACCTCTTTTCTTATCTTTAGTGATTTTATGTTTACTATATAAACCTTTTTCTAAATAAGCAGAAGCAGAAACCCTCTCCAATGTTCCAGTAAATTTAATCTTCATAGATAAATACTTTTTAGTAATTAGCTATTTTCTCTGCTATTATTGAGTGAATATATAATAATCCTGCATGAATTACCAACTATGAAAACTGACTTTACATAAACAAAGTATTGTGCAACCAGTACTAATTACATAAGTTAATCTAAAAATCTCAGATCAGTAGGATGTAGTCTGGGCACATTAAGAAACGTTTTTGTATCCATTGTTTGGGACACTTGGCTGCCCTGTAATTTTATATACACTTTTCATTTTTCTCAAGCTCCAGGGATACAGCCTGATTTCATCTTTGGAAGTTGACACTTTATTTTTTACCTCCTGAGTTTCTTTTTGTCCTGTTGGCCAGGAGATGGAACATTTTTTTTCCTCAATAGACTCCTTCCTTGATAGCCCAATAAATAAGTAGAGAAATCTTGCTCTTTTAAAACTTTACAAAACTTTTTTAAACTTTTTAAAACTTTACAAAACTTTACAGTCTTTCTTAAATGGTTTTATAAATTTTCTTTTTTTTTTCTTTTTTTTTTTTTTTGTCTGGGAAATCATCTGACAAGAGATTTGGTGCCCTTAAGTCTGTTTTTTAGCCTTCCTTCTGGATAGGGATCTCCAGGTTGCCCTCTGAGGTTTCAGAAATAAAGTAAATTTCCTCATTGAGCCTTCCCCCAAATTTCTTCCCAAGACAGGCTGTGAAAAATTACCTCCTTCACCTTTATATATATAAGAAAATCTCTTTCACTTCATGACTTGGAAGTTTAGCCCTCAAATATGGTTCAGTTCTCTCTCTTATTTAATTTTTAAGAAAATGTATTTTCTGGGTAGAATCAAATTGTTTCTCAACCAAGGGAGCTACTGCCTAATTCCTGAGAATACTGTAGAATTGTTGAGGTGTTTTAGTTGTCCAGGAACTAATGGTTGCCTTTAGCATTTAAGAAGTGGACACCAGGATGATAAAGCTCCCACAATGCAGGGTATTGTCTTACACCAAAGAATGGTCCAGCCCAAAATACCAATGGGGCCCTTGTTGAAAAACAATGGAGACATAGCTGGTTCTGCTTTTAGGTGAGCTGATTCTTCATCTACTGCCTTTGGATGAATATCTGGCTCTAATTCCACTCAAAGTTGTAAAACATTGGTGTGTGTTTTATGAGTTGCAAATATTCTCTTCAAAATTTGTGTCTTGTTTTACCATTCTATTTATGTTATATTTTGATTAACATTCTTAACACTAATTTAGTTGACTTTGTCAATTACTTTTTCTTAACAGTTTCATGTAAGAAAGCCTTCTGTATCCTAATGTAGCAATATTCTCTTCTACTTTCTGCTAAAAGGTTTAGAAATTAGCCTTTTGGATTTAAGTCTTAAATATAATGAGAATTGATTTTTGTGAATGGTCTGAGTAAGAAATCCAAATTTCATTTTTTTTCTTATAGAGATAACCAATTATTCAAGCACACTTTATTTTTTCCCCAGTTATTTACACTATCATCTCTGTCAAATATGAAGTTTCCACACTTCATATTTGATACGCTTCTGGGATCTGTTTTTCCTTCCACTGGTCAGTTTTCCTGTCTGTGTGCTAGTGCCACACTGCCTTTATTTTATAGCTTTATACATCTGGTTACCTGGTAAGGCAAGTACCCTTTATGTTATTCTTCTTTATAAATATCTAATCTAATTTTTTTTTTGAGATGGAGTCTTGCCCCGTCGCCCAGTCTGGAGTGCAGTGGCATGATCTAGACTCACTGCAACCTCTGCCTCCTGGGTTCAAGTGATTCTCATGCCTCAGCCTCCTGAGTAGCTGGGATTACATGTGTGCACCACCAAACCTGGCTAATTTTTGTACTTTTAGTAGAGATGGGGTTTCAACATGTTGGCCAGGCTGGTCTCAAACTCCTGACCTCAAGTAATCCACCTGCCTCAGCCTCCCAAAGTGCTGGGATTTCAGGCATGACCATGCCCAGCCTAGAAATGTCTAATCTATTGTTGGCCCTTTGGTTTTCCATATAATATTAGAATGAGCTTGTAAAATTCATAGAAAAATTTGTTTCAGATTTCATTAGTATTGTTTGAAAATAATTAATGTATTTACAATATTAAGGCTTCCTGTTCATGAACATGATAAATGTCTACATATTTGATACCTCTTGTACACCATTTCAAATTGCCTCAGCCTCCCTCTCATTCTAGCCATAGTTGTAGTGACCCATCCCAGGCCGACTTCAACCAGCTTCACACATGTGCAGACTGCCTGCCTGCCTTATCTCAAAATCATGTTACATCTTTGGCTTCTTTGGCTGGATCTTCTCTGTTTAAGATGTCTGTGGAAAAACACTTAGAACATATAAGGGCATATCCTGGAGATAGGATAATCAATACCCTGCTTAGCAACCCTTGATCAATAGAGAATGGGAATTAATAGATAAATGCAACTGCCTTTATTCACAGTGAAGGGAGGGGTCTGAGACACTTTTCATAAAGTTTCTCAGATGAATCCATGGTAACAAGCATCCAGTTGCCTGTTGCAATGGCCAACTCAGTAATGTGTCCTTGCGTTGGCTCTGTCTTCTCTGTTTTACTTCTCTCAGCCCTCATTCCCTCCCATAAGATCAGACTCAATAAATGACCTTTACAAAAGGGCTTTTCTCAGATTTTACCTTTGAGAGATGGAGAGACCCAGGCTAAGTCAGACTTCTTTTAATTATGTTTTCTTTACTGGCTTTAAATATAGAGAAATAATTTTCTGTATATATCACTGAGATATATCTTCTGTCAGACTCATTTTATTACTATTTCATACAGTTATTTTTTCAAAGTGTTTTCCATTAATTGCTGGTGTATAGAAATGCATTTAATTACACATCCTGATTTTATAGCTGGCCTCTTGGCTAAACTCTTGTCATTTCTTAATTTTTTTTTTTTTTTTTTTTTTTGAGACAGCTTCTTGCTGTGTCACCCAGGCTAAAGTGCAGTGGTGTGATCTTGGCTCACTGCAGCCTCAATCTCCTGGACTCAAGTGATTTTCCTGCCTCAGCCACCTGAAGAGCTCAGACTACAGGTGCATGCCACCATGTCTGGTTAATTTTTGTATTTTTCGTAGAGATGGGGTTTTACTAAGACAGTAATTTTGTGTGTTTTGTTGAGACAGGGTTTTACTGTGCTTCCCAGGCTAGTGTCAAACTCCTGAGCTCAAGTGACTTGCCCGCCTTGGCCTCCCTAAGTGCTGGGATTGCAGGCATGAGCCACAGCACCCAGAGAAACTCTCTCATTTCTAATTAAATTTATCTGTAGATCTTCTTGGGAATTTTATCTAAACAGCCACGTTTTCTGTAAATAATATTTTTCTTTATGCCTTTATAATCATTATATCTTTTATTTATTTGTCTTATTTATCTGGCTACAATATTGAATAGGAGTGGTAAAAACTGACATCCATATCTTATTCCTGATTCTTGAAGGCTCCTAGCACTTTAGATATTAAAGAATGTTTTCTTTAGGACTTTGATAGATATTCTGTTTTAGATTGATAGGTTCACTTCTGTTTGCATCTTGAAATTTTTTAAAACTATGATTTAGTATTAATTTATATCTAATACTTTTTCTGTTTCTATTAATATGATCTTAATTTGTTTAATGTGCTAATGATATTTATATATTTTGTTCATTTAAATGTCTCTTGTATTTCTGGAATTAATACAGCCTGGTCATGGTATATTATTGTATTTATATAATCACTGGGGGTAATTTGCTGTTATTTTGTATAGGATAATTGCATTTATATTCATGAAAGAAACTGGCCTGTAGTTTTCTTTCCCTTTTTCTTACTGTTCTTGTGTCATTTTGGTAGCAATGCAATACTGGCTTCATAAAATAAGTTGGTTAGTAATTTCTCTATAGTTGAAAGATACTATATGAAAGTGGAAAGATCTTGAAAATTTGGTAGCCTTATTGCGAAAGTATTTGGGCTCAATGTTTTCTTTGTTGAAAGACTTTTTAAAACAACTGATTCAATTTCTTTAATCGTTAGAGAAGTTTGGGGGCATCGTACATTTCCTCAAATACATTTTGTTAAAAAATATTCTCTAGAAATTTATTCATTTTCATCAAAGTTATCCAATTTATTGGTACAAATATTTCTTTATTCTCTTGGAACTTTTGTTATGTCCCCATTTTCATTCTTAACTATTTTTGTGCTTTTTCATTTTTTCTTTATACTTGTGTTGGAATGTTCTTTGTTAGTTTTTGTAAAGACCAACTTTTGGCTTTGTTGATACGTTCTATTTCTTTTTAAAACACTTTTATTGAGTTACTCTTTTCTAATTCTGACCTCTTCCTTATATTTTCTTTGGGTTTCTTATCTTTTTTCCCTTAATTTTATAATTTGGGCATGTAGCTCATTAATCTTTAGCTGTTACACTTTCGTAATGTAATTTGAAGTGATAATTATTTTTCAACATACCATTTCTGCCATGTTCCACAAGGTTTAACATGTATTTTTCCATTATTTTTCAATTCCAAGTATTTTTAAATCTCTATTCTGATTTTATCTTTGACATCATAGTTATTTAGTAGTGTATTTTATATTTGCCAACATAGCCTACTTTTCTTTGTATTTTGTTAGTTACATCTAATCAATTTGCAGTGACATAAGAGAATAAGCTCATAATATAAGCCAATTTTTTGAAAATTTTTGAGACATTATTTATAGTCAGTTATACAGTTACTTTTTTTCCCATGGGAGATCAGAGTTTTATTATTACTCAAATCAGTCTTATACAATTATTTTTTATATGTGTTCATGTGTATTTGAGAAGAACACTTCTAACTTTGGCATGCAGGGTTGGTTAATTGTGTTGTACAGTCTTTTATATGTTAATTATTTTTTGCTTGACCCATTAATAATTGAAATAAGTATATTGAAATTTCCTTCTTTATAGTATTGTCAATTTCATTCTGTAATTCTATTAAATTTTACTTTATGTCTTTGGAGACTATATTATTAGATGCATACATATTTATAATTATGATCCTAAGTGAACTAAAACTTTTTATGATTATATGTAATCATGTAGTGACATTCTCTATCCCTAATAATGCTTTTTATTGTAATGTCTGTTTTTCCTAATAACTACTTAAGCCTGTGTTAGTTTAGAATTTAAATGATATATCATTTTCTTCTCATATTTACAGATTTTTCAGGTCATTAAGTTTTTGGTATTTTTTTCCATGCAACCAAGCAATCTCTGACTTTTAACTTCCATGTTAAATTTATTTATATTCATTATTTTTATGAACATATTTTGACATTGCTAATTTTCTTTAAGTTTTAAAAATTTCCTGTTTTTAAATTATTTCTTCCTTGTTAAATCATTAACTGAGTTTTGTTTGAAAATTAAGCACTTCATTTCATTATTTTAGTAATTACCTCTGAAATATTATCATGCTTAATAAATTCATCCTTTTTAAAGATAGTACTAGAATCTTAGAAATACTTAACTCATATTATCCCATTGCAACTTAGTGCCATTTTGTCAAAATTTTAAGTTTGTCTTTTTTAAAAGCTCATAAACGTGTAACATTATTTTATAGAGACAATATTTATTTATATTTATTCATATGCCAATTTTTTGCTTCCAAGCACTTTTTTAAAATCTCAGATCGGCTGGGCGTGGTGGCTCATGCCTGTAATCCCAGCACTTTGGGAGGCTGAGTGGGGCGGACCATCTGAAATCAGGAGTTCAAGACCAGCCTGGCCAATGTGATGAAACCCCATCTCTACTAAAATACAAAAATTAGCCAGACATGGTGGCGGGCACCTGTAATCTCAGCTACTTGGGAGGCAGAGGCAGGAGAATTGCTTGAACCTGGGAGGTGGAGGTTACAGTGAGCCAAGATTGCGCCACTGCACTCCAGCCTGGGTGATAGAGCAAGACTCCATAAAAAAAAAAAAAAAACTCAGATCATCCTTTTGGTGTCATTTTTCTTTTTCTTGTTAAAAATAATGTTTATTGTGTATATCTGAGGTTTACAACATTGTTTTAAAATTTAAAATCTTTTAAAATGGGATATATGTAGATAGTAAAACAATTACCATAGTGAAGCAAATGACCATATCTATTATCTTACATAGTTACTTTTTATGGTTTACAAGAGTAGCTAAAGTCTACTTATTTAACAAAAATCCCTAATAGCATACAATTCTATTAACTAGTCCTCATGTTGAACATTAGATCTCTAGACTCGTTTATCTTATATATCTGCTACTTTGTATCCTTTGATCTACATATCCTCATTTCCTCCTCTATCCTTCACTCCTGGTAACAGTGGTATCATTCGCTATCTCTATATATTTGACCTTTTCCTTTTGTTTTTAGGTTCCACATATAAGTGACATCATGTAGTTTGTATTTCTGTGCCTGGCTTATTTCACGTAGTGTAGTGTCCTCTAGGTGCCTCTGTGTCATGGCAAATGGCAGGATCTTTTTTCTTTAAGGCTGAATAATATTCTGTTGTAAATATATCCCCTGGTTTTTTTATCCAGTCATTTGTCCAGGGACGCTAAGGTTATTTCCGTATCTTAGCTATTGTGAATAATGCTGCAATGAACATGGATGGGAGCGAAGGCATCTTTTTGACAGGGTGATATCATCTTCTTTGGGTATGGATTGAGAAGAGGGGTTGCTGGGTCATATGCTAGCACTATTTTAATTTCTTTAGGAACTCCATACTGTTTTCCATAATGGCTGCACCAATCTACATTTGTCACCAACAGTCTACTAGGGTTCCCTTTTCTCCACACCTTCAACAACACTTACCTCCTATCTTTTTGATAACAGCCATCCTAATGGGTGTGAGGTGACATCTCAGTGCGGTTTTGATTTGTATTCCCTGATGATTAGTGAGGTTGAGTACCTTTTTGTGTACTTGTTTGGCCCTTTTTATGTCTTCTTTAGAGAAATGTCTGCTCAGGTCTCATTTTTCTTTTTTTGAATCATCTCTTTTCATATTTATTTTAGCATAAATCTGTTTGTGGTAAAATCTGTCCCCTTAAAAAATCTGAAATATTTTCATTTCACTTATTTTACTTAAAAATCCCTTTAATGTACAACTCATACATGGTAAGATGTACTAATCTTAAGTATACAGCTAAATGAATTTTACATATAAAAACTATATAAATATATACACTTTCACACACACACACACACACACACACACACACACACACTCATATAACAACCATCCAGATTAATATATAAAGCATTTCCAGCACCCTCGTAGGCTTCCTTTTCGGCCTCTCAGATAATACCCTCCAAAAATATTGTTTTGATCTCCATCTCCATATATTAGTTTATCAACTTCACATTAATGGAATTGTACACATATACTCCTTTCCTGTATAGCCTCTTTAGACAACACTATCTCTTTGCAATTCATTCTTCTTGTTGCATGTAGCAGTAGTTCATCCTTTTTTCATTGTTGTGCAATACTGCATCATATGACTATTCCATAGTTTATTTATTCATTCTATTGGTGATGGGTTTTGACTATTATGATAAAGCGGGTAAGAACCTCCCTGTATATATCTTTTAGAGCAGGAGTCCCCAAACCTGGGGCCATGGACTAGAAGCAGTCTGTGGCCTGTTAGGATCCGGGCTGCACAGCAGGAGGTGAGTGGCGGGAAAGTGAGTGAAGCTTCATCTGTATTTACAGCTGCTCCCCATTGCTTGCATTACACCTGAGCTCTGCCTCCTGTCAGATTAGCAGTGGCATGAGATTCTCATAGGAGCATGAACACTACTGTGAACTGTGCATGTGAAGGATCTAGGTTGCATCCACCTTATGATAATCTAATGCCTGATGATCTGTCACTGTCACTCATCACCCCTAGATGCGACCATCTAGTTGCAGGAAAACAAACTCAGGGCTCCCACTGATTCCACATTATGATGAGTTGTATATTCATTATATATTACAATGTAATCATAATATAAATAAAGTGAACAATAAAGTTAATGAGCTTGAATCATCTGATACCACCCCCCAACCCTGGTCTGTGGAAAAATTGTCTTCATAAAACAGGTCCCTCATGCCAAAAAATTGGGGACTTCTGTTTTAGAGGACATCAGCCCTCATTCCATTTGGGTATACATTTGGGAGTGGAATTGCTGGTTCTTCTTATAAACGTGTGTGTCTCTTCTCTCTCTATATATATGTATAAAGACACACACACAAACATATGTGTGTGTGTGTATATATATGTTTAGTTTTAGTAGTTAGTACTGCTAAATAGTACTTCAAAGTAGTTATACTAATTTATAGCAGCAATAAATAAGAGTTTAAGTTGCCTTCCCATTCTTGCCAACACATGTCATTGTCTGTTTTTCTGATTGAGCATTCTAATAGGGACATAGGGGAATCCTTGTGTATTTTCAAATTTGCATTCCCCTGATAACTAAGAATAACTCAGAATTGTTGAACATCTTTTTTTTTTTTTGAAATGGAGTCTTGCTCTGTCAGCCAGGCTGGAGTGCAGTGGTGCAATCTCAGCTCACTGCGACCTCTGCCTCCCAGGTTCAAGCAATTCTCCTGCCTCAGCCTCCTAAGTAGATGGAATTACATGCACCTACCTCCATGCCCAGTAATTTTCTTATTTTTAATTTTTTATTATTTTAATGTTTTTTATTTTTAATTTAATTTTTATTTTTTATTTTTAGCAGAGATGTTTAGCAGAGACAGGGTTTTGCCATGTTGGCCAGGCCAGGCTGGTCTTGAACTCCTTACCTCAAGTGATCCACCTGCCTTGGCCTCCCAAAGTGTTGGGATTACAGGTGTGAGCCACTGCACCTGTCTTTTTGTATTCTTCATGATCATTTTATATTCTTTTTTGTGAATTGCCTGTTCACATTTTTTGCTCATTTTAAATTGGGTTGTTTGTTTTTTATCATAGACTTATAGAATCACAAAGAATTACTTTCTTGTTAAAATGTAAATTTTTAGGGTACACAATTCTAGAGTGAGTTTTTTTTTTCTCCTTGCATATTCATGATCTTAAGCCTTTGCCTTCTGGCTTTCACTTTTTCCTAATGAGAAGTTGTAAATCTAACTGCCATTCCTATGTGGGTAGTCAGCATTTTCTGTCTTACTGCTTTTAAGCTCATCTTTTTAATTCTTAATGCTGCATAGTCTCTAGGTGTTAGCTTCCTTTTTACTCATTTTGATAGGCAAACACTGTGTTTTGTGAATCAGAGAGTTCTCTGCTAATTACCTTAAATATTGATCTCTTTCATTTTCTCTAGTCCTTGATTCAGTTCATTCAATTAGGTATGTATAGACTTTCTCATTCTATTCTTCCTATATCTTAACATCTTTTTACATCTTCTACTTTTTTGCATTCTTGTTAATTCCTAAGGTTTTTTCATGCCACTGTCTACTGATCTTAATACGTCTATGTCTATCTGTTCTTCTATCCATCAGTTAAGCTTTTGACATCTTGTTTTTTATTCCTAAGCTCCTTTTGGGATCATTTTACCAATATCCCTAGTAATTTTGATCTTGCTTATTGTTGTGATTTAAAACAATTTTTGAAAATTATGTCTTTAACAATTCAATTCCCAAAGAATTTGAAAGTCTAAATTTACCATGTCTGTTGATTTCAATGTGTTTTATTTTCCCACGTTTGTTTGTTGATCTTTAATTTTATACTTAACGTTGGTTGATTTTAATCCAGGGAAACCTGGAAGCCTATATTGATATTGCTTTTGGCGGGAGAGAATTGTGCATACCAGAGAGAATTGTGCTGAGATTCAGTGGACATGATACATTCTGACTTTTCTAGAAAATAAATTCTCAAAATGTACAATGTGTATGGCTTCTTTCTTTCTCTTTTTTCTCAGCTAAATATTATCTAGACCCCTGATGCATTCCACAGTTGCAACAGTCTTGTATTCAGCTTTCCTACCTTTCCTTAAGCCCAAGGCTCAGCCTGCTGGCCACAGAGATGGAATGGGCATCTGCCCTTGGATTACTGCTGCCTTTTTCTTCACCCACCATGGAATGCTCCACTTTCATTTCACTTTTGAGGGGCTTGGGAGGCTCTTGGAGGTTTCTCTTACTTCATGTGAGTCCAGCAACAAATTATCTTTTATGGAGAATCCTCCTTATTGCCAATAGAATAAGTCATCCTATTTTCCCAGAGAGATTATGGAGAGGACATTCTTATAGTGCTCTATGGTTTAGAACAGTGCTCTATAAGCTCTTTGGGGTAACTTGGTGGTGGTGGGGATGATATTGATTGTGAAGGAGGTGGACGATCTGGGAATATACGCGTAAGACTTCAGGCTTTTCAGCCCTGCTTCAACTAGCATTTTCCACTGTGGTCTGCTTAACGGATTTTAATGACAGATTGATTCTAAACCTTAAACACTTGTTCAAATCAAATGAATGATTTTATTATTCCCAGTTAAATTTATCTATTCTACACAGCCCTAAAGGTTCTCTGTTATGATTTAATGACCTTTAATAATGTAGATTATTGGTGTCAAAATAATGTAAACACACAGAAATGAGAGTGGCAAAATCTAGCAAAGGAAGAGAGAAGTCACTGCCTCACGGGAGAGACCATACTTAAAGGGGAGATAAGATAGGGAACTGACCACAAAGAGTTAAAGATTTTTAGGTGAAGACTTTGCCATTTTAAAAGCCAATAGTAACAATAATAATATTAAAAATATCATAAACTGTGGTGATTCCCTCTTTAACTTTGGTTCACAGGAGATTCCTCATGCCATCTGATTCATTTATTCATGATATTACAGATATGTGTTAAAAATTGAAGCTGGTTCAAACACAGTTTTCTTGGAGCAGATCTGGCTACAAGTACATCGTTATGCTTTACTTTCATTCAATCCATTTTTAGGAGTTTGTGCTAAGGAAAAACACATGCTGGCAATACAATTACATTAAAGTCAAGATTTGTATCCAAATATCACCACGTCTATAAGAGCTAAGCTTACTGTAATCATAGAAAAAAGGCTCTTGTATAAGATCTGAAACTTTACTAACATATAAGATTATATTTTTGGTTATGGATAGGAAAGCAGTGTGTTTACCATGAGTCAAATGCATTGTATAAAATTTCTAATCCAGTTTCATTTAATCCTTACAACAATGGAGTGATTTTTATAAACTTCATTTTAAAAAAGGAGCCTGAAAAAGGTCCAAAAACTTGATTAAGGTTTATAAAGCTTGTATGTATGTATAAATTGTTAATAAATTTATAGACATACATACTTGTGTGTATATACATACTGCTTTTTCTGGAAAATTCATTCTCCAAATGTAGAATCTGTATGCTTTTTTCTTGGGTTTTTTTTTTTTTTTCCTTAAACAGTCTATTTATTTATTTGGTCATAACCACCAAGGAATATATGTCTCATTATAGTGGCCATGATTGAAATTTCATAGTAAATAAGCCTCTTTGCATCTGATTTTATAAATACTTATACTATCATTTATATAGTTTTTGTTCACAGAAATCTTATGAGGCCAGTTAGTATTGTCCTCTGAATGAAGAAAGCAGAATAGAATAGTTTGTCTAAAGTCACAGTAGAGTCTGGGCTAAAATGACAGCCGCAGGTCCTAATCAGCTCCTTGGGGAACTTCAGAACCATCTCTGCTCCATACTGCAAGTATTTTGCACTAAATTGTGAAGTCAAATCCAGTTTTAACTTTATTTATATAAGCTAAACCTATCCTTCTGGATATAATGGTGGGATTTCTAACCCTGCTGGTGCTATTCCTAATAGCTCCAAGAAAGCCTTCTTAAGTCCTGGGCATATTCTAATTCTTTTTGAATACTCAACCTTCTTCAGGACTGTCAAATACATTTTATTAACTGACTTGAGGAGCATATGGATAACAGAATGGCTGAGGAAGCATGGCAAATTCTTTTGAAAAGTAGGATAAAACCCTGCTATTTTTGCATATCATTTTTCTTTGTTCTGAATTTTACAGTTCTTTGATCTGTATATAAAATTGGAGAAATACATTGTAATTTTGGTGAGACCAACATTCGGATATGTACTTTTTTTTTTTTTTTTTTACCATAGTTCATATTTGATAGTTTTAGGTGCTCAGGTAAAGTGACAAAATGACAGAGTTTTTGGTTATGTCATAATACTAAAATTGTCTTCATTTACAGTGATAATTGTATATTAAATATTTAAATGTTAAAATTAAAATAATTACAAACTTAAAAACTCCTTAAAGGCCATACAATATTTTATAAACAAAAAAGAAGACCGTAAGATGAGTGGAGAAGTTACTTGACCACAGGACAAGAGAAAACAATGCCCTGATTAAGTCACTTAACTCATTTGGCCCTTTTTTATCTTGACAGAACAATGAGGGGAGTATGACGACGATGGCATCTGAACTTTCCTGCTATTGTTTACAGCAGTTGAACCATGTATATAGATATTATAGGCCAGGAGCCTAGTAACAGAAGAGTTGCTTTCTTGGAAAAGTGTGTGTGTGTGTATGTGTATATGTGTGTATGTTTGTGTATATATATGTGTGTGTGCGTGTGTACATGTATATATGTATGTGTGTATGTGTGTGTATATGTGTGTATGTCTGTGTGTATGTGTATGTATATGTGTGTGTGCTTGTGTACATGTATATATGTGGGTATATGTGTGTTCATGTGTACGTGTATATATGTGTATGTGTGCGTGTGTGTGCATGTGTGTGTATGTGTATATATGTGTGTATAAGTGTGTGTGTATGTGTGTATGTGTGTGTGTATGTGTGCATGTGTGTATATGTGTGTACGTGGGTGAAGGGAAGTGGTAGCACAGTGTGAGCCTTGGTCTTGTCCATCCTTTTCTCCCTTGATGTCTCTTGCGATACTTCTGCAAAACTCTGTACTTATAAGATATAATCTGAAAATAATTATTTAGAGAATTTCTAAAATTCAGCTCTAAATAACGATATTTTATGATTTCTTCTTGGTTAGTTAAAGAAGACTCCTAGGCACTTGTATAGAGTTAATATAACCTAGAGTTGCTCAGAATATCTGGCTTAGAAACTAGCCACTGTGATTTCTTAATCATAACGTTAGAGTTTTAAAAAAATTCAGCTATAAATCAAAGAAAACATTGAAGAATCTTGTATTTTTCCAAGAGAATTAACTCTTTAAAATCATAGTAGAAAGGCTGGGACAACATAAATTGATTTCTGAGTATAAATTAGGCTCACAGTAATTATTACAATCAATTAGATGGTTTATGATCTACGGAAAGTGATGGAGAAAGAATACATTCTACTTGGGAAAAAAATGGTAAATACATTTCCCAAGAAGAGAAAAAGAAATAATAACGAGTGCGTGGAGAAAGTTATTTGTTATAGAATCAGGACAAATATGCCAAGAGAATGAAACCACAAAGATGATGCTATAAAATAGTGTCAGGCAAGCTGGCCTGGCAGCACACTGTGAAGGGTGCTGTGGAGAACATCTGCTTTCAGCAAAGAAAGCAAGTGTCATGGCACCAACAATTCCAGGCATGCTACCAAGAAATCTCTTTGCTCAAGTGAATTCATGCTAGATGCACATTTCCAGTTGCTGCTGGAATTCTCTGCAGCTTGTTGATTTGGTCAGCAAACGGATGGCATGACAGTTGGGATATAATCGGACTAATTTTTATCCACCGTGCATACTTAGGAAGGTGGATTACTCTACAGGCCTGAAGGGATGCTCTTGGCTGCATTTCAAAACTACACACAGAGGGCAGAGAATGGCTGTAAGACAGAGGCCAAATCCTACAGGTCTGAACTTTAGTGCCGTCTCAAATGTCTTAAACACTGATATTGGCTTTCTGGGACAGTGGCTGGGAGGACAGAAATATTCATAAATGGAAGACAAATCTGTAATTCTTCCAAAGAGTAAAGGAAAGGGTCACGGAGATGAGTAGCAAAAGAGGACTTTGCTGCAGAGAGATCAGGCGTGTCAATTGCTTAGTATGTTATGTGGCCACCTAGTAAGGGTTTATCAGATGTTAGCTACTATGTCGAATATGATGTCTTTTTACTCAGGGTCTTCCTCACCTTCTTCTAGTGAGTTTTTCCTGTGTGGCAGAGACTTGAAAGAGAAAACCGACATTTTCTCAACTATCTTGCACCTAAGGTTCTGGATGCAAATTAGGTTTATATGAGTTAGCATATGCAAGATGTAGAAGGCAGCAGGAAGAAATCATCTTATTGCTTTTGGCCATTTTCTGCTGGCAAATGGGTTTGTGGAGAGATGAGTTCTTTTCTGCAGCAGACTTTTAAAGCCTGTGGTGGGCTGATTGCATTGATGGGTCTAATGACTGTATCCTCATTTACCAATGTGACTTTCTGGCTCTTCACATGGAGGAATGGAGTCTGTTTTTCACCACTGATTCTGGCTGCATGACTTGCTTCAGTTAGTAGAATGCTGTAGAAAGATGGTGTGCCAGTTCCAAGCCTAGGCCTCAAGGAGACTTACACACTTCTGCTTTAAAACCTAGAATGCTGCCTTCACTGGGCACATGAAACAGGGGAGTCATCAGCCCTCGTAGATCAACTCATGTCTGGCCAACCTAGGAACGGACTTCCCGATGAGCCAGGGTGAGCAGAACCACACTGCTGACTCACAGAGTGAGCCAAATAGAATGGCTATTATTGTATGCCATTGATGCCATGTTGATTTTGGTTATGCAGCATGACTGTGACAATGAAAAATGGATATGATGTCTGATCTCCAAACCTGTGGGTGTTGAGAGGTACCTACATCAGAGGTGACTCTGAACTCCTCAAGCCAGTGTGCAGCCACCCCTTGTTGCCCTAGCTGTGGTAGTTCCCTGATCCCTGGATTACAGTTTTGGTAGTGTTTTTTGAACCCATAGATTTCAGCTTTGGCATCCTGCTTCCTCTCTCTTCAGAATTTGATAAAAGTAATACAGTAGTTCCAATACTGTGTCAAGTTTGCAGTATTTTGAGTGCTGTCACTGGAAGCTCAGGTTAGAATCTGCTCCTCCAGTCCTTTTGATGAGTTTTAAGTGCCCAATACCTATTATTAAATGCCTCTCTGCTTAATATACTGATATGGTTTGGCTCTGTGTCTCTACCCAAATCTCATCTCAAATTGTAATCTCCACGTGTCAAGGGAGGGACCTGGTGGGAGGTAGTTAAATCATGGGGGTGGTTTCCCCCATGCTGTTCTGGTGACAATGAGTGAGTTCCCACGAGATCTGATGGTTTAAAAGTGTGGCACTCCGCCCATCTCCTGCTGCCATGTAAGACGTGCCTTACTCCCCCTTCATCTTCCACCCTGATTGTAAGTTTCCTGAGGTCTCCCCAGCCATGTGGAATTGAGTCAATGAAACCTCTTTTCTTTATAAATTACCCAGTCTCAGGTAGTTCTTTATAGCAGTGTGAAAATGGACTAATACACATTACCTATGATGGTTCTTGATACTTGCCTTGAACCCTGACTGATACAGATGTTAGTATTACTATTGTTACTATTATTTTTCCTCTTTCCAAATTCATATTGAGCAGACATACTGCTAAGGTCCTTCTGGATGTAAGGGAAATGAAAAAGAATGCTACATGGTGCAGTGCACAGTTATTTAGTGATTCTTTTCATGTTGAACAGTGTTCTTTCTAAAATTATGCTTACAAAGTCACATAATAAAGTTTGGCCATTCATTCACTAATGTATTCATTTCCTACATAAGTGTTTAGAGCCTATGACATGCTAGGTATTGTTGTGGACACTGCTGTAGAAAAGACAGATACAGTTCTGACTTTTTAGCACAGTAAGTCTTAATGAACAAAGATTTAAAAAAAGTAAAATTTACAAACAAGATACTTTTATAGTGATATATAGTCTATAAAGAAAATAATTAGAGTGATGTGATAGAGAATGATGTGATGAATTATTTCAGAATGACTGGTTGGAAAATAGTCCACTGAAGTAGTGATACTGAGCTGAGACCTGAATGCAACAAGTCAGCCATTTGAAAATTTAGAAGGAGGTAATTGTAGATAAAGGGAAGAAGAGTGCAAATATCCTAAGTGGGAAAGGAGCTGGATGCATCTGAGAATCAGAAAGAAGGCAGAGTGGAGAGGGGAACAGAGTGAGGAAAGGGAAGACTAGTGTGGTAAGATGCTTTTTAATGGCTTTTGAGAATTCAATGTAACTACAAAATTTGAAGTTAACTTGCAGCCTTCCTGCTTTCTAATTCTTATATTTCCTTCTGATGGCCCAAAATGTCAATCAGTCATCAGAGGATGTTCAGGCACATCCTCCCAAGGGCTCTGACTTTATTGCCCATGTATTTTCTGAATCAAAATATAGTTTGATTCAATGATTGTAATGGTGAATGCTCTGTGAAATTAGGTTTTCTTGCAAATATGCTCTCCATTCCCTAAAATCCCTCCCTTTCTTCTCCCTCAAACTCATTTCTTCAGAGCAAAATTCCTATCTCTGCTAGGAGGAACAGATCCAAATGAAAGTCTTAAGAATTTGTATGTTTAACATTCTAGGGGAACAAATTGCACATTAAAAGATGACATTAACAAATCAGATGGATTATGCTATGTTTTTGAGGACCTGTATTTTCGAGACTTTCTTTGTGCCCTTGACTCCTTGGGACATAACTTACTTTATCTAACTTGCTTAAGCAAACCGAGGGGAAAGACCTGGCAGCTTCCCATTGCTCCTCAGAAAAATTGTATTTGACACTAGGTATTTAGTGTGTTAGTCTGGTACTCAAATGTGTATGCATTATGACTCACTTTTAAGGCTCAACTAATGGTGTGTGGCTGAAATACCGAGTGCTGTAGACATGCCCTTGCAGGGTGACTGTTCTTTCCCTGGTAGCTCCATTTGCTGTTTGAACAGCCTGTTACTAGCTTAGTTTTCTCTCTCGCGGTTTACTTGACAATTTTTTTTTTCTCAAAATGTCTTATTATCATGCAGCCTGTTGGTTTATCTGCTGCTATTATTTTGCATTTCACAAACTTCCTCATCGATGCTGTGTGGGAATGTATTTAATTTCCTACCTGAGTGTCAGCCTACTGCTCCAGAGCTGTTTAGAACATTTTCTTTCATCTTTCTTCTTACCTTCCAGATTCAGCAGAATTGAACCACAGGAATCCCATCTCAATATTGATGACTCACTCCCATCTGGAATCTCATTATTGGTTAGCTTGTCTGTCTATTTCGTTTCCAGAACTGCTTGCTGGTAATATTAGTGGAGTGCTTTTGAATTGTTGGGACCTCACTTGTAGTGGGTTTCACTTCTTTTCAGTTTTAGGTCAAATATTTATAGATTGTTTTGTAGACTCTGTTCCAAGGGTCTCAGGGTCCTGATAGATGTGCTGGGCATGCTGGGTTACTATTAATAGTGTTACTGCAATTATGTTTTTGGTGGATGATCAGAGAGTTTGTTATTAAGTGGCAGAATTTAGAGACAAGTGTGTTAGTAACAAAACTCTTAAATGTGGTTCTCCTGTTGTGATTTTCATGTCTCAGTCCTGTGTTGACTTTGCAAAGTAGCATAATTACTTTCATCTAGTTTTCTAAATGTGTTGGCATAGTGTCTAAATGTGGCCTGCACTACAATCTGTATGACCAAGTTGGGAATGTCTGAGAATGCTTTTTATGTGAGAAGAGCTTCTTCTAGGAGTCGAGGAAGTAAAGTCTGCAATCAGCCACCAGCTTTCTAATTGCATCCTTGCATAATGTAGGCTGAATAAGCTGAAACAAAGTCAGATAACTTTTTTTTTTGTATTGAGGAATGAATAAGACATGATACCTTGACTCAATGTAACTTTTAGATCTCTTGCTAATCTGTTCCATAGCAGCCAGAATCCAGGTAAACCAAAGATATAGTTTTAAAAAGGTGAAAAAGCAACCTGAAGAATTCTTAAATTCATTACATTCAAGATTTGAAACTTAACTTTAATAGAGATTTTGGACCATATAGAATAAGAAGTCCCTTAAACAAATGCTGAAAGCCTACAATGTACTCTATGTATTCTCTTGTAATCTAATTTTATATGATTTCCACATTTTTCCCACTTTTGTTTTGATCACGCCTTTCAAAAGTTTTATGTTTTTGCTTCTGATAATTTTTTAATTTAAAGAACTAAATTAGAATTGCTGCAGTTAATTGCCATATGTGCCTTTTCTTGATTCTGTTTTTCTCTGTACCATTAAGAAGTTGATGTTTATCACTTCATCATGTAAGCTTTCGTTTCAAATACATGAACTCATAAGCAATATGCATTATTATTTTGCATGTTCTTTAAAATTTGTATGTTTACATACAGTATCATGCTATATGCATAAATTTGCTTTTTAAAAAATAACCTTGTCTTTGAGATTTGTCCTTGTTGATACATGTAGTTTTAATTTATTCATTTTAATTATTTTAATTACTATAGAATATTTTATTGTATTAATATGCCATAATTTATTAATTCATTTTTCTTTGAGGCATTTAAGTATTTAAAAAAATATGTTTTTTATTATTACAAAAGTTGCTGCACTGACTACTTGTAAACTTTATTCTTCTGCACATCTTGTGCACACCTGTGCACACCTGTAATACACCTAGAAGCAGATTGCTGAATTGTGGAGTTCTAACATCTTTCACTTTAGCATTTCTGTCAGTTTGCACTACCACCAGTTCCTTTTGATCAACCAGATCGCCAACATTGGCATTGTAAATGTTAAGTGTTGCTGATCTGATGGATGTGAAATGGCATCTTATTTCTTGGCATAAATTTTCATTTCCCTGATTACCAATGAAGTTGAGTATCTTTTTACTTGTTTATTCAGTTGAGGTTTTCTCTTTTTAATTGCCTGTTTATATGTCTTGTCCGTTTTCCCTATTGGATTACTTGCCTTTTTCTTGTTAATTTGTAGGAATCTTTTATATATTATGATTATTAATCCTTTGTTAGTTTCTTGTGTTGAAAACATCTCACAGACTGTGGCTTTCTATATATCTTTTGCTATGTAGAGCTTATTAAGGGTAATGTAGTCAAATTTATCAATCTTTTTCTTTATTGTGTGGATTTTATTGTGTGTGTTTCAAAAATCTTCCCTAAACAGTGTCACAAAGATATTCTTCTATATTTTTCTGAAAAATTTAAATTTTGCTTTTCCTGGAATTATAAGGATTTAATTTTATATATTTGCATATGTGCCATTTTGCATATGTGTAGCCAGTTGTACCAGCATCTTATATTGTATACTGCATTTTTTTGCCTAACGATTTTCAGTTTCCCTCAGAGTATCTGGCTGTCTATCTGTTTCAGGGCTCTCAATTATTATTATTATTTTTGTTCATCTTTTTACCAATATATTAATGCTACAAAATAAATACCAATATCTCAAAGAGCAAATCATCTACTTTGTTCTTCAAAATTGTTTCTGATTTTTTTGTCTTTCTGTTCTTCCACAAGTATTTTGCTGTTAGCTTATTACCACAAAAATACTTTTGGGATTTAGATTGTAATCTCATGTAATTTACAGAATAAATTAGGAGTAAATTGACATATTTGTGATATCGAATCTTTCCATCCATGAATGTGGTCTATCTTGCTATTTATTTAGGTCTCCTTTTATGTCTGCTAATAATATTTACAATTTTTTAATAAAGGTCTTCTATATCCCAAATCAGACTTATTCCTGATAATATACCTTCTTAAAAATATAATTTTGAGTGGAATATTTTTTCTAATACATTTTCTAACTGTTATATTAGGAACTCTATTGATTTTTAAAATTCTGATCTTAGTAACTTTGCAGATTTATCTTGTTTTAATAACTTTATTTTGGTTTATATATATATATTTGTGTGCAAATAATGAATGCCTGTGTCTCTTCATTTCTGGTTATTTTACCTCTTAAAATGTTCTTGTCAAGGACATTGTCTAGGATAATGTTAAATATGAACAGAAATAGTAATCATCCTTGTTTTGGTTCTGATTATAATGGAGATGCTTCTAAATTTTCATCATTATATGCCTTCAATTTGTCTTTAAATGCAGTAATTGTTTTCATAGATAAAGGCTACTGAAATCAAATAAATAATTTGTATAGTAAACCATATTTGTAAAAATATTTTAGGAACTTACAGAATTAATAGGAGAGCCTGTAGAATTGAAAACTGTGCCGCTACAAGTGTTCCAAATCCCACTGCAAGATAAATATGAAGAGACCAACAACCTCCCAAACTGGTATAGAAATTACTTCAAAGTGACAACATATGAGCTTCAGAAGATGCAGAAAGAAATCATATCTGAAATTCTCTTATCTGACTAGTACAGAGCTTTTAGAGGGTTGGCCACCGCACCTGCTTCCTGCCCTTACCCCTGGTCTCCACTCAGAGCGACACTCACCGTGGGCTCCAGTCCATTCTAAAAACATTGTATAAACAAGCCTCATCAGAACCCTCCATCCTTTCATGCCCTAACATACCCGGGATTCCTTACTTAACATATGCTCTTCACTCCCAGACATTCTGGGAGCTGCTCTCTCTACAGGGTACTCCTGAAGGTGCAATGCATGTTTCTTCTGTTAATCTATCATCAGTTAACTTGCAGGCCCCCAGTCGGCGGAACTAAGTTGGTAGTGGAGAAGTTTTTTTCCCAACAGTGAACACTTCACAGCTGCTGCTGCTGGGCACAGACATGGTGGCTTGCACTGCTGATATCCCCACATAAGACACATTTAAAAAAAATTTTTTATTTTTCAAAATTACATATTAAACATGTTTTTATTTTTATTTTTATAGAAGCAGAGAGTACAGGGGCAGGTTTCTTACATGCAGATACTGCATAGTGGTGGAGCCTGGGATTTGGCATACCTGTCATCTGAATAGTGAACATGGTACCCAATAGTAAATGTTCAGCGCTCACCCCCTTCCATCAGCTCACCGTGTGTAGTCCCCGATGTCTGTTATTCCACACTGCATCTCTGTGTGTACCCACTGTTTAACTTCCACTATAAGTGAGAACATGCGGTATTGGACTCCCTGTTTCTGAGTTATTTCTCTTAGCGTAATGGCCTCCAGTTCCATCCATGTTGCTGCCAAAGACATGATTTCATTCTTTCTTACGGCCGAGTAGTATTCTTGGTGTATATACACCACATTTTCTGTATATGAAGACATTCATCTGTGAATGGACACTTAGGTGTGTTCCCTATCTTAGCTATTGTGAGCAGTGCTGTGAAAAACATATGAATGCAGAGATTTTTAATATAATGATTTCTTTTCCTTTGGGTAGATACCCAGTATCTGGCAGATACCCAGCTGTGGGATTGCTGATCGGAAAGTAGCTCTATTTTTAGTTCTTTGAGAAATCTCCATATTGTTTTCCATAAAAGTTGTACTAATTTACATTCCTGCGAGCAGTTGCAGACACTTTAAAAATGACTGCCTTTGAAACCAGATGTAACTGCAGCAATGACGTGCCCCTTGGCTGCACGTGCCCTTGGACCCCCCCTTGCTCTGTGGATTCCGCATGGCCCTGCTTCTCAGGTCAGCAGCCCAGCAGGTTCAAGGTGCAGGAGTGGGTCTGTTGGGCTGGCAGAGCCCGATCATGTGTCTATACTCCCCAGCTGCCAGGGAGTTTGAGGAGACAAGAGCTGGTCATTTTAGCTTCCATATTAGTTGGTGGGCTCCTTCTCAAAAGGTGGATACTGCTTGAAAGAAAACACTTCAGATGCTGTAGCTGACAAGATATAAACAGTCAATATAGGCTTTAAAAGCTGCCAGAGAGATGACTGTGGTGGCTCACGTCTGTAATGCCGGAACTTTGGGAGGCCGAGGTGAATGGATCACTGAGGCCGGGAGTTTGAGACAAGCCTGGGCAAAATAACGAGATCCCATCTCTACAAAAAATTTAAAAAAATTAGCTGGGTATAGTGGCCAACCTGTAGTCCAGCTCCTCAGGAGGCTGAGGCAGGAGAATGGCTTGAGACCCAGGAATTTGAGGCTGCAGTGACCAATGATCTCATCACTGCACTCCAGCCTGGGTGACAGAGCAAGGCCCAGTCTCAAAAAGCAAAGCAAACAAACACACAACCTGAAAGCTGTCAAAGAGTTCTTTACCTGGACTCAGGTATTTTCCTTTTCTTCTGGCTGGAAATTTAGGAATACTCATTTTCATAGACCAGACACAATTCAAGGCATTAAATCTGTGACATAGCATTCAGCACTACACATAATTAATGTATTAAATGCCTGGCATATTAAGTGCAAACTTTACAAGTCACAACAAGATTGCCCTAACTGCCAAATTAGGGTGCTATGCCCAAACAATTTTTGCCTTAAACATCATTACCGATAATAATCTGTGGGATCTGAGCTCAGCTGGGTATCTGGCCGGTGATGTGTGAGGTCGAATGGAACGCAGCTGCCTCCTCCTCAGCCCTGTTAGCTAAGCACTGCTAAGCAGTGGAAACCGGCTTTTGTGAGCTTGTCCAGTACAGGTATGTATTAATTTCACTTAGCCATTTATGAGTTAGAAGACACACAGCTGTCCAATTAAAAACACCCTTTTGTACAGGCTCTTTTCAGACCCAAACCATACTTTCATACAAAGGAATGCATAAATATACATGATAATTGACTCTAATGACAGGAAAAGAATGTGATGAAACATTTCCTGAAAAAATCTAGTCTCAGCATGCAAAGAGGATCAGGCCTCCTCTTCAGTCATTGTGATTTACAACATAAAGGGTGAAATTCTAAAGGGTGAAGACATTTTCTTCTAAATGGATAATACATGTATGTAGAAGAGCAGAGACCTTTGTGTTATCTGGACAAGTAAAAATTATAAATGATCTCTAGCTGGAAAAGAAAAATTCCACTTGACAAGTCAGCCTTCCTTCATGGTCTTTTTTGTTTCTAGGTATCAAGTCAATTTTTCAATTCTTCGTACGATTTTGTCATGCTCCTGATTATACAGCAGTTAGGCTTTGTAAGCAGCATGAGAAGGACATTGTTTCTGCGCTTTCTTCCATTGTTTTTTAGGGCATGCCTCTAGACACACTTCCCTATTCTATTATGAATCTGGCACTCTTCAGAGATACGGAATGCAATTATAATGGTCAAGGATCTCAGTGTTTGAAAATGAATCTTTAAAACTAGACACAATTGTTAGAACACAATTGCAAGGCCTTTGATAAACATTCCACGCATCTTAGAGGTGGAGGAAAGCACAGAGACTTCCTTGCATATAATGCTATACATTAATAAAGCCCAATGTGACACTTTTCAGATGGATGGTTTATCGGATTTCTTATCTTAAAGTTATTCAGTGTTGAGCTTCTCACAGACATAGCTTTAGTCCTCTTAGGAAAAGAATTGAAAATGTACGCAGGCAAATAGAACTCTGGAGTAATGAACAAATATTCCATCTGATTCAAAACAGTATTTTAGTGATTAGAATAATTGTCAACAAAACAAAGACCTTGACACTACATTAAACAGCAAGCACCTGACAGATCGAGTATTTATAATGCACATTATGTTGGAAGAACAGGCAAAGTCTCTTGTTATTACACATGGGTGCCTTTCCACCGTAATAATTAAAGTAGTTTTAGTAAAGAATATGAAAATATTTTTAGCCAATTTAAAGAATATGTATTTTCAAATAGTACAAATCATTTGCAGAAACAGACTTCTGAAACCAAATTATGGGATTAGTAGTTTATAACTTTCTCTGAATGTATAATCTTTTACAAATATCCATTCACGTCAAATATTCATTCCGGTACAAATTTAACAACCAGATATGATATTTAAAATGGCCATCTATGGCTGCCCCCAGAAACTGCCTTATACTTTAAGCTACTTTTCTCACCTTTTTGCTCTAAACAACGCTGGCAAATGAACCTCCAGCTTTAGAAGGGGCGAAGATGGGCTTTTTAGTCAGACACAGCAGACTCCTAGAAAGTGGACCGGGAGCCTGTAGTCCCAGCTACTCGGGAGGCTGAGGCAGGAGAATGGCGTGAACCCGGGAGGCAGAGGTTGCAGTGAGCTGAGATCGCACCACCAGACTCCAGCCTGGGCGACAGAGAGACACCCCATCTCAAAAAAAAAGAAAGAAAGTGGCCCTGGGGCCCACCATGCTGGGAATTGATGTGGTGGGAGAATAAGACTCAGGCTGCCTCCCCGAGTTCTGGGGGACGCTCGCCTTCCTGCCACTCCTCCCGCCTGCCTGCCCTCCGTTGGCTGTGGCTCCTCACTTCCCTGGCCCTGGCTTCAGGGACGCTCCAGAGCAGCCCCAGTGCCGACGTCCCATCGCAGCCCTCCCACAGGACAGCGTGCGTCCAAACTAAGCCGAGGCGCGCTTCGCTAAGCGGACCTCTCTGTTTGGACAATTCCGACGACCGGCTCTACGCGAGGTGTTTTTCCCTCATTCTCATTCATGGACTGTGCTGGGCATTCTCCGCCATCTTTAGGGCTCCTCCACGGCATGCGGGAGGCCGGCGCCCTGGGGCTCTTTCACCACCTGCTGCTCTCCTTCCTCCACGTGTTCTCCCGAGCGACCCACCCGTGTTCGTGGTCTCAAACCCCCACCTAAACTCCAGCCAACGCCCTTCTCCCGAGCTCCAGGCCCCTCCAGCTCCAGTGTGGGCATCGTCCCCTGGTTCTCCTCAAGTCCACTTACACTCAGCCTCTTCCAGGCGGAATTCCTCATCTGCCGCACAACCCTTCCCCACTCTGGTATCCGCTGGTGGCTTCTCTGTGGCCACGCAGAGAATAGACACAGAGCTTGAAACTGACGTGCACATGAGTGAGATTCTTCAGCAAAGGGTAAGGAGGAAGTACGAAGAGCTCTTTGCTTTGAGTTTGAGTTTCTGCTTTCCAGGTCGGCTTGACTGGAAAGAGGGATGGCCCTGGTGAGAGGTGACAGTGTGCTGGCAGCCCTCACAGCCCTTGCTCGCTCTCGGCGCCTCCTCTGCCTGGGCTCCCACTTTGGCGGCACTTGAGCCCTCCAGCCCGCCGCTGCACTGTGGGAGCCCCTTGCTGGGCTGGCCGAGGCCAGAGCCAGCTCCCTCAGCTTGCAGGGAGGGGTGGAGGGAGAGGCAGGGGCGGGAACTGGGGCTGTGCACGGCACTTGCAGGCCAGCGCGAGTTCCGGGTGGGCGTGGGCTCAGCAGGCCCCGCACTCCGAGCGGCCAGCCAGCCCGCAAGTCCTGGGCAGTGAGGAGCTTAGCACCTGGGCGAGCAGCTGCGGAGGGTGCGCCGGGTCTCCCAGCAGTGCCAGCCTACCAGCGCCGTGCTCGATTTCTTGCCGGGCCTTAGCTGCCTCCCCGTGGGGCAGGGCTGGGGACCTGTAGCCCACCATGCCTGAGCCTCCCCCCACCACTGCCATTGGCTCCTGCACGGCCTGAGTCTCCCCGACGAGCGCCGCCCCCTGCTCCATCGTGCCTGGTCCCATCCCCCGCCCAAGGGCTGAAGAGTGCAGGCGCATGGCGCGGGACTGGCAGGCAGCTCCACTTGCAGCCCTGGTGAGAGATCTACTGCGTGAAGCCAGCTGGACTCCTGAGTCTGGTGGGGACTTGGAGAATCTTTGTGTTTAGCTGGGGGATTGTGAATGCACCAATCAGCACTCTGTATCTAGCTCAAGGTTTGTAAACACACCAATCAGCACCCTGTGTCTAGCTCAGGGTTTGTGAATGCACCAATCGACACTCTGTATCTAGCTAATCTAGTGGGGACTTGGAGAACTTTTGTGTCTAGCTCAGGGATTGTAAATGCACCAATCAGCACCCTGTCAAAATGGACCAATCAGCTCTCTGTAAAACAGACCAATCGGCTCTCTGTAAAATGTACCAATCAGCAGGATGTGGGTGGGGCCAGATAAGAGAATAAAAGCAGGCTGCCAGAGCCAGCACTGGCAAGCGGCTTGGGTGCCCTCCCACGCCCATGTGGGAAGATTTGTTCTTTAGCTCTTTGCAATAAATCTTGCTATTGCTCAGTCTTTGGGTCCACACTGCTTTTATGAGCTGTAACACTCATTGCAAAGGTCTGCAGCTTCACTCCTGAGCCAGTGAGACCGCGAACTCACCGGAAGGAAGAAACTCGGAACACATCGGAACAGCAGAAGGAACAAACTCCGGACACGCCACCTTTAAGAATTGTAACACTCACCGTGAGGGTCCGCGGCTTCATTCTTGAAGTCAGTGAGACCAAGAACCCACCAATTCTGGACACGCTGGGACCACCCTCGCTGACTGGAGGTAATAGCGGTTTTTGCCATTGAAATTAATGACAAAAACCGTGATTACCTTTGCACCAACCTAAATATAAGCAGCCCGGGGCCAGTGTGGTGGTGCTGTGATGCCTTCGATGTTGCAGGCTGTTTGTTTTTAACTCCTCCATCCTTATTAATTAGTGCTTTTCCTCAAGGTCACCTCAGGTCCACAGACAAAGCTGCTGAGGCTCCAGCCATCCTGCCCATGTTCTGTTTAGGAAAGAAGGGACAGGAGCAAAGATGTTTTCCAGCAACCTCATCCAATGCATTTTGCTGACATTTCACTGGCTACCCCATCAAGAAGGAAAGCCAGACATTTTTTTCTGCACTTAGAAATTTACAGGTTCTATTAGTTAAGAATATGGATTAGTAGACATTGGGCAGGAAACTAGCAGTCTCTGATGTCAGGAATTCTAAAAATAAGCTTGGACTTTTAAAAACATGTTTGACATGTTTGTGCCCTCTAGATCCATGTCACTTGGCAAAGTCCTTCCAGAGTTATCTAGAATTTTTCCTTGATTTCAATATCTCCTCATCAGTTGCTCCCGATCAGTTGCCAAGCCTTGCCAATTTCAAGTCCCAGAATGTAAATTGAATCTGTTTTCCTCCTCTTCATTCCTGATACCACTTCCCTAGTTCAGGCCCTGCTGTTCCTCCCTAGGTCACTGGCACCACCTCTTGACTTTGTCCTTTGAGTAGGGGAGAGTAAAGCATGAACAGTGCCAGCTCTACAGCTGGAGTCCTGGCTTTTCTGGGGGGTAAATAAATTAAATAGAAAATGTTGGTAGTTCCTGTGTTGTATCTGAGCTATCTGTTTAAATAGCTGATTGTTTCACCATTAGGTGTCCAATGACAGGGACTTGCCTTATTCCGCTCTTATTCTCCAGCACTTGAGGCAATCATTCCCAGATAGTGGAACCTTGAATGGCAGACACTGTGGTTCTCCAGCAGGGCTGAGAGCTGTGAGGAGCAGAGCAGACTTCATGGAGCTCCAGAAGTCACATACACAGGCGGCTGCTGGCTATTTCCACTTACTCATCTGGAATTGGCAGCGGACTAAGTGGGTCCTACTTCTTATTAGGTTGGTGCAAAAGTAATCGCGATTCTTGCCATTAAAAGTAATTTTTGCCGTTAAAAGTAATGGCAAAAACCGCGATTACTTTTGCACCAATCATATATATATATATAATTTTTTCAAATATCAGTTTTATTCCCATTCCAGCCTCCTAATACTTTCCCTTTGGATTTTTTTCTAATCCCCAGAAGTCTGTGTTTTTTAGTGTAGTAATAACAATAATAGTATTTTTAGCACACCTATTATGCCAAGGGCTTTTAAAAGATACTTTTTATAAACGAACTCATTTAATTCTCACAACAACTTTTGAAGTAGTCCAATTTCTAATCCTCATTTTACAGATAAGGAAACTGAGGCACACAAGGTCAGCTAACCTGCCTGAGGTCTCTGGCTAGTAACTAGAAGAGATGTTCTCTGGATATTATTTGAATCTCAGTCTATTTTTCTTCGTCGTGACTTTAACTTTCCCCCTGTATTTCTAAATATTTTAACCTCTTGATCATGTAGCATATCTTGATTTATAAATCACTTTTACATGCGTTATCTTATTTGATATTCATCACAGCTCTCTGAGGTGGGTGAGGGAGATTTGGTTACTTCTTTTTGACAAATGAGAAAAATGATGCTCATAGACATTGTTATTTAGAAGCACAGGGCGTTAATTCTGGAAGTGTCTTAAAGATTACCCAATCCAGCCACTCAACTTTTAGGAAATTGAGCCTCAGAAAAATAAATGCCTTTCTCTGGTTCCCACAGCTGGCTGCAGTACCAATCACCTGCCTCTGGGTTCATTGCCAGCTGGGTGCTGTGGAACTTACCTTGACTTTGGAGTCAATTATTCAACTTCTCTGAGCTATAAGGGCATGATTATGCTTCATAAGACTGTTGTGAAACATAAATGAAATTAATATGTACTGGGCCTAACACAACCCAGATATCCATGAAAAGAGGTCAGGTTTTTTTTTGCCCACTCCTCATTTTACCTTCTTTTCTCTAAGGCTGTCGTGAGGACATAAAATAAGTTGCTATTCCATAGCATGTATTTTATTCTATACCATGGGGCTAGGAAATGAAAAAAACCCTGCCCATCGCCTGCTCTCTGATGTTTTTTTCTGAACTAGTTTCACGTGCCTCCTTTTACTTGCCATAATCTTTTTTGGCTGTGGAAAACCTCCAGGCCCAATCAATCAACTTGCTTCTACTCTCTCCAGGCTTTGTTTGCAGCCCGAACTCCACAGTCCATCACGTCAATCGCACTCTTGCCACTGTTTTTGCACTCCCTTACCTTCTTTGCTCAGCAAAACTCCAGTCCCCCGTCATTCCAAACACCCAATTTCCCCACCCGTGCACCAGTGCTGCTGCTGCAGGTGACACACCGCGAACTTGCTACATGTTCTTGGGCTCACCCCAGCAGGGCACTCCGTTCTGCAGAGCGATCGTTTCCAGTTCTAGTCCTGTTTCCCTCACAGCTCTTCGAGATTTTCGTGTCATTCCTCAAACTCCAGACCTCACCACCTCACCTTATAGCAAGACTGTTTTGTACTCTGCTGAGAAAAGCAGTCATCCTCATGGAAGATCGCTAACGTCAGCAGGGTGCTTTCTGTGGAGCAGACATTGGGTCAAGTCCACCATTTATGTCATTTCATCTATCTTCACCAGAGTGTCATGAAGTAGATATCGTTACGATTGTTCCATTTTAGAAGGGAAGCAGCTTAAGCTCAGAGAGGTTGTGTAAGTTCTCCAAGGTGGAACAGCTGGGGGAAGACAGCCACAAGCAGCTCATGGCTTGCCTCTAGAGCTGACCTATTAAGTATCAAACAACAAATTCCTCTATGTTCTCTCCTATACACAACAAACTTATCTTCATTTAATTTTTAAAAATTAGGTTTACAAACACCGCATGTTCTCACTCATAGGTGGGAATTGAACAATGAGAACTCATGGACACAGGAAGGGGAACATCACATTCCGGGTACTGTTGTGGGGTGGGGGGTGGGGGGGGCGGGGACAGCATTAGGAGATATACCTAATGCTAAATGACGAGCTAATGGGTGCAGGAAATCAACATGGCGCATGGATACATATGTAACAAACCTGCACATTGTGCACATGTACCCTAAAACCTAAAGTATAATTAAAAAAAAAAAAAATAAATAAATAAATAAAAAATTAGGTTTAAAAAATTTTCTGATTTATTCATGCATACAATTTAAAGAGGCAAACAGGTATGAGGAAACAGCAGGCCCTGACCTTCTTATCCTTAACTTCCGCTTCCCCAGAAGCAGCCACTTTTAACTGAATTTTTTTGGCACTTACATCCACACTTGTAAATATCACGCTGATGCTGCCACTCCCTGATATGTCCATTTGATCCCCTCTCTGTGGACTTCCCACGGGGGACCATGAGGGTTTAGCTCTTCCACACAGCAACACCCCTCTCTCTCAACACAGACAAAACATCTTCTGTCTGTCCTATCCTCCTATAAATTGTACTCGTTTACATAAGATATAAATGCTAATCATGACTAAGCACAGGTACGTTGTCATTACTTTTCCTTTTCCGAACATTGGTATGAGGCCTAAAATTAAGGTCCCGTGGTGTGTGCTGCCCTGAACTTTGGTGAAACCAGGAAGGCATCAAATGGTCTAACCTCAAGTTCCCCTCGACCCTGCACCTGTGGATAAGGTCCCCTGACTAAACACCCCTCCTTATTGAGAGGACCAGGCACAGTTCCTGCCTATTCCTGAGTAACAAGTTTCGGTTCCCTACCAGCCTGGAGTTTTATTCAAACAAGCCAGTCACACCCTCCCATGGGGACCAGGGGTCACCTCACCCCCGTGGTACTACAGAGCCTGGCTCCCGCCGCCTGGTTGCTCACTGCTCCTCAGCGCCACCCCCTGAGGGCCTGAGTGGTGGGCATCGTCCTTCTCCCCTGGGCTGTGAACACTTGCCGTTAATCAACGGCCGTCGATCTTACCTGGCCAGTGTCTGGCGTTGTGGGTCCAGCCATTCCTCCCTCGCCGAAGAGGTGTATAGGAGGCGAGTAAAACACACATCACTTTGTGTTTCTAGGGTTGACCCGAATCTCCTTGGTTTTCCAGTGTATACATCCTCTCCCAATCCCTTCAAGCTTTAACGTGGAGTTCCTCTTCTTGGTGACTCTGACCTCTGGTCTAGCTTGGTGGGTCACTTGCACCCGCTCTGCGGCCATCACCTTTTGGAGATTTTGCGTGTCTGAAAATGTTGTTATTCTTACATTTACTTGGTAGTTCGGCCAGGTCTAGAATGATCGGTTGGAAATTATTTTTCTTTAGAATTTAGAAGCCATTTTCATGTCTTTTAGTTTCCAACATTGCTGTTGAGAATTTCAAAGCCATTCAAATCCTTAATCCTTCGTATGTGATCTGTTTTTCCTTTGCTATGTGGAAAACATTCCCCTCACTGCCCCCCCTTTATAAATTTACCAATGAAATGCACTAGTGTGGTTCTGTTTTCATTCATTACACTTGATACTTGCTGGGTCTTTCTAATCCAGAAACTCATATCCTGGAGCTCTGGGACCATTTTCACGACTGAGTCAGTTGATGGTTTTCTCCTCTCCATTTTCTTTTCCTGTTTCCACTTTCTGAAACTCATATGATATAGATATGGGCTTTCTTGAATAGTTCTCTAATTTTCTTATCATTTTTCTTTTCTTTCCTTTTTTTATTTTATTTTTTATTTTTGAGACGGTGCCACCCAGGCTGGAGTGCAATGGCTTAATCTCGGCTCACTGCAACCTCTGCCTCCCAGGTTCAAGTGATTCTTCCGCCTCAGCCTCCCAAGTAGTTGGGACTACAGGCCCACGCCACCATGCCTAGCTAATTTTTGTATTTTTAGTAGAGATGGGGTTTCACCATGTTGGCCAGGCTGGTCTTGAAATCCTGACCTCAGGTGATCTGTCCACCTTGGCCTCCCAAAGTGCTGGGATTACAGGCATGAGCCACTGCACCTGGCCTTTTTTTTTTCTTCCCTATTTTCTGTTTTTAATCATCAGCTTTCTAGATTTCTTTACCTCATCTTCTGATCTTTCTACTGAATGTTTCATTTCTCCTGTTCTATTTTTAATTTGAAGGTTGGTTTTTGGTGATCTTTTCTGGTAAATTCTAGGCTTGTGGGTGGGGTTTTATTGATGGCGGGCTTCCCTGTGGGATTAGTTGGCTGAGTATTTTCTTGCAGATCCCCAACATCGGTTAGTCTCTTCCTGTAGGTGGGCCAGATTCCCCCAGGAAAGCTTCCAAGCTCTTTCCTGAAGGCAGGCGCCACACTGCCAGCTGCCAGCACGCGGGGCTGCAGCAAGAAAGGAGATGTGCACCGATGACTTTGTGTCCTTCCACACCGCCAAGTCAGCCACCACTCATCAGCTAGTTTTCAGTTTCCAAAACTGCACATCCCTCCACTGCATATCCTTCCACACCGCCAAGTCAGCCACTACTCACTAGATAGTTTTCAGTTTCCAAAATTGCATTGCTGATGTTTGCATTCTTTTGTGATTTTTAATACTTTTTATTAACTTTACTGTTACATAAATGGGATTTGGAAGGAATTGAGGCTAATACAGTTTAGTTTTTGTCTGTTTATTTTATTTCTACCTATTCTTTCATTTCTTCTCATTTTTGCTAATTTTTTTTTCTAGTCTGAGGTTGTTACTTCACGTGATACTTGAACTCAGTGCCTTTGCATCTCCTCCCTGGTCTGTCTTGTGCTTTTGAATCTACGCTACCCTTTCCTTTCAGCTATGAACACATTGTGATAATTCCGTCTTAGACATTCCTTTGAACCCACATCTTCCTCATCTTCCCTTCTGTATCTCTACTTCCTTTTGCAGCCAAGCTTTTAGAAAGTATCCCTGTCTCTGCTTCCTCTGAACTTATTCATCACTCTACGTATGGAAGGGGACTTCCTAGAAAGTCCCCAGATATCTCCACAGTGGCACACCAACAGACACTTTCCTGTCTTGAGTTCACTCTACTGCTTAAGGCCATCTTGACTACATTGACATTTCTCTTTTGCCCTTGTTAGTTTTTATGTTATTATTAAAAGCAAGTTTATCTACACTGAAAGTAATACATATTAATTATGTAAATTTGGAAAATAGAAACAATACAGGAAGGAAAAAGGAAATCCCATTCATACGTGTACCAAACAGCGATAACTCCTGTTAAACTCAGGATGCATTTCCTTCCCAAGTTTTTTCGAGGATATACTATTTGCATAACTGGATAATTATATATATGTACATGTATTCGTATAGAGCGGCACGTTCTGATTTTATGGAAGGCTCCATATCCCCACATCCAGTGATCTCAAGGATCACTCCATTTATATGTTCTCAAACTTAGTATTTTTAAAGCGATTTTTCAGAAAATTGGTTGCTTTTAAGTTTCCCATCTAAACAATGAATCCTATCACTAGTCAACCAATTGACAAAGCCAGAAACCTGTGTCACATCTTCACCTTTTCCCTCTCCCTCACCTCTGCCATCTAACCAGTTGCAGCTCCTTTGAGTTCTTTATTTTATTCTTTTTTTTTTTTTTTGAGATGGAGTTTCACTCTTGTTGCCCACACTGGAATGTAATAGTGCAATATCAGCTCACTGCAACCTCTGCCTTCCAGGTTCAAGCGGTTCTCCTGCCTCAGCCTCCCTAGTAGCTGGGATTATAGGCCCTTGCCACCACGCCCAGCTAATTTTGTATTTTTATTAGAGACAGGGTTTCTCCATGTTTGTTGGTCAGGCTGGTCTCGAACTCCCGACCTCAGGTGATCCACCAGCCTCGGCCTCCCAAAGTGCTGGGATTACAGACGTGAGCCACCGCGCCTGGCGGACTCCTTTGAATTTTAATTCACCTCTTCTATCTTAGAACATCACTTTAGGTTATGATTTCACACTTTTTGCCTGAAATATCACATTAACCTCAGAATTAAAATCCTAGCAGCTAACCCTACCTCCTAGAACTATTCCTCAGAATGCTGGCAGAGCAATTGATGCCACTTCCCAATGATGTCACTTGCCGAATCATGTCCTTTCTTTATTGAAAAATTCTTCAACATCTCCCTATAGCTTGCCGCATAAAGTTACGATTCCTTAGCCTGGGACTCAAGGCTTTCATGCGTCTTCCAGAGATGTCTGGCCTCTCTTCCTAGTTTTACTGGTTTCATTATCCCACACCTCTTTACTATGGGAACAATAGATCATGCCGTTTCTTTCCTTCAAAACTTTCTTCATTCTCTTCTCTTTTTCCCTTTCTTATGTAGCTAATTTTTACACATTCTTCAAAATGTAGATGTGTCCTTTATTCAAAGAGGCCCTCTTTTACCTCCTAGTCTAATTTAGAAGCTTCTCCTAGCTGCTTCCATATCACCATCAGCTACCCTATCACTGAAATGATAATTTCCTTGGATGTTCCTTCACTAATCTGTATATCTATCTATCTATCTATCTATCTATCTATTATCTATCAATCATCTATCTATTATCTATCTATTATCTATCAATTATCTATCTATCTATTATCTATCAATCATCTATCTATCTATTATCTATCATCTATCTATCTATCTATTATCTATCAATCATCTATTATCTATCTATCTATCATCTATCAATCATCTATCTATCTATTATCTATCAATTATCTATCTATCTATTATCTATCATCTATCTATCTATCTATTATCTATCAATCATCTATTATCTATCTATTATCTATCAATCATCTATCTATCTATTATCTATCAATCATCTATTATCTATCTATTATCTATCAATCATCTATTATCTATCTATATCTATCTATCTATCTATCTATCTATCTATCTATCTATCCATCCATCTTCAGAGTTGTGGCTATGAGTTATTTGACGTTGTATTTCTAATACCTAATCCAGGGCTCGATACAGGATAGACTCTCAGTGTTTACGGAAGGAATAGCTGCCCATTCTGAGTTTTTATATGGATGCTCTATTTTCAGGGACAGTTCTTTTTTACTTTACACTTTTGTAATAAGTGCGTGAAGAGAGATTATTGCATAGGTGTGAGGGAAGAGGGAAAGAAATATAGAAGTTTATATAGGTCACCACAAAGGATTATTCCAAATTACCCTTTTGGGTTTCTCGTAGCTGTTTTTAGGATAAGACTAGAATTAAACCAAAGTGTAAAAGTAGGAAGGGATGGGAAGTCAGCTCATTTGGAAGTCTAATCTAATGTAGTGCATGTTTCCACAGGGAAACTGTTGCAGAGGACAAGTGTCATAAAAGTACTTTAATAGGTAATTGTTTGTGTTTGTGGTGCATTCTTTTGCCAAATTACACAATATGACAATAAGACAAAGTATATCATTTAAAATTACCTTCTTAAGGCCAGGTGCGGTGGCTCAGCCTGTAATCTCAGCACCTTGGGAGGCCAAGGTGGGCAGATCGCTTGAGGTCAGGAGTTCGAGACCAGTCTGGCCAACATGGGGAAATCCCGTCTGTACCAAAAAATAAATTTAAAAAATTCGCCAGGTGTGGTGGTGTGTGCCTGTAATTCTAGCTACTTGGCAGGCTGAGGCAGGAGGAGGCCTTGAACCTGGGAGGTGGAGGTTTCAGTAAGCCGAGATTGTCCCACTGCATACCAGCCTGGGCAACAGGTGAGACCCTGTCTCAGAAAAAGAAAATTTTTAATGAAATAAAGTTACCCTCTTAAAGCATATTGAATAGTAAAAATCATGTACAATTTGCACTACAAATAGTTGAGTTGTCATTGATTTTCCATGTAAAAGTTTTTTCTCTGTGTTTGATCACGTCTTTTTCTTTACAAGGTATCACTTGTTCTTTACCTTCTTGTGGTGTTTCTCTCTCAGTTCTTCAATAATAAAGCACCTCACATTGAGACCTGTAATTTCCTCAATTGAATTCCAAGTCCTCAGATATGGTATTGGAGCTTCTTGGCGATTTGATGTATCCTAATCATAGTACCCTAATATTTTTTAGGTGGTGCAATGTCATGTTGGAGATAGAAGGCTCCTAGATATCATGTAATGTAGAGACTCTGTAGCAGAAAGAAGTGGGCTTGAAGATGGGATAGTTAGTATCAAAAGCATATCATGGCCAGGTGTGGTGGCTCACACCTGCAATCTTAGCATTTTGGGAGGCTGAGGCAGGGGATTGCTTGACGTAAGGAGTTTGAGACCAGCCTGGCCAACATGGCAAAGCGCTGTCTCTACTGAAAATACAAAAATTAGCTGGATATGGTGGCGGGTGCCTGTAATCGCAGCTACTTGGGAGGCTAGGTGGGAGGATTGCTTGAGCCTGGGAGGTGGAGGTTACAGTGAGCTGAGATCATGCCACTGCACTTCAGCTTGGGTGACAGAGCAAGACTCTGTCTCAAAAAAAAAAAAAAAAAAATGCATATTAGAAGGGGTGCCAATGGGAGCAAGAAGGTCTCTGCCAGTGGGGTCATTCAGGTCATCAAGCCCCATACTCCATTAATAAGGCTCCCTAATAGAGAAGACAATCCTCAACCCAGTATGTCAGAGCTTGGAGATCTGTAGCTACCGTCTCACTCTTCTACAGTTTCACACACTCTAAGGGACGTGAGTCATCAGATTTGCTGAGATATCAGGGTCCAGCAGACAATGCAGAATAATAAAAACATTACCCTAGAAATACAGAAGGAAACTCCTGTCTCAGGAAGAAATTGAACATACTCAATGTGGAGGCCCAGAATCATCACTGGGACTGCTGTTTATCATCAGACCCAATAATTTTTTTTACAGTAAAGGACTTCCAAAATGACAAATGTGAAATTGAATGTGAAACAACTTTAATAAATGTTCTGTTAAAAAAAATGTAGAAAAGAAAAAAGCATATCAGAAACTTTTCCAAAACATTTATTCCTGGCTTCTTGATTTCCTCCCTCCTGAACTCTGAAATTCTTGGAAGTTTGGTGGCAGGCATGAATGTTACACATTCACATACACGTGCAAACAAAACAACTTTCCGGTGATCATAATATCTTCTACCTTTGCCTTTCTCATTGAGTTCAGAACCATTGATTCAGTGTAGCTTTTGTTTTCAAGGAAACTATAGCTCAAAAAGTACAAGTTTCACTGACTTGTCCTGGGTGATGGGGCTAGTTAATGGCAAAGCCAACCCTGGAACCTCCGCCTGTCCTGCTGTTGGCAAAGCACTTCTGCTCACGCATGGCTTTCCTGGTCGACTTTTAGACACTGCCTCTTCAGCTCTGAAGAATCCCGAGAAATTTTTTTTTTTTTTTTTTTTTGGAGACAGAGTCTCGATCTGTTGCCAAGCTGGAGTGCAGTGGTGTGATCTTGGCTCACTGCAACCTCCGCCTCCCGGGTTCAAGTGATTCTCCTGCTTCAGCCTCCCGAGTAGCTGGGACTACAGGCGCCTGCCACCACGCCCAGCTAATTTTTTGTATTTTTAGTAGAGACGGGGTTTCATCATGTTGGCCAGGATGGTCTCAGTCTCTTGACCTTGTGATCCATCTGCCTCAGCCTCCCAAAGTGCTGGGATTACAGGCGTGAGCCACCATGCCTGACCCCAGAGAAACCTTTAGACTGACTCTTCAGATCTAGCAGTTCTAAGGACCATGACATCATTCTGTTGGGGACATTGTCCTGCTTCTCTTCTCTCACTTTACTTCCAAAAGGCTTCCAGGACCAAGCAGCTGTTGGAAGTTCCAGAGAATTATTTCTCCTGTAGGTGTGAGGGCAGGGACTAGACAGGGAGCCAGAGTAATGATTATTTGTCATTATGCCTTTACATCTAGGGAGGCCTTAAAAGAAGGGGCAAATTCATCTTCAAAGGAATACACAGCTTGCCCAAATGCAGTTGGAGAACCAGGTGAGTGGTCCTCCCCGCCAACAAAGCAAAGTCTAGGCCTGCAAATCACTGCCACCAGGCGATAGAGAGTGTAAACGATAATTCTGAGACCTGACATAGCCAAGCGAGGTTGCTGCATTGCTCTGAAAGGCACAGATACTCTAGAGGGAAGGGATTACTTTGCACTTTGAGCACAATTTGGCCATACAACAGTCTCCTTCCCAAAATAAGCATCTTGAGCTTGCATTTTCTTTCTGGCAGGAAAAAGGCCTAGAACTTCCCAAGTGAACAAGCTACACCCACTTTTCAAATATTGTCACAAGTCATTGTAAAAATACTCTCTCATAAACGCTCTGGCTGTAAGAGGAAAGTAGAACCACACCAAACACCTCACCCCAATATTTCAGAGCCCCATACTGGGAGCAGTACATAAGATTAAGGATTATAGCCTGTTCTGCCTTCATCTCTGTACGGAAATGCACTGCAGAAACCACACCCTTGTAAAAGGGAAAAGCAGGAGGAAGTGGACCGGTAAAAGCCAAGTAGTCAGAGGACATCCAGCCTGGGATAAAAGGCATTTTAGGATTGGCTCAGTGAAGTGCTACAGACACAAGTCTGCTGTAGAATAAATAGCCTGGGCTGTCTGGGCTGGAAGGTGGCAGCTGCATTTTATGCCTGGACTCGGGAGGCAGAGTTGAAACCTCACATTCAACACTGGTCCCTGCCCCCAACACATAGGCACCAAGGCACATACACGCAGGATAAAATGTCTTCTCTTTGGATTAAAAAGTTAATAAAGCAATAAGTGATTGCCTAGAAGGGTGCATTCTAAAGTTTGCTCTAGCAAGCTAGGAAAACAACAGATGGTGGAAAGTTTGCTTCTCCTGCTTACAAACCACATGAAATGAGGCAGTGGAGTTGTCATTTGGCTTTTAGGAATTTTGTTTTGAACAACTTGGATTCAATTCAAATGGTGCTTCAAGTTGTGTGATGTGTGTTATATTGGAGAGTATATTATTAGACTTTGTCCCAGTTTTTAGCATTAGGATAGGCAGCTCATCAGTTCCCAGGAACTGGCATGTGTGAGATGAGGAAGTAGAGGAGACCCTGAGGCCATAGGTGGGCCTTACCTGCTGCCTTCTCCCCCTGCCAGGGTCAGGCCAGTCCCATTGCCTCTCCTCCTGGGGACTCCCACCACTCTCCTCCTTCATCACCATTCCAGAATACCACTGCCCGCACTTGCTGCCTGAAAAGAAGAATGACCTGGAGTCCAGCTCTTTTCTCTCTAGTTCAACTTTACATCCATGTCATCCAAGTTTCTACGGGAGCAAAGCTTTCCTGCGTGCAAAAGCTCTCCATCACTTTTCTTTATTTGTCTAATACAATCCAAATCGGATCCGTCCTGCCTTGCCGGCCCCTTGCCCACTGCCTCATTGCCCAGGGATGGCTCAACCTCGTCTCAATACACTCCCTTGCCTGGGCCCTGGCTTCTGCTTCATGAACCCACTTTCCCCCATCCCATGTTGTTTATTGGAAGTCCTGCCCACTCCTGAAGACTTTCCTCAGGTTCGTCTTTTCCAGAGGGACTCTCCTCGGGCTTCACCATACGCCGAGCCCTTCCCGCCCTGCTCTCCCTAGCGCTGTGTTAGTAGCTTGGCCACTGCACTGCCCATAGTTGGCTTCATGCTGCAGCTAACTGCGCACATCTCTGAACCTTGCTTCGTGCCATGAGCTCCTTGAACAGAGCAGAGAGGGAAGACTGGCATGAAGGGGTGATGGGGAGTCACGGCCTTAGGAGCAGGAGTCGGTTAGATAACAATAACACAGAGCTCTCTCACATGTCACTACGCTGGTGTTACAATTCATGTCAGCCATGCACACATAGAATCCAATATCTATAAGGCTTATACATATTCTCTAAAACTAAGGTAACATCTGCAATCACTGTTCCATAGCATCTATAAAGATATAACGCCCAGCTATAAATAGGGTATAACCATGAAATATCATAGGACATTATTCAAAATTGGGATATTAAAAAATCTATTTAAAACCCCTAGAAAACCCTCGAAAAACGTCTATGTAATCATTTACTTTTAATATTTGGAGTAAGAGCAGAAGAACATACATCTGATCAAATTTACTACAACAGATTTTTTCACTTCCAGATTTACAAAATGCCTGTCACTTGCCTAAGTTCTTTGTTTAAAAAGAAAGAGACTTTTCTCCACACCACTTCTCAATATTTATTTATGCAAATGGGACATGAGTCACAAGCATGCAGAGATGAACCCTGATTTATGACAACATCAAGAAAATAGCTAAAAATACATGTGTCTCAGGATGATTCAAAGTGCAATAGGGGAATTTCCAGTGATTTGGTAACAAATGTAGCAGCCCAACTCCCATTTATTTTTCGAGCAAATATTCCCAAGGAGCATGAAAAAATGACAGCTGCGTAATCAGAACAGTTAATTTTTTCGTGTTAGTTGATTCAACCTTTTTGTCAGAAAATGAGAGGAAGAATAAAGAAAAAGCAAGAGAGTGTAAATGGTAGATCAAGTTTGCATATTAACAACTTTGGAAGTAAAAACTTCAATAGTCTATCTGTAGTCAAATATTAATATTTTAGTCATTAAGCCTAATTGCAGAGAAGTTATACAATAAACAAGATGAGGCTATATTCTTGGTGCGGTATCTATGTGAAGGTTAGCACTGTAGAACTCTGGAGTTAAAAAGAACATGCAGTATCCCTGAATTTGGCCTCCTGCCTTGGGCAAGCATTGTCTCCAAAAACTGACCTCTGAGAAGTAGAATTTAGCTTGCTAAATACTAACAGTAATGGGACACTCACTACCTCTGTCTTGGTTTCCTGGGCTGCTGTAACAAATTGCCACAAATTTAGTGGCATGAAAATCGCAATTTATCATTTCACAGTTCTGAAGGCCAGAAGCTCAAAGGCGTTCGGCCGGGCTGCACCCCCTACATGGTGTCTAGTGGAGAATCCATTTGTTTCTAGTTTTTGGTGGCATCTGGCTTCCTTAGCTAGTGCCACATTGCTCCAATCTCTGCTCTGTCTTCACATCATCTTATCCTCTGTGTGTCTCTTAAAAAGAGACTTGTTATTAAATTAGGGATCACCCAGGTAATACACAGTGAGTTTCTCATCTCAAGATTTCTAACTTAATGACATCTACAAAGACCCCTTTTCTTTCTTTTCTTTTCTTTTCTTTTTTCTTTTCTTTCTTTCTTTCTTTCCTTCTTTCTTTCTCTCTCTCTCTCTCTCTCCTTCCTTTCTCTCTCCCTTCCCTGCCTCCCTTTCCTTCCTTCCTTCCTTCCTTCCTTCCTTCCTTCCTTCCTTCCTTCCTTCCTTCCTTCCTTCCTTCCTTGGCAGACTTTGCCTCTTGTTGATGAGCTTAGAGTGCAATGGTGCAATCTCAGCTCACCGCAACCTCTGCCTCCTGGGTTCAAGTGATCCTCCTGCCACAGCCTCCCAAGTAGCTGGGACTACAGGCATGCACCACCACGCCTGGCTAATTTTTGAATTTTTTTTTTTTTAGTAGAGATGGGGTTTCTCCATGTTGGTCAGGCTGGTCTCAAATTCTTGACCTCAGGTGATCCACCCACCTTGGCCTCCTAAAGTGCTGGGATTACAGGCGTGAGCCACCACGCCCAGCCTAAGACCCCTTTTCAAAATAAGGTCACATTCACAGGTTCTAGGGATCAGGACATGGACATATCTTTCTGGGTGCCACCATCTAGCCACTGCCACCTCCAAAGGCAAGACGTATATTTTTGGACAGATCTTATTAGGTGGCCTTGTGTTGTTTTGAACAGTGTTTATGTATCCTTACTATTTTTGGGGTAGTTCCACAGTAGGGCTCTGCCTCCTACTGGGAGCTGAAATGGACAGGCTCTTTTCCTCCCAGCCTGTGGACTCTAGGGCAAGAGCAGCGTGTGGCATAATCAGAGCCATTCATGCCCTCACTGGGGCCGGGACTCTCAAGGGGTGCAGCAAAGCTCAAAGTGGGAGATGATTGTGGCAGCTGTTGTATATCCCCAGCATGAGGCTTGTCAGCGAGTCCAGTGGCAACGGTGCCCTTGGTAGTATTAAGAGCCAACCATGCCTGGAAAGGGCTTTGCCCAGGCCTCGCCTAGTTACTTGGTTGTCTGGTCTTCCCATAAGTGCTGTGAGCTATCATTTCCAATACTACGTTTTTCCATGGACACTTCAACAACTTATGTTGTTGACAGCCAAGAACTGCTAAAATCTGTCTCTGTGTGTGGCAGCCTAATATCTCAATCCTTTCCCTGAAGCTGTGCAGAATATACCTACGTTGTTTTGCACGTAAGAAAGCCCTCAAAAAGTCACGCAATCTACTGATTGATTGTATCCTAAAAATTGTCTTCTCTGGCCAGGCGTGGTGGCTCATGCCTGTAATCCCAGCACTTTGGGAGGCCGAGGTGGGCAGATCATGAGGTCAGGAGTTCAAGACCATCCTGGCTAACGTGGTGAAAGCCTGTCTCTACTAAAAATACAAAAAATTAGCCAGGTATCATGGCACCTGCCTGTAATCCCAGCTACTTGGGAGGCTGAGGCAGGAGAATTGCTTGAACCCGGGAGGCAGAGGTTGCAGTGAGCCGAGATTGCACCACTGCACTCTACCCTGGGTGACAGAGCAAGACTCCGTCTCAAAAAAAAAAAAAAGATTGTCTTCTCTGATATGACATTTTACCGCTGTCTACACTGAAGACCTGTTTTACAGCTGTCTACACTGGAGTGGTCCAATGAGTTCTTGTGACGCAGGTCGGTGCTGGCCCCTGGGATTGCCAGGTCTTGGTGCAGTGCCTTCACCATGCTGCCATCCCCAAATCTTTACGATGCTCTCTTCCCCCTCAAACTTCATCCCACACCTTTCTTCCAAGCCAAACATCTGTAGATTGGTTGCTCCTGATACAATTTTTAGGCCATAGTAGTGCTGTTATATTTCTTAATATCACATGATTTCATTATTGTGAGCAATTTTCTGTAGAAACTATCAGTGCTTTTTTTTTTTTTTTTTTTTTTTGAGACAGAGTCTTGCTCTGTCACCCAGGCTGGAGTGCAGTGGCGCGTTCTCAGCTCACTGCAAGCTCCGCCTCCCGGGTTCACGCCATTCTCCTGCCTCGGCCTCCCGAGTAGCTGGGACTACAGGCGCCTGCCACCACACCCGGCTGATTTTTTGTATTTTTAGTAGAGACAGGGTTTCACCGTGTTCGCCAGGATAGTCTCGATCTCCTGACCTTGTGATCCGCCCGCCTCAGCCTCCCAAAGTGCTGGGATTACAGGCTTGAGCCACCGCGCCCGGCGGAAACTATCAGTGCTTTTAAGTCACAAAGCTACCCTTGGAGACTGGCTGTGAGGAAAAATCCTTCCTAAAAGTATCCTTAGGCTCATTCCCACAGGCCTGTGCTCTGTGCCCACCAAGCTCCTCTTGTTTCCATGCATGGCCCGTGGCCTCACATACACCCCAATTTTTCTCACCTCCAGATCTCCAGTAGTTTGAATTTCTTCCCCTAAAACACCCTTCTGCCTTCTTTGGTCCCATACACTATGTCTTACATACCATGCTAATCACTGTTCCTCTAATATTGGTATTTCCTTCTAGACAAATACAACCATCCCTTTTTGCATTCCAGCCAATGCATTTGCTTACAGCCAACTTACACCTTTACAGTAGGCTAAGTTTTTCCTGAAACTGACTTATTTGCAAACCCTGCCTTCGCAATAAAATTGTCAGCTCCTGGAGGATAGGCAGGTGATCTTATTTTTTTTAGTATGATGGTCCACAGATATTTAATGGGCACAGTAGACATTTTAGTTTTTCCTATTTGTGAGCAACTTGATAGTACATGACTTGTAAATATTTGTAATTTCAGTGAAGCAGGACTTTTCTAATTATAAAAGTTACATAAGTTCAGGAAAAATAAAAGTTTTCTAACTACCCCATCTTCCAATTCCACTTGTCCTTAATTTTACCAAAACAAATGGTTTTATATATACCCTTTGAGGAATTTTGTTTTCAAATAGAAGCATATTGTCTCTTTAAAAACAGTGAACAATTATATGTATTTGTAATACATATATTACAAATGTATATGTAAAATAATGTGAACAATTATATGCCAAATTGCCCCTTGAAAAGTTCGTAGGAGTTAAGAATTTGAATTTCCCATCTTCATGAGCCTTGTGATCCTCTGTTCCTTCTCAATTACACGGCATACAATGTTCATTTATTTAACTCTGAGTGAAGGTTCTCAGAAAAGAAGTCAATGGCTGGTGCTGATAATAGCAATGAAGAATGAAACAAAGATACCTAAAATAGTACTGGTTTTTGGTCAGAAAATAAAAGTTTTTTTGGTTGTGAGGGAGGTGGATACAATGTGATAATGTGTTTACAGATCTGGAAGACTTCCTGATAGGAATGTTAAAGGTCTTCTGATCATAAGTGAATAGAACTGAATTTAGTGACAAAGAGAAACATGAACTGAAATGTTGCACCATGAATCACTGATAAACTATTGATCCTTCCATTGAAATGTATATATCTATAATATTTACATGAAATGTGCTCTTTCTATGACTCAGTTTTGAGGTGAAGGCATAGGAATTTACACATACACAGTGACAATTTACTTGTTTACACACAAATGTAAAGTCTTCTAATATCTCACCCCTCTGAGAAAATAAATAGTGAATTTTTGATGTTTCTGGATTTTGTGACATGCTTTTAATGTCATATGAATATTTACCTATGGTTGTAATCTAGAACTTCTATGATTTCATTTGTTTATGTTTAAAATTCTGATGGATCTGGAAATCATTTGTTTGCTTCAGCATAAGGAAAGAAATGATTTCAGCTTGATTTTTTTCCGATGGATAATCAAATATACTATTTGCTAACTAATCCAATTATCTTCCTATTGTTTTATGTTGTCGCCAGTACCATATACTAAATTCCGTGTATCATCTGGTATAATTTTTGACTTTATCTTTCTATTCCTGAGCTTGTGGCAAATTTTAAAATTACTGTAGATTAATAAGAGCTTTATTATCAAGAAATGCTTGCTGATTTAAAAATACTCAATATAAAAGTGAATAAAGCTGACGTGAAAGCCTTCCGTGTAATTCTGCTTCCTAGAGATGAACACTGCTCTTGGTTTGGTGCATATTTTTCTGGAATTCTTTCACACAATATGTATGTGTACACATGTATAATGCAACTGGAATCATATCCTGATCTGTAACGTTTTTCACTCAATAATTTGTCATGTGTGTTTTCCAAGCCAATGCAGAGAGATACGCAATACGCTTTTAGCTGAATATGTCATTGTATAGCTATGCCCAAATTTAATTTACCCAATTTCTTATTGAAATCCCTCATGATTTTCCTAATATTTTACTATTCCCAACAACCTCGAAATCCTTCTTTCATATATTTTTGTGTTCTGTATTTCTGCAGAATAAATTCTTAGAAATAAGGTCGTGTGATATTTCCAAATCATACTCCAAAAAGCTGAATTTGTTTGTGGTAGAGCAGTAGCGAGGGGCCCATTTAGCTCTCCAATGTCCTGGAAATTTCTAGGAGACAGAGGGATACAAAGAGGAGGTGAGGAAGAAATAAAGACTAAGAGCAGAGCCAAGGAGGTGGTCAAAAGTTTTTCTCATAGATGGGATGAAAAAGAACAGATAGTGATAGGAGTGAAGGCAGGTTAGGTAACAAGGAAAAATGACCAATGTAACTATGGATGTCTCACCACAGAATTCTCATTTGGAGTTATTCGGTAATCATAGAACGAATACTTGTAATATTTATTGAGGGAAAACTTCCCTAAAAAGTAGTCACCTAATCACGGTCTGATGTGAGTTTTTAAAATTTTTCTCTATAACTGTGGGATTTGGGGTATCTAAAAAAGAGATTAATAGAAATCAAACTTATAATGATAAATATATCAAAGGAAAAAATGCCCATTTCTCTGTATGTTAAAGGTAAAATTCTTTTTCCAATGTGTTTAAATAAAAATAGTGTTTAGCATGAGGAAATGCTAGGATTAATATGATAATGTTTTATTATATAAATGAATGGTTACTTTAGAATTTGTATTTTATTTTCTAATGAGCCAGTGACCACACAACACTGTGATTATGATAGAAAGTATTTGAATTAAGATTCAGTTATTCAATGTTGTATTAGCAATGACAGATTTTTTCTACTTTCTTTTTTTTTTTTTTAAATAAAGTGTGATATCTCCAAGGAAGCGTAATCCAGATGGTTATGAAGCTAGCATGGCACTTCCTACAAATGAAAGGATTGTGAGTGACTCTGGGGGTTCTACTGCAAATTGTTCTAGGGAAAAATTTGCCTGTCCTGGCATCAAGCCCTGGCTGGAAGCCAGAGGGAGGGTTACAGAAAGAGATTAAGGTGTCAGTGCTGGAGGCAGGAAGAGGCTGTTGGGCAATTTGTTTGCCTGGTTGTATTGCACACCTGATTTACCCCCAGCTTGTGAAAACCTTACCACCGGTAAAATGCCAATAGTTGTTCTACTAGAGTGGTAAACTTTTGACTGATTTATCTCCTACATTTTTCAAACCTTATGTAATGTCTTGTTTTTATAATAAACAGTTTTGGAATGTTTTCCTATAATACTTATGCAGGCACTAATAAAATGGTCAATATAATTTTATACATATTAAAACACATTAGTATTCTTTGAGATGAAGTACTAATAGCAATACCAGATAATATTGCCATTGATTTTTAAAAATTACTTGAACATTTAAAAAATTATCCAAATCCATAAACACAGAACAATCAATACAATCTAAATAACACCTATAATGCAATTATTTTATTGGGATCATAGTTTCAGTGGAAAGAAATAAAGCTTGTTTAGGCTGGTTTTTATTCTGTACACATTATGCATTGGTTATGTAAAAAGGAAGAGTTTTCTAGCTAAGAGCATTAGTTAACTATAAAATTATACTAATACATGGTGAAATGTTTCCCTCAAAGTCGTTTTGATGGATAGCTAATCCTATGGATGTTTCAGCAGAAGAATTAAAGAATTAAGACTTAAAAGCTTTCAATATCAGATATTTTAATTCTTAAGAAACATCCTTACATCCTTTAAAGATCAAAATTCATTTTTAGAAAGATAATAAATATTACAAGTAAACTTTGATCAATTAAAGAAAAAATAATTGAGAAAGTCAAGGCATTTTAAGTGTATGTTTGTAGATTACGAGGGTCTCATGGGACTGATACACATCTATGGTTGCAGAAAGGAAAATCTGTGAGAATACAGACTGTTTTACTGCTTTTACTGTTCTAGATTAAAATACAGGTAAGTATTCATATGGCATTAAAAGCATGTCACAAAATCCAGAAACATAAACAATTTACTATTTATTTTCTCAGAGGGGTGAGATATTAGAAAATGTTGCATTTGTTGTTGTTGTTGTTTTTTTTGAGACGGAGTTTCGCTGTTGTTGCCCAGGCTGGAGTGCAATAGCGCGATCTTGGCTCGCTGCAACCTCCACCTCCCGGGTTCAAGTGATTCTCCTGATTCAGCCTCCTGAGTAGCTGGGATTACACACATGTGCCAACACGCCTGGCTAATTTTGTATTTTTAGTAGAGATGGGGTTTCTCCATGTTGATCAGGCTGGTCTTGAACCCCCAATCTCAGGTGATCAGCCGGCCTTGGCCTCTCAAAGTGTTGGGATTACAGGCATGAGCCACTTTGTTTCTAAACAAGTAAAGTGTCACTGTATATTTGTAAATTTGTAGCTAAGTGTTCTCACAGTGGTTCTCCCTCCTGCCTGTCCCCCTTCCCAAACCTCCTCCTCCTTTCTTCCTTCTCTCACTTTCTTCCTTCTTTCCTTCCATCGTCTTTTCCGTTCATTTTCTCTTCTGCAAAACTTTTTTTCCACCCAGCCAATGCGCCCTTCCTTGCCTCACCAGGTGAACTGCTGGTGTTCAGCCATTCAGATTCGATTTGAAACCCTGCACTGCTGGAAAGAGTTTCTTGGTCTCTCCTGCCTGGATTACTGGGTTGCACTCTTCGTCTGTGCTCCCCTAAGTGAGGCTTGTTACATTAATATCATGCTGTGATTGTCCCTTTTCTTGCCTACTTTTGTATCTTTATGGTCCAGTTCACTGTTTACAACTAGGAGGAGTTGAACATTATTTTTAAACCAACATCAGCTAAATAAATAAGCAACCCAACATTTTTCTTAAGAAAGGAACAGAAGACATTTATTTTTTACTCATTACATGTTTACTGAGTGTGGGATTGCTATGTAAATCTTTCTATCAGCAACTGGCTAAGATTCTATAAAATATAATGAAACTACATATGTATTTAGGTTTTTGCTGACTTTTCTCCCCTCATCACAACTTAATTTGCCTTTTTCCTCAAGCCATAACTGTAAAATGCACAGAATATTCTACATCATTCTTTTGTGTTTTTGAAAAAAGATTCTACTCTGTTTCCTTTATTGTATTATATAATATTTTTGTTTGACCACTGACCCTGGGTGGCGGGTATTCTAAGGAGCTGAGGCCTGATCTAAGGTGAGTGTATTCTGAGGTGAATGATTATAAACACGAGTCCAAAACCAAGTGACTCATGTTTACACGGGTGGTAACTTGGGCTAATAAATGTTGGAGGTAGGAGAAAGGAAAACAATGCCGTAGGTATGTTCTTCTTGGCGTGTGAGTGCATCGAACGCTTTTATTGCCAAGATCATGATGATTAGGGAGTTTAAAGGGAAATGTACAAAATTGTCAAAAACGCTGTGTTAGGAACAGTCAGTGGGTTTTTGTTTTTGTTTTTGTTTTGTTTTGTTTTACTGTCTTTACTCAGTTTCATGACAAGTGAAGTGCTGTGGTTGGGACAGGATGACATTTTCGCTTAGAAAGAGGCTTGTAGACAACAATTACATTCAATACCACAATAGAAATGTTAGAGATTATTTTCTGTGGCTCATAAATAAAACTGGAAGTGTGACTTGGAGTCTCTAGTTTACCTCTGAGACTTCTGCACAGCGTACAGCATAGTTAGTGTGATTAAAGTTAGTTCACAGGATCTGCTGGCCAAGAGAAAGTCATGTCGAACTCTCCAAACTATCTTAAGGTCTTGTATCGTAACTGGCCTTGTGTCTTAAACAGTGTCTGACTTTGGGAACAGGTACCTGAGGGAAGGTAGAGAGAGCAGGCCATGACATGCCTTTAGAGCCCTCAGCTGCAAGATGAAGACAGTCAAGGACAGGTATCAATTCATTTCAAAGAACTATTTCATGCACTGTGGTGCTTAAAGCACTATGTATTTGTCAGCGAGGTTTGACCAAACAAACTATCTACATGAAAATATCACCAAATTATTCATCTGGTATTTTCCTTTAAAGTTAATACAGTGAAATGATAAAGCAGTTTGTACTTGCCTGTAGAAAAAGGATGGCAGGCCAGGCGCGGTGGCTCACACTTGTAATCCCAGCACTTTGGGAGGCCGAGGCGGGCGGATCACGAGGTCAGGAGATCGAGACCACAGTGAAACCCCGTCTCTACTAAAAATACAAAAAATTAGCCGGGCGTGGTGGCGGGCGCCTGTAGTCCCAGCTACTCGGAGAGGCTGAGGCAGGAGAATGGCGTGAACCCGGGAGGTGGAGCTTGCAGTGAGCCGAGATTGCGCCACTGCACTCCAGCCTGGGCGACAGAGCGAGACTCCGTCTCAAAAAAAAAAAAAAAAAAAGAAAAAAAAAAAAAAAAAAAAAGAAAAGGGATGGCAGAACGAACGTGATTATCTGGGGAATTCAGACCTCAAAACTACTTTTTAACAGAAATATCCACAAGCTAACATATTTTTTTCTTTAAGAAATATCCTAGAAAGCACCCTCAGTTGTCAAGTTATACCAAGAACTCCATGTGGAAGGGAACAAACAGGGTGTCTGATGTGAGATGAAATCTTCAGGGCCACACAAGGGACCTCATATTGCCCCTGGCCTGCTCACTTGTTTTTCTTGTTTGTTGCTTGCATCAGGTGACTTTCTACAAACAACAGTGCTGTGTTTGCACCTGTGCTTCCTGAGAAGCCCATGTTCATCTTTTGTAAAAGTGCTGGTGAATTATTTCCTTAAAAGTCTTCTGGCTGGGTGCAGTGGCTCACGCCTGTCATCCAGCACTTTGAGAAGGCTGAGGTGGGAGGATTGTTTGAGGTCAGGAGTTCGAGACCAGCCTGGGCAATATGATGAAACCTCATCTCTACTAAAAATACAAAAATTAGCCAGTGTGGTGGCACATGCCTGTAATCCCAGCTACTCGGGAGGCTGAGGTGGGAGGATTGCTTGAGCCTGGGAGGTTAAGGCTGCAGGGAGCCGAGATAGTGCCACTGCACTCTAGCCTAGGAGATAGAGTAAGACTCCATCTCAAAAAATAAAATAAAATAAATTAAAAATCAGCCAGGTGTGATGGTGTGTGTCTGTAGTCCCAGCTACTAGGGAGGCCAAGATGAGAGAATCACTTGAGCCCAGGAGTTTGAGGCTACAATAAGCCGCAATGGCATCACTGCACTCCAGCTTGGGCAACAGAGCAAGACTCTGTCTCAAGAAAAAAAGTTTTCTGTTAGGTTATCTTTTCCCTAATGTACACTGTAAATATGTTTGCATGAACTGGAGGAAAATATGTGGGTACAGAAAAATAGGACAAAAGGGGGAAGAGCCGTTGCACTTCATATATCATGTATGACATGCTGTGAAGTGGATGCGAGGACTGACCTAAAGAGTTTGAACTTAATGGGCACAAGATACAATTTCTGTTTATATTTTAAGAAGATGTCCGCTCTATAATGGGTAATATGTATACTGTCTAGTTTAGTACTCACTAATAGCTATCATGAAAACCGCCTTGGTTGACTTAACCTCTTTAAGTCTCAGTTTATTCATCCAGAAACTGGGAATAACAATGACGTCATAGCATCACTGTGAGAAATTAGTGACACGCCAGACACAAACATCCTAATAAAGGAGCTGTTGGTTTATACTTTTAAGATGATACCGATTATAAAAATAAATATTTCTAACTATGTTAAACTCTCTAAATTAACTAAATTGCTTTTTGGCAGATTTCCCTGACGTTGCAGGTATTTAGGAGATTGTTTAAAAGCTAGACACCAGTTCTGAGACATCTAGAGGACAGTGTTATATTTTGCAGCCAATTATGTTCATGCCATCAGTGCAAGGCAGATCTGAGGTCTTCCTTGGTAGGTGGGGCATGTTACTAGGATTTTCTCCTGCAGATTCTGATCCTACCTGCCAGAAATCTTCCATCTGCTGGCTTTTATTATGCTGGTAGAAGCTGTTGTTTACTCGAATCCACTGTCCTGCTGAACACTGGAAGTCTTTGCTGTGGCCGTCTTTGCTGCAGGGATACCTCAGTGTGCTTCTTTTCCACGCCCACATCTCTAGTCATCATTGGTAAATGTCCCTTGAACTTCGTTGTTACATGACTTCCTGTTGTAGGTGGCTTTATCTGTCTTGTTCACGGCATACACTCAGAAAAAAGTGGCATTTTTATTGAGTGCATGCACGTATGATGATGACCCTATTGAGAATACCTGACTCTCAAATTAGAGAATGTCCAGGAACTTGATTTAGGCAGGTCTGCAGGATCCAAGAAAGAGTGTTCGATCCTCTAATTCAGTGCTTTTCAACGGGATTTTCAGCAATTCCCTTGATGTGTTCTTTGGGATCTGTGAGTTCTCTACCAGCGTTTTTCAATATTGTTTTTGTTTTGATGTTACCCTAAGCAAATTAGCAGAAGCGTATTTTGCATGATCTTGACGGCCACTTTATAACTGAACCCCATTTCCAACCTGCTTCTGGGTTTGTGTTTAAAACTGGCCTGATGCTAAAATGAGAGCATGTAGCTTTTGCTGTGTTGGGAAGCATGCTGGTTGCTTTTGAAGTGGCATGAAATGACAATAGCCATGAGGGTCCACCATTGTCCTGATGGGAAATTCTTTTTCTAGTTGAAGAGACAAAAGTAAACTCCTCTTTGGGATTAAAATTGGCAATTAGAAGTACCTTACTTCTTAATGAGCTAATAAGAAAATAATTCAAGTTGACCTAATTCGTAAAGAATGCTGTCACACCAAATGAAAGCCAGGCGGGTGTCATGGTGCATGAGGTTTCCATAGCAGGCTGAATATTCCAAGTTAAAGACAAAAGTAAGCAATGGCCAGAAATTTTGACTCGTGCTCAGATTATCTGTGGATTATATGAATGAATGATAACTAGCATTTATTCATTTCCCTCAGTGATTTGATGGTAAAATTGATGCTGGACTAGACATTCTTTTCAATGTCTGCAAGAATTAAAAACTAATTTCAGATGTTATTTTTAAAATAGATTCCAACAGTAATTGAAATTGGTTTACATTTGCAGATTTCAATAATTCTACAATATTTTTCTTATCTTTTTAAAAGATAAAAGTATTTTTTAGATTATTTTTCTTTAGAAGTTTCTAGCACACTAAGTTTGAGAACCACTGCTTGTGCCAAAGATAGGAATAAACCAGGTAAAGGGGACCCTCTGTCCCTTACTTAATTTTGTAGTTTAAAATTGTGGAACCTTTGGAAATATCTCTTTCTCTGTATTTCATATTTTTTGGCATAGAATAATTCTTTTCTTAAAGACTTCCACAATAGGGAAAGAATGAGTGGATAGCTCATATACTCTGGAGGAAGGATTTAGGGGATTAAACTCAGACTTTTGAGAATAAATCGGCTATCAGTCCTCAGAGTAAGACCTATTTCCTAGCAACTGTGAGCTGGGAAGAAGCCTGTCAGAGACCTTCTCACCTCCTGAAATAGCCCATGGTCAGAGACACCCATCTGTGACTTTATATCATAATACAGTAACTTGCTGATAGCAAAGCTTGAATTAGAGCTGCCTGCAATTTAGTCATAGCTATCAAATTTACTTCCGGTAATAATTTTGTAAATTTTATTGTCATCTTGTATTTTACAGTTGTCTCTGAACTAATTTATGTCTAATAGCATAATTTTAATGTAATTAATTACATGGGAATTTAAAGATTCATAGTAAAACAATTTACAGTAGTTTTAACAATCTATTCCAATTTTTATGTCCTTATATTTTATCGTGAATAAAATATGAACATGTCTATGAATGTGTCCATACTTTTTAATAAGAAAATGATCTTTAACTTTGTATCATGGTGGGAATTTGCAAAAGCTATTGATGGTTTTGTTCAGACAAAAATTTAAGAATTATAGTAAATAGTTATGATTTGGTTGGATTAAAAATTCTGTAAGAGCTGATCTTAGAATCTTAATCTTGCCAATGATGAAGATTCTAAGTGATGGTGAGTTGTCTGGGAATAGCTGTATGTCATAACAAGCTAAGTTTGTTTACAAAGCATGGTAGAGCTCAAAGGGAAAGCTTCTATGGAATCTGGCTCTAGCACTTTTTGTCAAAATAAATCAATGAACACAGAAGAAATTAAAGGATCTTTCTGTGTGGCATACTTCCTGCATCATTTGCTTTGCTTTTCCTATTTTTCTCTTTTCTTCTTTCAACTTTTCTATGCACTCTGCCACCCCAAAGTGCCATCTTTTTTGTGCTTTTATGAATAATTTTTCCTCTTTCCAAAGCAGATAGAAGACTCTCATGTATTCAAAATGTTTTTATTGAGTATCTAAAAGTATTTATTGAGTATACTCAATAGAGTAACACATAATAGACATTCAATATCTATTGAGTTATGCGCATCCATGTGTTAGAAGGTACAGACATCAACTAAAGAACCCATAGTTCATAGTTCCTGTCTTCAAGTTGCTCAGTGTATCATGAGAGAAAGAGGCACATAAGAGACCCATTACACGTGGCAGGGAGGTGGCAACTCCAAGCTCCACCTATGGGAGCACCAAGGACAATACTGTTCACTGGGCCTTGGGAAACCAGGCAACGCTTCACACTGGATACTGCATTGGACCTAGCCTTCTCAGATATACAAGAATTTGGCAAACACACAAAACAGGCGAGGGATTTCATCCAAAGAGAGGTTTACAGGACGTACAAAAGCATGGACTTTTGAAAGTTTGTGATGTGTCCTGGGAAGTCAGTGTGGCACAGTAATTTTGTCCTTTCTTCATTCCACAAGCAAGAGTGATGAGACCAAGAGGGGAGATAAGAATAAGCATCTTATCTTATTTTTCTTTTCTTTTTTTTTTTTTTGAGACGGAGTCTCACTTTGTCGCCTGGGCTGGAGTGCAGTGGCACGATCTCGGTTCACTACAACCTCCGCCTCCCGGGTTCATGCCATTCTCCTGCCTCAGCCTCCCAAGTAGTTGGGACTACAGGTTATCTTATTTTTCTAAAAATCACATTTAGGGAGGTAATGTAAACAGAAAGAGCGAAAGTAAAGAGAAGGGGCCAATGACTGGACACAGCAGAAACAAAGAAATGAAAAGGACTTTTATTATTGAATGGGAGTTGTAACTGAGATTTATTGAACAATTGCTATGTAGCAAATACTGCACTAAACATTTTATTATTTTATAAATCCTCACTCTTTTAATAAGTACCACTCAATTAATAGGTATTACTAATTTATTTAATTTATGGAAGGCCAATGAGGATCAGGGAAATGAAGTCTCTTGCCTCCCTCTTCACGTATTTAATTGAGATAATGCCGTAAGTGGCACAATCAGAATTTATGTAACTCTATAAACGGAATAGGGAGGCAAATCATGCTGGCCACGACAAATGCAAAACAACACCAAGGAAACAAAGGACAACAATAGAAACTTTCTCTAGCGGAGCGTGGACGTACTGGTTCAAAGGAGGCCTGGTTGGAGTCGTAAAGTGTTATGATGAGGTCACAGTAGACCAAGTTCTTCCACTCTTAAGGTTTTGGTTAGAAAGGCATAAAAGCATCCGAGTTTTATGGTGATATCTGCCCAGTGGAAAACTCTTCCCTAGTGGGGGTGATATTAGTTATGGTCTGTGATAAGGGCCCTTGGAGGAAATAAAAGGAAATGTATGCACAAGGTCACGCACTGTCATCTTTTGGTATCACTAGTCTCTTTCTCCTCTTTTTAGAAATTTTATTCTAAAAAATAATAATTCTTTCAGTCATGTTAGATCTCTTTGTTACTCTCCAAGCCACTTTTTCTCTTGTGCTTGTCCTTGGTAAGCAGTATATGTTAATAAGAACATACTCCTTCAGCTGTACCTCTAAGATGTGTAGACTTACGGGATGCGGAGAGGGGCTGGAAGTACGGGAATGAGGGTGGTACTTCTGGATGATGGGAGATGGCCAGGGAACCAAGCAGAGGGGAGCGATCGGCTCATTCTCTACTGGAGCAGGGAACAGACAGGCAGCCAGAGGACCTGAAACGTGGGAGGCTGTCCCTAGTGTTAAGAGGGGTGACTTCATTGTGTTTTTTTCTTAGTTCAAAGGATGTTTCTTTTAAGTTTAGGCTGAAAGTATAGAGTCTCCTATATTGGTAGGAAGCCCAATATTGTATCAATTTGAGATCTAGATTTGCTGGCGTCACATACCGTACACGCCCAGGGCATGAACCAGGCCTTTGCGGGCAAGTTCTGGGGCGCTTTAGAGACCCAGAACCTCCCGAATGTCAGCGAGAGGCAGGCGCTAGCCGCTCTGCCCAGGCCTGCCCCGCGCTGCACATGATTCAGTGGGTTGGGGTGAGGTGGGGTGTGGAAGCAACACAAGAATGGGTCGTGAATAGCAAATAGTCTCTTTCCAAAAAGAGATCATGTACAGACATTGTACTAGGTCTTTGGGAATCCCGCAGGGGATCATGGGGGAACAGCGAGAAAGAGGGAGAGAGGGCTTGCAGTTACAAAAGAGAAAGTTCAGGTGGCGTTGAGAAGGCAGCAGGACGTAGCTATGCAGGCCGTGCAAAGCAGTGATGCAGATTTGTGTGCCGTGATGTCTTAAACATAATTAAAGGTGGACTTCAGCGTTTTCTCAGATTCTTGGTGGTCCAAACAGAAAGGTTAAACAAAACAATTTACATGACTTTTACTATTTATAAAAGGAAATACACCAGGATGTCAAATGTTAAAATCACTTTTCATCACAGTTCAAACTGAAACAAAGCAGGAAGAGGCAAAAATTGCTCAGAGAGGGAGATCAACTAGCCTAAGTCCTTCTTTTTCTGGCATTTTAGAAATCTTCTAAAGGGATTTTTCTCAGAGTTTGAAAACAATACTGTATTTCTAAGAATGCTAGGAAATTTACTTTTAAAAACACTCAGAAATGTTTTAAAAGATTCCTAACAATCACATTCTGTATATATAGTGAAATCTGATTTTACTAGACTCTGACATTTTGGTTACATTAAGGAATCATCCACAATAAAAATATACCATAGATAATGGATTTATAACCACATGGTTTCCATTTGTTAGTGTTAGTGTACTGAACAAGTGCAGAACAGATAAGGAAAATATACATCTGTGAGGGGGGAATTATTTTCATGATGCCTGTCACATTCTGAAATGGAATGCAGTTAATTTCTCTCCTTCCTCAACTCGGTAAGTTTATTTTCTTAGAATCTATTCTCTGAGTTAGAAATAGCTCTGATTAAGTGCTATATTGGAAGCAGCTCAGTGTAGAGCCATGGCTGAAATAGTAAGAAATTATATCCATAGAAAATTCAAATCTGAGAATTAAAAGCAACAACAACTGTAAAGTACTGTGGATCACTGAGAAAATGTGTATTCGTTATTGTCTAATGATGAAATGATCCAGCTGCAGGAAGAGTCCACAGTGGACGTGCCCAGGCAAAGGCCTTTCACTTTACAATTCACATGGAAAGAGATGTGAGGAGACCCTGAAAGACAGCTCTGGTTTCTTCTGGACCACAATTTAGTTAATGCTCTATTACATTGTGCTTTGTAGTGAAATGCAAAAATAAAAGGCACATTTTGTTGGGCTTTAAAAACAATTTTCATGTGGACATTCATTGGAAGATTTCAAAACTTTGATGATTTAAATGCTTTTCTTTTGAGCTATAATAGAAATCTGATAGTACAATTAACCCAGATTTGTGCTGGCTTGCTTCATCCCATCAAGCAATCATAGGGATTATTTACATTTCGAGTGGGAACATAAATATCTTAAGAAATAGACAAAACAATATACCCCTTTTTATTGTTCAGTCTAACTCACCTTCATAAAAGTCAAACGTATTGAAATATCAATCAATCCAGCAATAGCTTTTTGTTATGTGCTGCAGTATGGATCCTCAGGGACTCCAGACCATGTGAGCAATTAACAGGAAACAACACCAGATGTGCTGTGTCACCACCCATTGATTTTCGTCCCTGATGAATTCAGGTAAAATTGCATCATTGAAATCGCTCAAACTACTCCAAAGCCATTTTTAAAAGGCAGCTCTGTTCAGGTTTGTTGGTTTTAAGTATCAACTATGTGCACATGCACAGAGGTCAAAAAGATTAAGTATCTTACGGATTCTAGGAACTTCATAACACCATCGAGCTTCACAAGGAATGGTTTTCCTACACAAGAAGAAATCATAAAATGTAGTCATCTGTAAATATGAGAATCTGTTAAGATTCATAAGTTTATTTTCTTTTGTTATAAAATCAAGGAAAAATGACATGCGTCACTAATATTGTCAGCAAGAGATGCATTTTAGGGTTAAAGGGAATAAATGACTTTGAAAAAGTTATACTACTTTCATTGGTTTGTAGTGATCAAGTGCAGGAAATGCTTCCCCAAAATATGGCACCTTGGGATCCTGGGTGTTTTAAGCTGAAGGAAAATGAGAAACCCCAGATTCTAGGAAGGTCACTCTCTTACCTTCTCCTGCCTTTCTCCTCTGAGGCCTTGAAGCGAGTTCCCTGAGCTACCTCCCCTGGAAGGAGGCCGGTAAGACCCTCACTCCAGATGGGTCCTGCCCTATCCTCAGAGGCCAAGAGGAATCTGAATAAATAGCCCTTGCTAAACCCCCCAGTTAATGACTGTTTGCTCATACCTACTATTTATTGGGTCATCCTCCTACAGGCTGTCTATTTTCCGTCAAACCTAAGCATAAAAATACAGTTTTCCCTGGGTCTTTGGGTCTTTATTTCTGAAGGTGTCCCTGTAACATATAACTTTGGTTAGATACGTTTTTTACGTGTTTCTATTGTTAATCTGTGTTTTGTTATGGGGCTCTCAGTCATGAACCTTACAATGGGTAAGGAAAAGATACTACTTTTTCTTCCCTACAGTAAATTTTGAACCTTGGATTTAAACAAAAATTTATAAAATAATAAGTTTGATTTGCTTTTAAGATTATATATATATATATATATATATGCAAATAAGACTGACCATTAGTATGAAATATTTATCTTGTCAGATTTTTATATACTTGCAAACACATTTGTAATTTTCTCTGTTAGTACTTTTAACAGAACAGAAAAGCATAGAATGCTCAGGGACTTCCCACTTTTCTTGTGTATTTGTTTATGCTTTAACTTTATAATAATTTCAAATTTCATTACCAGTTTTGCTTCATTTTTACAAAATCATCTTCTGGACAATTCTTTAATTTGAAGACCTTAAATTTTATGCTAGACAGCGTTTTTTCCCCAAGAAATTCAGTTTTAATATATATTTCACAGTAGTCTGGACTAGGAAAAGAAGTTGCAGGCTATCATGCAATTTCCAGCTCCTTTTGCTACTTTTCCTTCCCTTTGTTACATTCTACTTTCTTTACACAGCCTCTGTAAGCACAGCAGGTCCTCATGGTCTAACTACCAGCTTCTACAAAGCATGTGACACCAATTTTCCAGCACCGAGGAAGCTGTAACTTAGTGAACACCCATTCACCCACTGGGGAGCTTCCAGATGAAATAATATTGCACATGCTATGTCTTAGAGGGAGGCACAGAGCTGGACAGGAAGGACGATGCAGACAATCGTCTCTTCATATTGATTTTAGTCTTCACTAACATCAGTCCCCATTCACAGATCCTAACTCAGAGCAGTGGGAAAAAAAATTGGAACTACCCAATGCCTACTCTAAAGTGCTCTCAGGAAAAATTCCTTCCTGATTTCAAATTTTGGCAGACCATTTAATATAGCAACGTGATTCAGCAGAGTCAGGCATATACTTCCTACTGCTGTGAGACTGGACTTCAGAATAAAAAAAGAACTTTTTTTTTTTTTTTGAGTTGGAGTCTCACTCTGTCCCCCAGACTGGAGTGCAGTGGCCATGATCTCGGCTCACTGCAAGCTCTGCCTCTCAGGTTCAAGCAATTCTCCTGTCTCAGCCTCCCAAGTAGCTGGGACTATAGGCACCTGCACCACGCCCGACTACTTTTTGTATTTTTAGTAGAGACAGGGTTTCACCATGTTGGCCAGGCAGGTCTCGAACTCCTGACCTCAGGTGATCTGCCTGCCTCAGCCTCCCAAAGTGCTGGGATTACAGGCATGAGCCACTGTGCCTTGCCGGAAAAGAACTTTTAAGAATCGGTTACTCTATATTTTACCCTGTACTGTACTTCTAGACTTGATAATGTCATGTAATAAACTCCAACAATTCTTCATTTAACTTTGCTTTCCGGGTACACCCAAAGGAATAATTCCTTTGGAGGTGAGATTTTCACCTTATGACTGTGGAATTTTAAAGTTCTCTGTAAAAACATCCTATAGGTTGTGCAGTTTTGTATATTTTTTAGGATTAATTATTTCCGACCACAAATACACCAAAGTATATGTAGAAAGTATACAAAAATGTAGCCAGCCTACTAATATTCTATCTTGAAGAATACTCTTATTAAGGTTATGTATTTGGTTCTTACTAGGATTAGGGCTTATGTTTGTATGTTGCCAGAGAGAGGGTGCTATAAGAGTTTTTACACTACGGAGTTGGAAGGATAGTAAGTTCATTGTATTTATCAAAGCAAAAGAAGATGATGACAATGATAAAGAGGAAGATGAAGAAGGATGGAAATAAATCTGCCAATACCTTTACTTCAGTGTGAGGATGTTTTCAGCAAAATTCTACTTTCCAGATAATTATCTGAATTATCCTCTTTAAATTGTAAATAAATTAATAAGTTGAGTTCAAATTAATGTTTTTTAAATCAGCCACTAGGATAAACCTTTTTAACTTTAATACATGATTTATGCCCAGTTTATTCCATGCAAAAATTTAAGTTTCTAGGCCAAAAAATGAAACTTATAACTGCTTCCCATATTATCACTCTTAAAAGTGATTTCTGCTATTTATCAGTTGAATGTGTTTCTTTCCAGTTTCTATTTAAATCTTGTGCTTATGACATGCAATGACAAATCCAATTAGCTGATTTTTCTATAGGTGAAAAAACCCTGGTTACTTCCAACTATGTGGATGGTATGTTAGTGCAATTTATCTCAACAAAAATGGCAAAAAAGAAAACAGTCTTCTGAGTAGAGTAGAATACTTTTATTTGGTAGTTGCTGACCTGCTTTTATAGTTTACATCTACTTAGGTCTGTGACTTGACAGACAGTGAACCTGAGAGAGAGAGAGGGAGCAGGCAACAGATTCCACCTTTTATCTCAGGCCACAAATGTGTCATCAGGCTTTTTCATAAATGCCTGTTTCATTTTGGTGAAACTTCTGATAAAAGCCAAAGAAGTACAATGCCAGTGTTGGAAACAATTCCAATTTTTATTCAAATTATTGATTGTAAGAGCATAATTTTTACTGACAGAAAGCAATATATGTAGTTAGAATAAATTTTAAATTTTGGTATGAAGTTTTCGTTGGGATTTAGAATGCAGTTTTTACCTCTGCAAAAGACTTTGGGCTGAACTACACATACTATTTTTAGATCCTTGTTTGAACAGAAAAGATTGTTACTTGGCTGACTCATTATTGAAAAAAGTTTGTGCATGTGTGTGTATGTGCATGTTTGTGTGTGTGTTTACTTTTGGACACTGGCACATCTCTCTCTCTTTACAAGCTTCTAGGCCCCAGAACAGGAAAATTCACTTTTTCTATTCTATAAATGATTTGGTACCTACCGGTAGAAAAGTGGAATATGATCCTGATTGTATATCCATAGGCAGTTGACCATTGAACAGCACAGATTTGAACTGTGTGGGTCCACTCATAGGCAGACATTTTCAATAAATGTATTGGAAATTTTTTTGGAGATTTGTGACAATTTGAAAAAAACTTGCAGATGAATCATGTAGCCTAGGAATACTGAAAAAATTAAGAAAAAGTTACGTCATTAATCCATAAAATATATATACATACCAGTCTATTTATGTGTTAATCAATTACATTATTGGTAAGGCTTCCAGTCAATAGTAGGTTATTAGTAAGTAACTTTTTTGGGAGTCCAAAGTTATAGGTTGATTTTTGACTGCATGGGGGTTGGGGCGCCAACACCTGCTTTGTTCAAGGGTCAACTGTAAATATATATATATATATATATGTATATATATTTTATCTATCCTACATAGATATTTATTATACATGTATAACATATATTATATAACATATATAATTATATAATATATGTCATATATAATATACTACATATGTATTATATATAAACAATGTATATATAATAGTGAGAAGAGACTGAATTGTGCTTGAGAAGGAAGCAAAATCTGAAGCAGTAGCAAAGGTTTGATGGAAAACTAAAGGGAGATATTATTCACAAGTTCATGAATATTATGTATATTATATAAATTTTATAATATATAATATGTATTATAATCGATAATATATAATATATTGTATTAATATCAATTCTCAATTATATTAACTTTTAATTAATTATACTATACAAGTATATAAATATGTCAATATGTATATAATACATATTAATAAATATATGTACACACATATGTATATAAAATACATATATAATAAAACATAAATTACATTAACATAATTAGTATACTATAAATATATGTTATATTATTTTATAATGTATATATTTATGTTATCATATAATTATATATAATTATATATTTATACTTATATGAAATTATAATAAGTATATGTATTATATTATATATTTATATTATATTTATGTATGTTATATACATAATATATAATATTACATACATTTTATATAAATAATACACATATGTAATATATAGTAGCATACACACATATATGCAATATATTATATATACATAAATATATATTTATACTTATATGCAATATGTAATGTATATAATATATATTTATGTATATATAATATATACATACACATATTGCATATATGTATATACTACATAATATAAATATATAATATATATGTGTATATATATTACATATAAGTAATATATATATATATTTTGAAAGGAAATACTGTGTATTGTAGAAGATGGAATTTTTTTTTATTTTTTTGAGATGGAGTCTCTCTCTGTTGCCCAGACTGGAGTGCAATGACACTATCTCAGCTCACTGCAACCTCCACCTCCCAGGTTCAAGCGATTCTCCTGTCTCAGCCTCCCAAGTAGCTGGGATTACAGGCATCCACCACCATGCCCAGATAATTTTTTCATATTTTAAGTAAAGATGAGGTTTCACCATGTTGATCAGACTGGTTTCGAACTCCTGACCTCAAGTGATCTGCCTGCCTCAGCCTCCCAAAGTGCTAGGATTACAGGCATGAACCACCATGCCTGGCCAGAAGATGGAAGTTTTAGGTATAAATGAAATCCACTGCTCAAGACCCAAAAGGGAATACAGCCAGCAGAATCCCATGCATTTTTTCAGTAACAACGGATTTAACTGTCTTCATTAGTCTGTTAAAGTACATACCCACTCATGCATTTGTGAATTATATTTATTTCAAAATGCAAAATAGGTGTCTGTTCTTTCTCAATGCTATGACAAGTCACCACACTAAGGTTTTAATTTTAGGGGAAGATCACATGTGGCATAGTAAAGCCAGTTTTGAAGCTTAATTCTTTCCACATTAAGTAGTTGAACGAAGAGATTCATTTAATAGTATTTTAGTACATTAAAGTCAAATGATTTCAGTCATTGAACTCAGCATGTTGAACTGCCCTTTCAATTCTCTACAGGAAGTTATTTACCTATTTATTGAATAACAAGTAGAGTTTAGAGAAGGGTGTGAGAAATTAAGTAACATTAGCAAAACAGAACAAGCCCCCAAAATTCTTCTGTTAAAACATTATTATTTAGTGATAAAATAAAAATTGAAAATGAACAATAAAATCTAAACACAATACGAAAACTTCCCCTTTTATCATGTATGTTAACAAAAGTATTGCAATTTTAATTTTATTCCAAATTTACTTTTCACATTCTTTTCTTTGCAGATAATCTTGAATGATTATTATTGCTGTTATTATTTTGGGGCGGGAATCAGGTTCTATCTGGTGGGGCAGGACATCACTTCCCTTTGGTTCCACCTGGAGGGCGTGCCATAGGCTGGGCCCAGCTGAGGTATGGGCCCTGGGTGCTGATGTGGATAGATGATATCTGTACTTAATTGTTTTATAGTCAGTGAGAAGAGGCTGAATCATGCCTGAGAAGGAAACAAAAGTTTGAAGCAGCAGCAAGGTTTGATGGAAAACTAAAGGGAGATATGATTCAGGAGGTCAGAGAGGAGGGTGATTTGAAAAGAACTGAAGGAAGAATAGAATCCATCAAAGGGTGGTTCAGAACTCAAGCCAGGGATCTGTGGCAGGCCTCAGTGATGTGGAGGAGAGCCTGGGTGATGTAAACAGAGGCTCAGGACTCAGCCACCTGCAGGTTTGAAGGAGTTCTGCCCCCAGATAGTTTCCTGCCAGGGTGACCGACTGCCCTAAAATGAGAGAATGTAATAGCAATTTGACATCCCATTGCACATCAAACACAGACCCCAGTTTGTTAAACAAGGGAATGCAATTTAAATTTGTGAAGACCAGTCATATTATTATTCCCATTTTTCAGAGTTAATTATAATTGTGCCATTATTAATGTGATTAATATAAATAAAAATAACATTTTAAATAAACACAATAACATAAATATATGTCAAATGTAAATATAATTTTTTTTCCTTCCAGTTACAGTATGTTAAATAAATATCCTAAGAGTAACAAAAACATTTTCTGAGCACTACCATGATGGGATACATGGGGTGTGGAGTATTGATGTTGGGTAGAAAGCTTGGAATTTCTTTCTGCAACAAATGGAAGTGGCTTTGAGCATTTCAAATAGAGTAAAAAAAATAAAGCGTAAGAGGGAAGGCCTAGAACATTCTAGCCAGGAATAACTGAGTGAAGTGTTGGAGGTAGGAGCATACTCTTAGAAGTCTCTACTCCAAGGGAGGAAGTGGAGGAGGAGGAAGGACCAACCAGCAAGGTTGCCTGGTTTGTTTGACTCCCATGCAACTTCTCAACTGCAGTCACTTAGTGTCTCCTCACCTGGACCTCAGATGTTTAGCCCAACCCCAGTCCTGGCACTGTTCTAGTTTCCAGAATTCAGGGAATTTATTAGCATTTGACCAAAATAAAATGGTTGTGAGCCTGCTTTACTGATGGCTCCAATGTTAAGTTTTCTTACTCTGTGTCAGGGAGTTTCTGTCTTGTGACTTCTATGGTGACTGGGTCTGTGTTTTTTCCAGGTCTCTGGCCCATTGCTCCCTGTCTATCTGAGCCCTCCTGTGCTTTCTGGGGATTTGGGCTGAGCCTCAGTTTCTCTTCCGCATGGGTTTGAGATATTTTTTTTTTTTTTTTTTTTTTTTTGTGAGGAGAGGTCTTACTTTTTTTCCCCGGGTGGGGGGGAGTGGCGCTATCTCGGCTCACTGCAAGCTCCGCCTCCCAGGTTCAAGCAATTCTCCTGTCTCAGCCTCCTGAGTAGCTGGGACTACAGGTGCCCACCACCATGCCCGGCTAACTTTTGTATTTTTAGTAGAAATGGGGTTTCACCATATTGGTCAGGCTGGTCTTGAACTCCTGACCTTGTGATCCGCCCACCTTGGCCTCTCAAAGTGCTGGGATTACAGGTGTGAGCCACTGCGCCCGGCCTAGGTGACTATTTTATAGGCGGAGATGATAAGCACAGAATGTTGGCTGAATATTGAGGGCACTTTGATCCAGATACAAGAAAGAAGCTTGTGGAACTTACTGAGTCATCTCTTGCTGGAATAGTTCAAAAGTTTCTTCAGTCCTGTATATTACACAGTGTGTAACAAAGACAAGGCTTAAAGGATTCACGTTAGAATTCTTCTTAACCAAAAACAACTCCACACAATTGCAACAATTATAGCTGGAAAAATAACTCCCAATATTCACTATCCTAACAAATCAAAATTTCTTCATTTCTCTATTCTCCTTTTTTAGTTTATACCCATCCAAATACATCATTTTCACTTAGCTATAACCATAGCAAAGATTCAAATTAGTATACCAGATCTACTCCACAGAGAAAATACAGCCGGGCGCGGTGGCTCACGCCTGTAACCCCAGCACGTTGGGAGGCCGAGGCAGCGGATCACAAGGTCAGGAGATCGAGACCATCCTGGCTAACACGGTGAAACCCCATCTCTACTAAAAATACAAAAAATTAGCCGGGCGCGGTGGCGGGCGCCTGTAGTCCCAGCTACCCGGGAGGCTGAGGCAGGAGAATGGCGTGAACCCGGGAGGCGGAGCTTGCAGTGAGCCGAGATCGCGCCACTGCACTCCTGCCTGGGCGACAGAGCGAGACTCCGTCTCAAAAAAAAAAAAAAAAAAATTACAATTTTTTAAAGTGAACTGAACTTCCTCTGTGATAAAAAGATTATCTCACCACCGCTGGAAGATCCTTGAAAAGGGTGGAGACACTTTGCTGTATGAATTGCAAACATATTCTCAATGTTGCCTGCTGCTTTGATCCCAGACATGACCCAGACCCATCTTAAAACCAACTCCTTACAGGTTTATTCACCACCCTACTTTCATTCCAGTTACGGCTTTGCGAGTCTAGGAAACAGTCTTTCAGTAAAGGAAACGCACCGGTCATCAAAGCAGTCTAGCTGTGCAGAAGGAGCTTTCAGCCCTGGAGAGAGGCGTGGCTGCTGCCGCCCCTTTGCGGGGGACTTCTGCATGATGTTGCGTTATTTGAATTTGATGTTCGGATAACACAAGTTTTAAAGATACATGTCAAAATTGTTCTACAATATGGAAGAAACGTAATTTTGGTGGTAGAAGATGACAGCCTGGGGGATATGAGGCGGGACTAGTTTGAGGCAAAGCTGCACATTTGGCAAAACCTGTCTTAGAATCACCTGCCCCTTCTTCTCCTTCTCATCCTCACAGACACTCTGTATTCCCCAACTAGACCGAGAGCTCTTGATGAATTAATTAACGCTGAGGTTTTAGTGGCTTAATTCCCAGCCCTTCGGGAAGGGTATAAATTTCAGAAGGAAAACCTCAGGGTACAATATTTAACCCATGTCAGTGGTTCTCTAAGAGCGGAATTTCAAGTGCTGCATTCCTGGAAGGGGAGGTATTTGCTGGATTAAAGGTTTCCTGACCTGCAATTATATTAGAGCATACCTACTCAATACGTGTAAAGACACCTTGAAAAAATATTCAAGATGTATGAAAAGGAAATTGGGGAGATAATTGCAAGACTTAGAGAAGAATGAGGGATAGGAAATTGCCTATCAACTTTATTGAAAGAAAGGGTATTTGTTGTGTCTGCTGTGGGAATGCTCTATGCCTATCGCCTCTTCTCAAGCACGACACAGTAAATTCAGTGATAATCAAGATCCATCAAAGCAAATATTTCCCTCCAGTGATTTAGTAAGCAATTAAGTAAAATCACTGCTTTGAGCACTTATGTAATATTAGGGATTTCTTGGTTCTCTTGACATTATATTCGTCTTTAGCAATTGGTTCAGCAGGTCTCCTAAAACTCTTCTCTCATGGAGCATTCAAAATTCTGTCCTAGTAGCTAACGCTAAAATTAGGTGACATCATTGGCAATACTCCCCGGACCCCCAGACTCTGCTGAGGTATAGAAACATGGCCAGGTTGGTCCTTAGTCTGGCGTCTTTGGGTCATGGGACATGTTTAGAGATAGTGTGGTTTTTGACACAGAAAGAAAGAAAAATCTGAAGTTGGTTTTTCAATCACAAGGTAGCTGCTAAAATGGTGCATGTCCACCTGAATAAAATTTAAAGATATACTGAAAGAAAAATAATAAAATAGTCATATTTAGTTACTTTTATATATTCATTTCCCAATCTACTTTCACTGAAATTACATATAAACATAAATAAATTCCTTAAGCCAATATTTGAAGGTTCTATTCATTTTCTTTTCTAAGAAATGTATTGACATAAATAAAACTGTGCTATTTAGAAAAAGTACTTATGGATTCAATTAATTTGGCCCTATTCTTCCCACCAGTTTTTTTTTTTAAGAAGGCAGCTCATTTATGTGGTGATGTAGCAGTTCGTGTCACAAGCAAATTAAAATAAAAAATGTCCACTTCTAGAAATTTTTCTTTTATGGTCTGAGTCAGCCATAACCACAGAGGATCCATCTTGTGCAATACTGTTATAAAAATTCAATTATATTTGGCCAAATACAAAATATTAACTTGAGTTACATTGAGTATTTAATAGTTAGCAAAACTTATATCCATTGATATCGAATGCTGTCTGCCAAACATGTATGGTCTTGTTTTAATTTGCCCTCCAAGGTGAAATGCTTTGTTCTAATAAAGTGTTCAAACACAGAATAAATCAGGTATTAGCTGTCAGTTAAATCAGTGGCAAAATTGACAAGCAGTAATTCTTGACCAGAGTTTGTATTTGCTCATCACTGGTTCAAATGTTTTTTATTTCTTTCTATATTCTGCACTTATATTCTTGCCCAAAGACATTTTCCTCTCTTGGAAAATCATAATTAGTTTATTTATTTTCAAAGTTAGAAACCCATAGAATCATGATTAATGATGTGGAAATTAAATACATACAGGTACTGTTGCCTTTTGCAACTCATGGTTAATGAGTGCTGGTTTGTATTCTCTTCATTCAGACAGTAGAGTCAGCTTTAAATGCATCAGTGTGGCGAGTTGATGACAATTGTTGAGCTGAGTGAGAGGCATGGTTTGGAAATTCTCTTTGTTCTTTGCAGCTCTGTCCTGTGACACTGCCATTATCCTTTCGAGTGGAGGCTGGGATAATGGGCCTTAGAGAGGGTGACCTGGTAGAGCTTGACCTGCACAAATGTGTTTGTCTTTATTCACTTGGGCCCTTTGACATGCTCTTCTAGATATTGTGATGTTGGTGTTATATTGGAATGGAAGGATTTGATTACTCAGGGATCAATAGCTACTCTGGACATTTTTTGAAACATGTTGAGCATGACAAACTTGCCATTTTTGCCTTCCTCCATTTTTAGACACATGACTCTATTAAGGGAAATTTAATCCGTATGTTTCTGATTCCTTTACACTTAACTCATCAAAATGTTGTTTTGTAAGAACACTTTGAAGTCAGGGAAGCCTTTTAAGTCATTTTTTATGAGACTTTTTCAAGCCTCTTTTCTTAGGAACAGGAAGTGGCATTTAGCCAACAGTTAACAAACTCAAACACCAAAAGGTTGAAGTTGGGCTTGAATCTCTGAACCCATAAGTGTTTGAATGGACTCTTGACATGACCCATCCTGCTGTGTATTAGTGCCAACGGCCATCAGGACCATCTTGATTGCTGAGATGACTCCAGGACCCCAACCAACCGCCAACTTGTAAGTGTTTCCCTAATCAGTCTACTTCATGCTGAATTATGACTCATTTAACTTTAAAGGAACTACTTTATTACCCATTCTGCTGAGCATTTTTGTGACTTCTGTGAGAGCTATTGAATTTGGCACTCTCCCACAGCTAGCTAGATATAACTTTTGAATCCAGTCACCAGTAAAATCACACAAGAGTTGAAGTTCACAGGACAAGTTAGTGTTGATTAACCATGAAGGCTTCTACCCACAAAGACACAGAAATTATTTCAGCGACTCAGTTTCCAAGTGGAGAAGATAACATGGACCTTTTAGAAAATAAAATGCATGTTAAAATAACAAATGAGGCATCTGGCTTCAGAAGTTTTTGTTTGATTTACACTCAACAGTTGTTGTAAGTAAAAACTAACCTCCATTTCCCAGGAAATTTATAGCTCAGACAAGCACAGCGCTGTCACGGTGGTTCCCACTGCCGAATGCACTGGAAGTGATTTCTTCCAGTAGGCTTTCAGAGGATCCTACTAAGTCCAAATTCTGCACCTTGCAAATTATGCAAAAATAAATGCCAAATAGCAACAGCTGATCTAGGTTAAAAGCTTTAAAGAAGTCTCAAAGGTAGCCTAGGAGAAACAGTGAGAAATAATTCTAGAAACAAGAGAGTTCCGATAATAAACACTCAAGTGAAGAGAGCTCAAGCAGGCAGAATGCTACTCCTCTCCTTTAGGGCACTGCAAGTCAGCGCTCTGTAGACAGCATTTATTATCTAGGTGAAAAAGCCTGGGGACGTGGTACAGGCCACCCCTCTACAGATATATCAGGATTGCATAGTGGCTGCGTGCCCAGGGGCTCTGGAGTCAGACTGCCTGGTGGTTTAGAGCCAGACTCTATCACTGGATATGTGCTCTTGGATAAATTAGACAAATAATAGGACCTGTTTAATTGGGCTGTTGTGAGGATTAAAGAGGATGCTACATGTGAAAGTCCTGGTAGAGTCTTGATAAACACTAGCGTGATGAGGATGTGGTTGGATATAGGACTAGGGAATAGTACAACAACAGAGCAATCGCTCCGGTGTAAGTTAAACACTGGGAATTACGAGCATCTCATGTTCTTTCATCTTCCTAGAAATCCACAGCCATATCCAAGGCTTTAAGTGACAGTTGTTTCTTGATGACTCTCAAATCAATGTCCTTCCTCTAGATCTCTCTCTGAGCAAGGCCTACAAGGCCACTACCAGCCTAACCTTCAGCTCTTCTCACTGAACTATTGGCCCTTTCTGCAGCTGGAATGTTCTTTTCATGCTCCGTGACTTTGCATGTGATGTTCCCTCCGTGATTAGTGCTCCTACTTCTTGTCCATCTGGCACATTGCTGCTCATCCTTCAGTGCTCAAGCACCATGGCGTCTGTAAAAGCCTCTGACTTCCTTTTGCTGATTTAAGCATTCGTCCCTTTATGCATTTATGGCACTCTCTCGCATTTCCTTATAGCTCTCATGAGGTGACACTGGGAATCATGTGTGTGCCTGTCTCCACACTCCCCTGTGAGCACTGTCAGGGCAGGGGCTGTAGCTTGCATCTTTGGGTGCCAGTCCTAACACAGTATTTTGCATAGGGCAGATACTCAATACAATTTTGGTGAAGGAATAAAGTGTGTCTAGAGAAATAGCAGGAAGGTGAGGTGGGCTGAAAATAGTTTTGGTTTTATCAGCACCACTTTTACTATAGTAGACTCGACGCCGTGTCTCATTTCTTCTTGTGGTCACATCTAGCGAATTTGAGTGTCCTAGATTTCAGGGTGAGTTTTATCTTTCTCTGTGAAAGATGTGCAACAATGCTCTATGAAGGAAAGGCGCACATTGAGTTTCTGATATGATCTATAGAGTATCATCACCCGATTCTAAGCAGGTCCACCAGGACAGAGCCTGTTCTTGTTAGATCAGTGCCTGCCATGGAGGAGACACACAGTATTTGATGAACGGTTGCATGAAAGCCAAGAATAAACAAACAGTACCTGGATAATGAAGATGAAAGCACCACTGCTCCACCCACATCTTGAGGTATTTGCTTTAGTTCCCTAGAGGGATTTTTCAGTCCTTAGAGTGACTCAATTGTGTTTAACATCAGTCCTATCAAATACCAACGTCAAGACCATTTTTTTCTTCATTCTCATTGCTAATGATATTGCTACATTGTCTTCACCAGTGTGAAACTTGCTGAGAAACTTGTATATAACCTTCAAAACCAAAGTATGTGTGCCCTGTGAAGACTGCATGTCACTAGCTGTGAGTGACTGATGTGCATGACAAGGGGTGCAGAAAGCCGAGCGATGCCCTGCTGTGAAGAACCATGGGCTCTTGCTGGTTACAGAGCTGCCGTGTGAATTTCAAACCCATCTGAAGCCATCGCAACCTTTATTCTTTTACCCAGAGCTGGTGAAACCATTGTAATCTTTATTCTTTTACCCAGCCCTGGAAGGTCTACAAGTCAGTCACTTGCTGAGAGATCATGAGACACTGTTCCTCCACGGATCTTCTGCACCAGAAATATGACTTAAGACCTCTCTGCCGCCCTCTGCAATCATTTCTCCCTCCTCATGCTTGGCCAAGGTGGTCCTAAGGGGTCATTTTCAAACTGTTGGTCACAACCTCTTAATTGGTCTGAAATTAATCTAGTAGGTTGCAAACAGCACTCAAAAAGGAGATAGAATAGAACAGACCAGTATATTTTACATAGTAAGGCTAAGTGTTATTTCATGAAAGTTTTGTTTTGGTTTTCAAAACACACCTCTCTCTCTGTGGTGTGGTGTGTGTACTGGGTACTGATATAACATTTATTTCTTACTCTGGGTTGCAGTAAAAGCAGTTTGAAAGCTCCTGCCTTAGAAACTCTGAAGCAGCCTGGGGTTTGGATGTGGATCAGGGAGTCACAACCACGCTGTAATGCCAAACAGCTAACCTGTGACACTGCTGGGCACAGACTGAGGTATGTCTCGTGGCTGTTACCGATGCCAACTCTCAGGATTCATACAAACGGAAGACAAGAATATCTTAGGTAATCTGCAAATCCCCAGGTCTGATTTGACTCACCTTTCTCCCTTACTTGAAGAAACATCTGTTGCACATCTAGCCTGCGTTGGGCAGTTCTAGATGCTGGGAAGATGGTTTGAAAGTCAAACCTTGCCTTCCCTCATGGAAGAGAAGACGTTTCTACGAAAAGTCTTACAATTCTGAGTAACTAAGTTAACTGGTTTATTTTATTGCCTCCTTTTCCCCAGCCTGTCAATCTTCTCTAATAAAAAGGCTAATAAACAGAAACCAGTTAAATAGCAACTAGAGGAAAAGAACAGGAAAAAAAATCGAGTCTGAATAACACATAATTAGCCCCTTGATATTTGAGGCAATAGGGGAAATAATAATGTCATATACATGATTAACTTCTAAAGTTGGCCAAAAAAATATAAAGGAAAAAACAAAAACCCCTCAGTTCTATCTATGAGTCCAGCATGTCCAGAGTATTGTTGGAGTGGCTGTTGGCATTGGGTATCCTGAATTTTCTTCCTAGAAAGGAGGAAGAAGGCCCCCATTTAGTTTTGATGCAGGTTTCAAATTCCTCTCTGGGAGAAAAGCTAATGCAGCAAGTTATTTTTTCCATTGCTATTTATTTTTCCATTTCCAGTTGCTCTATGCTGGATTGTAACATTTAGGGATTGGGGAGTACAATGCCTTCAGAATAATCAGTCATAAACATTCCAGGTTTAGTTAACCATTAAGGAAAGCAGCATCTTTACTTTTTAAAGAGGAAAAAGAAAGAACATATGCCATGGCCTGTAAAAGACTTTCCCATGTTTTGTTTACGTTGGAATTTCAAAAGCTGACAGTATCTTTGCCTCCTTCCTGCTCCTTGATGTAGTGAAAGGTCTTCCCTGTAAGTTTGATCATTTTAGTTGAAAATGTTTAGACTATCTCCTGTACTCAAATACTTGTCACAATAGAATTCCACAGTGTAAGGGCTTGGTGGCTTCTAAGCTCTTATTTTCTCTCTTTCTTTTCTCTCAACAAACTCAACTTAACTATCATGTAATTTAACTTTAGACTCCATCCCACATTCCTGCAGGAAATCTTCTTTTAAACAGAATTATATACTGCGGGAATGGAGCTGCTCAATTTTCACTGGGTTGCATTTTTTATGGTTGTTCCTTTACTTCCTGGTAGCATATTTTTGATGACACATCCGTAGCAACAGTCGTTTTATTTATAAGCAAAGGGAAGAAGAAACGTGGACTTTGGCTAACCCGGGTGGACGAAGAACACCCAGAATGTAATTGCAGTTATGTCCACTTGTGGTGACATGGTCCAAGGTTGATCAGGATTTCCAAAGGAATCTGTGAGAGGAAATCTACCCGTGATCACAACCATAATGAAACAAACTGATGTGGAAATTTCTGTTCTTTAAAACCTACTTTAAATTTAGTGTTTACAAATAGGTATAAGTTAGCAGCAGTGCTGAACTCAGGGGATGATCTAAATCCACTCAATAATTAGTTCAACAAACCTCGGCCGGGCGCGGTGGCTCACGCTTGTAATCCCAGCACTTTGGGAGGCCGAGGCGGGCGGATCACGAGGTCAGGAGATCGAGACCACAGTGAAACCCCGTCTCTACCAAAAATACAAAAAATTAGCCGGGCGTGGTGGCGGGCGCCTGTAGTCCCAGCTACTCGGAGAGGCTGAGGCAGGAGAATGGCGTGAACCCGGGAGGCGGAGCTTGCAGTGAGCCGAGATCGCGCCACTGCACTCCAGCCTGGGTGACAGAGCAAGACTCCGTCTCAAAAAAAAAAAAAAAAAAACCTAGGCTGGGCACAGTGGCTCACACCTGTAACCCCAGCACTTTGGGAGGCCGAGGAGGGCAGATCACCTGAGGTCAGGAGTTCGAGACCAGCCTGACCAACATGGAGAAACCCTGTGTCTACTAAAAATATAAAATTATCCAGGCGTGGTGGTGCGCACCTGTAGTCCCAGCTACTTGGGAGGCTGAGGCAGGAAAATCACTTGAACTCAGGAGGCGGAGGTTGTGGTGAGCCGAGACTGCGCCATTGCACTGCAGCCTGGGCAACAAGAGCAAAACTCCATCTCAAAAATAATAAATAAATAAATAAATACATACATACATACATACATACATACATACATACAGTCATGGGACCCAACATCACAGACTTTAGTCACTGACATTACAGAATTGAGCCACTCATAGACACGGACATCACAGAGTTCAGAATAAATAGAGAAGTGGGAGGGGACACAGTCAGCAGACGTGCCTCAAGCAGAGGGTTCGGGGGGTGTCGGATGAGAAAGAAGAGCTGGAAAAAATGTTAAGAAGGAGTAGCCAGAGATGTTACAAGAAAATAAGGGGTTCTTATAATCATAGAAGCCAGTAAGAGAATTTGAAAAATACAGTGGTTACGAGAGTCAAATGCTAAACACTTCCGAATGCATGAGGATTGGGATCAGGACTGGCAGTTAGCAAGTTTTAAGTGGCTTTTAAGACATTACTTTCTGTAGAAAGATAAGAGCACAGCCAGAAGATAGAATTGAATGGGAGGTAAAGATGAAGTAAAATGAGTGTAGATTGTATTTTTTCTCGACAATTGTTGGTGTATGGAAGCATGTAGATAAATAGTTCCCTGAAAATATTGTTTACAGGGGGGCTTTTATTTCTTTGGATGAGGAATCTATAGTACATTATATGACAAGTGAAAGGAGCAAGTAGAGAAACAGGGTGATGACTTTAGAGAAAAAGAGGGGTCTCAACAGTTCAGAAGAAGCAAGCTTCGGAAAAGAAGAGGGACAGTTATGTCTGTTTCAGTTATGCATTGCCATATCACAAATATCCTGAGAAACGTGGAGGCGTGGCCGGACGCTGTGGCTCATAGTTTATAGGTGCACAGTGACTATAATCCCAGCACCTTGGAGGCCAGGCAGGAGGATTGCTTGAGCCCAGGAATTTGAGACCAGTGTAGGAAACACGGCGAAACACTGTCTCTACAAAAAAAAAATGCAAAAATTAGTCGGACATGGGAGCACGTGCCTGTAGTCTCAGCTGCTTGAGGGGGCTGAGGCAGGAGGATTGTTTGAGCCTGGGAGGTCTAGGCTGCAGTGAGCTGTGTTCACGCCAGTGCACTCTAGCCTGGGTGGCAAAGTGAGACCCTGTCTCAAAACAAAACAAAAGCCCCACAAAACTTAGAGGCTTAAATAACACCATTTTATTATTTTTCACAATTCTGTGTGTTGGCTGCGCTCCCCTGAGACGTCTTCTCTCTGCTCTACTCATCTCAGCTGAGCACATCTCAGGCGGCACAGTTTGGAGCAGAGGATCTAAGGTGGTTGGTCTGACTCCTTGACTGTGTTAGCTTGGGTGGCTGAAACGCTGTGGCTGCTCTTTCATCCCGTAGTGCGTCTCTTCTCGTGTGGCCTTTCCAGCAGGATGGCCCAAACCTCTTACATGGTGGTTCAAGGGAGAGAAGGCTGCAGGGTCTCTTAAGGCCTAGGCACTGAGACTCACACATCATTTCTGCCATATTCCAAGATCCAATCAAGGTACTCTGTAGGTCACAGGGCAGCGCAGATTCGATACAGAAGAGAACTAGGAAAGGCACACAGACGTGGCCGCATAACACGTTGGAGCCATTTTGCAATGATTTGCCACAGTGCTTCTAGGACAAAAGAGAAGGAGAAAGGATTAGTGTAGACTTAGAACACTTCTGAAGTAAGAGGAAGCAACTGGAGAAAGTTCGGGCTGAAAACCTTCAATTAGCATAGACTGAAAAAAGCTCATCTCTTAAAGGAGAAGTAGTCATAAAAGAGCTTATATGAATCAGAGTGTGATTCCTTTTTTCCTTATACAATATAAAATAAAACCACTCTGGAACTCTTGAATAAATCTGCTGTTAGGGAATGCAGCATGCTATGAGCCTGATTTTAAAAGAAATTTAAAATTTTTTTGAATAAAATATTTTAAAAATGCATATGTCATTTGCATCTTCATATTTAATGCACTTTTAGCAAAACACGTTATGAACTGAGAAGGGTCTGATGTTTTACTCAAATTGCAAGCTAACAAATTAGTTTGCTATGATTGCTGGAAGAAGACATGAGACTTCTGTATCAAAGACAAAGGATTTTATTATTCATAGCAATAGTAGTATTCAGAATATAAGCACTCTTGGGCCAGTTCCCCCAGCCCTAATCCACCAAGGCAATGAGAAGGTGACCAAGTGACATCTGAACATATATTGGGCTGTGTTAGAAAAGAGGAAGTTGACCTTGGGAAACCTGAATCTTTTGTAATTGGCACTTGGCATGCTTGCTATTTGCTAGGAAGGAAATGTCATTTTTATTATACTGTACAGCATGCATGTATATGTCTCTTGTTGTGGAGGGAGATACTATCTTTGTCTTTCAAGCCTGTAAGCAAATTTATCCTTTGGTCCAGAAGGAGATCCTATCACTATCTTCCCATGCTACACAAGGCAGTCTTGAAAAGATAGCCGAGAGCAAAGACAGCTAGTGCTTCTGTTTGTAAGACATGCAGAAATGTGAGAGAACCACAAATTGTCTCCCCAAAACTAATTTAAAAATATGACTTCAATGTGCAAGAAATCGTCAAAATAAAAATCTAAATAAATTTCTACCATAAAGAAATATTTCAAAAACAACAAAGAAATATTTCATATGTAATAGGTAATCTGATATGTAATTTCATACGTAATCAAATTTCGTATGTAATCTTCAGTACATAAGTACTTAAAATATTCTTTATTTTAAAAGTATTATATGTTTACTTATATATTCAATGTCAGATCAACAAATTTTTCATGTAGGCAGTGAAAGTACAAACAAATAGGAGTGCTAAGCAGTTTGGAACACTGATTTCAATGTTCAGGTCCTTGACCAAGTATTTGGTGAAATCACAACCAGCAGGGTGTGGGTGCGCCTGTTGGGCAGCAGTGACCAATGGCCTTCCCTAGGATGACGTGTAGATGTGTCCTTGGCTTTGCTATCTGGACTATTGCCCATCCCAGCGGCTTCCCTGTACTTCTTATGAAACAACAGGAGCCTGTTAGGCTTCGGAGTTAATCCAGTTTTACAAATGTTCTGGGAAATTTGCTCCATCCCAGGATAAGCTGTGGACACATAGGTAGGATCGTGATGCGATTTATGTTTCAAATTTACCAGAGTGGTGTGTTAGACCACTTCTTCTGCTACAACAGAGTACCACAGAATGGATAATTTATAAAGAAAAAAGATTGATTTGCTGTATGGTTCTGGAGGCTGGGAAGTCCATGGTCAAGAGGCTGCATCTGGTGAGGGCCTTCTTGCTGCATCATAACATGGTGGAAAGCATCACATGGCAAGCGAGGGTGCAAGACAGAGAGAGGAAACCATTCAAACTCATCCTTTTATCAGGAGCTCACTTCTGTGGTAACAGCATTAATCCACTCAGGGGGACAGGAGCCTCATGACGTAATCACCTCTTAAAGGTCCCACCTCTTAATACCATCACAATGGCAATTAAATTTCAACATGAGTTTGGAGGGGACATTCAAGCCACAGCAGATAGTATGGGTCTGATGCAGTCCCAAGTGTGATGGAATCCAGAGATCTCTTCAAAGTAGGAGAGGGAGTTTAGAGTGTCCACAGAATGCTTTTGCTTCTCAGTAAAGTTTGAGTACAATACTTACTAATCATTGTGTAGTTGTCGTATTTTTCTAACAACTTTAAAGACACCAAATCTAATTACCTGTAAGCAGAGAGACACATCCTACTGTAGATTTAACTTCACTCAATAGGTCCTTATGGGGGAGGAGTGTCCATTCTGCATCACTGGTGAACAAGTGGGCGTATGAAGATGAGACAATCCGCAGGGAAGGCAGGGCATGGAATGGAATTTATTTTATTTTATTTTTTATTTTTTTGAGATGGAGTCTTGCCCTGTCACCAGGCTGGAGTGCAGTGGCATGATCTGGGCTCACTGCAACCTCTGCCTCCTGGGTTCAAGCAATTCTCCTGCCTCAGCCTCCCAAGCAGCTGGGACTACAGGCATGTGCTATCATGCCTGGCTAATTTTTTTGTATTTTTAGTAGAGACAAGGTTTTACCATGTTGGCCAGGCTGGTCTTGAACTCCTGACCTCAAGTAATCCTCCTGCCTCTGTCTCCCAAAGTGCTGAGATTGTGGGCATGACCCACTGCACCCGGCCAAGAATGGAATTAAGAATGTTCAGTTTCTTATTTCAGCCTTGGAACACTAATATTAATTGAATGTGGTGTTGTTTTCTCCTAAATTTATGTTTGTATTTTTTTCATTGGTTTAGTTCAGTTTGAAGTGTAATTTCACATTAATGGGGGAACTAAATCAATTACATGTGTTCTTAATGTTCCAGTAGTGTCTGCAACTTGGTTAAACACTGAAGTGGTTTGGAACACAGCATTAGCCAATATAGCCAGAAAGAAAAAGGGAAGAAATCAGTAGAAAAAAATGCCTATATCAATATTAACTTCTTTTTCAGCATTCAATATGCTTGACTTTTTCTCTTATGACACCTTAACCTCCTCCTAAATGCTGGCTGTCTAGACATACTTCCTATACTCCTATTTTCATATTACTTTTTGCGTTTAAACATTTATTTCTTCACTATTTCCTTTGCCTTTCTATCCACTATTTTCTTATTCTCCCTTTTTTTTCCTTCATTTAATAGTTTCTGAAAACTCATTTTTATCACTGAGTGTTTTTTTTTTAGCTTTTTCCAGAGGCAGATAATTACCACTAGAATGATCAATGGCTTTGGAGAAATGAATTAAAACATTAGTTCCATGGATAAACTCATACTTAACGTTAGGAGATTTTGAGTTCCAGATGAGGGATTTTTTTTTTTAATCATCTAGACTACTCTTGGCTTTCCCTGCTAATTCTTAAGGTTGTGTACAATGTCCAACCTAACTGTGCAGGCTGATTGTTGAAAGGAACACTGGTGAACAGACCCAAATCTGTCACACCCCAGACAAATAGCAATGGTGACACAAAAATGAGAAATAGGACTGCTGTGGACTGAGTATTTGTGTCACCCCAAATTCATATTTCGAAACCCTAATCCCCAAGGCGATGGTATTAGGAGGTGGGGCCTTTGTGAGTTGATTATGTCATGAAGGTGAAGCCCTCATGAATGGAATTAGTGTCCTTATAAGAGACCCCTGGGAGATTTCTCACTCCTGCCACATGAGCACACAGTGAGAGGACAGCTGTCAATGAAGCAAGAAGCAGGCCCTCAGCAAGCACTGTGTCTGCTGCACCTTACTCTTAGACTTCCTAACCTCCAGAACTATGAGAAATGAAGGCTCGTTGATTACAAGCCATGCAGTCTATGCTATTATTGTTATAGTAGCCTGAATGGATTTAGACAAAAACCCTCCTCAACAGAATTTCGGCTCCTTAGCCAGTGTTATGGAGCTCTTTTAAAAAGCACAGAAATCACTGGCAAAGAGCTCCTGCGTTGACCACGTGACAGATAGCAGAGGCTGCTTTCTGCTTGGCCAGCTGTGCGAGGAGACAGAGCAGGGGGTCAGCAGAGGGAGCTGAAACAGTAAGACTACAAGCAGAGGAAGAGTGGCAGGAAAGAACAAAACTCAATTCAAATGTTGCCAGCAGACAGTGAATTGCAGGGAACCAGCTATCATGAGAGAGGGTCCCAGGAGTACACACATCAAATGTGATTTTTGAACCAGAGGACCTCCTGACTGCTGGTGGCAGGATGTCTCTATTCCATATAGTTATCACTGTGTTACTCTTTTCTTTGGTTGAAAGGATTTTGGGTCAGGCACTGATCTTTCTTTGAATATATGTGCCTTTTGGATGCCTGAACAGTGAGAAATGCAGGAATGTGGTAGTTAGTGATGGTTAGGAGAGCAGGGGAAGGCACAAAACCTGAATGTTGCAGGAAATTGTGCAAGTATAATAAAAGTAACAGATAGCATTTATTGGTTGATTGCTATCTGCCAGGCTCAATGCTAGGATGTGGAAATATAGAGTCACGCCAAGTAACTTTGGTCCCAGCCCTCAAGCCTTGTCTGATGCAAATCCACCATGAACCAGGGAATTGACAGGAACTGAAGGTAAAGCCAGTGCTTCAAGACATCGGACAAGACAAAACCTCAGAAAAACAAACAACAGAGGAATTGCTATGGGAATCTTGAAAGAAAAGCTATTTCTTCTGCAGCCAAGAAGTCTTCTTTCAAGTAGGGGTGCAGATGTCTCTCAGTGGATGTGATATACCGAGGTCTTGCAGAATGAAGCAAGGGGGAGACAGAGGGGTGGGGAAAGTGGCCAACCTGGCGGGAGAGGGGAGGGCAGCTCAAAACCCACCCACCGGCCAGACATTTACTTTAGATCACACCTCCAGCCCCGTAGAGGCATACTGTGCATGCAAACAGACAGTGAGGGTTTGATTCTGAAAACACAAAGAACAAGTCTGGCTATACCACACCTCTCCTTAATCCTCTTCATTTCTCTTCTCATCTCTTATTTCCCACTCAGATTTGAGGCTCATCGTGTCTCAAGAGCCATGCTTGGTGCCTAAGCAGTAACCAAGAAATATGGACTTTGCTATTAAAACATATTCTTTAGAGGGTACTAGAGGCTGGGAAGAGGAAGAAAAAAGGGAGATAGGGAGACATTTTTTAAAGGATAAAAAATTACAGCTAGATAGAATGATTGGTCCTGGTGTTCCACAGGTCTGTAGGATGACTATAGTTAACAATAATATATGATACACTTTCAAATAACTAGAAGGAGGATATTGAATGTTCCCAACACAGAGAAATGACAAATGTTTGTGATGATAAATATGCTAATTACCCTGATCTGATCAGTATACATTGTATGTATCAAAACATCACTTTGTATCCCATGAATATTATGTGCCAATTAAAAAAATAAAATATTTTTAAAAGGGGATGCTCTTTGTTAAGAAGAGAGATGGGAATAAAGGGTGTCAATACAGTGCATTTAAGTACTACTGGAAGATGTTTAAAGCATGATGGGATCCTTGAGATAGAACGTCTAATTCTAGGGGGTGGATTTTAAGGATGTTCAAAGAGAAGGTGACATTTACGCAAAATTTTGAAGGACAACTAGTAATTTGCCAAGTATATGGTTCCTGGGGTTCAAGGGTAGCTTTGGAGAGAGGAGAAAGCATTCTAAGCAGATAAATAGCACATGTGCATGTAAACAAGAGTGGAAACGCATCGGGAACCCAGGACAATGTGGGACTGTGGTATGGAAAGGGAGAGCTAGAGGCAGAAATCAGGCTGAAAGGTTGGGGAGTGAGAGGGTAATAAAGGCTCCACTTGTTGCAATGTGCTCAAATTTAGGGGCACCTGCCCAAAACATGCCTTTTTACGGGGGCTGCCCATCATTCACAGCCTTGCTGGAGATGTGAGCCAAGTTAACATGCCTGTCTCTGGCTGTCCCTGGCTAGAGCTGATTGGACAAGGATTGGTTCAGTGATCTTGGAGGAATCTAATAATAGACTTGGCTGAAACAAGCTTAAGACTTGTCTTCCAAAATATGAACTAAAGGTCTGATTGGTGTGTGATGGATGTGTGAGCAGAGGTACCGAGAGCAGGGGCTGAAGCAGCTCTTCACCTCCTGAAGTACAGCTGAGCAGGTCTGTAGAGAGAAGCACAGGCACTCAGGGAAAGCAGACACGAGGCCATGCGAGTCATGCGCGGGCGTTGCTGGTGCACTTCCTGCTTTGCGTGCCGTAGGATAGCTCTGTAGACTTTCATAAACACCCCTTTTAGGGAGACTCCATTTACGTTCTTTGCAAACAAATGCACTGCTGTAAAATACATGCCATTCTAAAGAGTTTGGGTTTTATCCTGTCAGTATGGGGAATCCATGAAAAATATTAAGCAGGGTTAACATAGATTCATTGTGTTGTCTTATAAATTAACTTGACTGCAACATGAAGAATAGTTCAGAGAGGAGCAAAGTCAGGAGAGGAAAATGCTAGGAGGCCATGGGAACAATCTGGACAAGGCCTGACAAATCCCTCAGCTGAGGAGAGGCCTAGGGGAAGAGAGAGTCTAGATCTAAGGACATTTAGAGAGCCCCAGCCGAAGGACCTGTGAATGAGTGTTGCCCAGGCTACAGGTTGGGTGGGTAATGGGCTCGCTTGTGGGACTGGCATATTGGTAGACATGGTAAAACTTTAGAAGGAAAGAGATGTGCAAGTGAAAAAAATGAGATTCATTGCAGAGACACTGAGGCACATACAGGATATTCTTATGGAGTTACAGCCTCCAAGCAAAGTTCTGGGCTTCCACATGCAGACAGGAGTTGAAACAATGGGTGTGAAAGTGATTGCCTGTGAGGAGTAAGTGGAATGAGGAACAGGAAAGTCTAAAATAGAGCTGGGAAGAAGGCATTCCTCAAGGAGCAGGCAGAAAAGGCTGAGAAGGGGTGAATCAGAGAACAAAGCCAGGAGAGCACCATCAGAGAAAAAAGTGTGGTTTCAAAAGAAAGAATCAAATGGTGCAGCATAGTCAATGAATCTAAGACTTGGATTACGACGTTAAAAGGCCATGCTAGGCTGTGGCACAAGGCATGCTGGGCTCTAAGGCGCAACAGCCCAGACTGCCCAGAGGCACTGGGTTTGGGAGCCACTGAGCAGGGGTCGCCTGCGGTGGTGGGGCAGGGGGGTGCGGGGAGAGCCACCGTCCACAGCCTTGATGGCCAGGAAAGGCTTTTACGGACTTGTTAAACACTGTACATATTCTCAAGTCTGGGGACTTTTAAATTTTTTTTTTTTGCAGTAGGCTTTTTTTTTTAAAAAAAACTCTGAATTTTAACAACCTAACTATCTAAGAGATTTAAGAACTGCAGTTTTCAAGGCTTACGAAATGCAAAATGTTAAACCTCCCACTTTGCTAATGAGAGAATACAATTACTGTCTAACCAAAATAATTTAATGGCTAAGTGAGATAATTTAAAGAATCTGGAAGAGTCATGAATGCAGATAAGTGATTTTCTGCAATGTTTATCTGCCCCTCCCAGCTGAAGTCACTGAGTATACCAGCAGCTGCAGATCCCACTGAGCAGCGCTGACGGGATGGGATGGAGCCCAGGCCACCTGCTGGCCTGAGAGGCAAGGTTCCCTCTGGCTGCGGGTGAGCCTTGGGCACAGGGAGTCAGCCTCCCGCAGGTGGGGCCTGGGCCTGTCTGATACCCACAGCCTTTAGTGTCTGTCCTCAGCGCGTTTTGCTCTCTTTTCCTACCTAGACTCCAAGGGCCCTTGCCACCTGTGCTCCTGCCGCCGTTCTCCGCCATCTGATAAGCACTCTCTGGGCCCTGACACTGACCTGAACTGGACCTGGCTTAAGCCCAAGTCGCCTTGTCCTTCTGGGAAGGCTCTGTGGAGTCTCCCACATTTCTCTGCAGCTGCCTTCACCTCCCCCTTGCTCCGCGGCCTTGAGGGCTCAGCCTCCCGGCCCCCGTTCATTAAAGTTATGATTTTCAATCAGAGAGAAATGGCTACTTTACCAGAAAAAGCAGTCAGTTTGCTTAGGTATTTTTCCAGAGACAAAATGGAAGTTAAATGAAAGGAATAAAGTATCACATTCCACCTAAGCCAGTGGGTAGCTTTACTTGAAAAACTGCCCGAATGTCCCTGTTTTGTCGTTGAGTGAACGGAGGAGGGGATGTGAGCATTTTTCAGCAGAGATGTGCTGCTTTGCAGTGAACAGGCAATATGGATGCATGTAAAATTCTTGCCTGAGGATTAAGCGTCCAAATGTGTTTTAAGAACTGGCTATGCAAAATCTCAGATATAACTGATATACTGTTGTAATCTGGTTGGCATATCGTCCTGTCTGTACCACACTTTTTCTTTCCCTAAAACACAATTAGGCTTTCTACTTGTTGAAAAAACAGGTATGGCAAATAAAAGAAGGACAAATTTTATCGATTTTTTCTTTTTTTTTTTTCCTGAGAAAGAGTCCTGCTCTGTGGCCCAGGCTGGAGTGCAGTGGCATGATCTCTGCTCACAGCAACCTCTGCCTCCAGCATTCAAGTGATTCTCTTGCCTCAGCCTCCCGAGTAGCTGGGATTACAGGTGTGTGCCACCACACCCGGCCTTATGAAGCGATTTTTACATATGAGATTAGAGATATCAAAGGGGAGTGGCTTATGGTAAAAAAAGCTCTTCACGTTTTTAAAAACGTGATTCCACTGGTATACATTTTTCCAATAAAACTCCAAAATTGATCCTATCCTAGGTATAATCTTATCCTTCACACCTTTCCCATCCTTAAAAAAACTCTAAGTTAATTGGCCTCGGGAACATTTTTAGTTTTAATATTTACATTAGGATTTTGATTTTTTAAAAAACAATTATTGATCATTTCCAGTTTGAAAATGTTAAAAAAATTTTTTGAACGGTAACAAATTTTAAGAAGCCTTTTTTTTCCCCTAAAGAAAGCCAATTTATATAGAACTACTGTTATGCCAGTATTTTAAGGTGCCAGGTGTATTTTCTGCTGTGATGAAATATTTAGGTAATTTCTAGCCAGACAAGATCAATAGAATAGGGCTGTACACTTTGTCGATATTTTGAGATTCTTTTTATTCCCAGACCACAAATGGACAGAGGCAGCTCTGCTCTTAAAAAGCGAGTATTTAATCACTAAAAATAGCTTATAGAATGTGAAGTCACCAAAAAGATATCTTGAGCATGGGAAAAAGAGAGCCCTGCGATTTCCCTTCTGTGATAAGAAAATTTCAAGGCACTTTAGGGCCTGGAATCTATCAGACTTCCATTCCGTCCCCAGAGGTCCTTATTTTGGGAATGCTTACGGATGATAAAAACATGTTTGTACACTAACTACTCAATCTACAGGCTAAATATACAGTCTACAGACTGTGTTGGTGGCTGCAAAGGCATCATTTTCCTCGCAGCAAAGCCAGGGCTCGATTGATGGAGAAACAGATTAGGAACCTCATTAGCCTTTGAAATGCGTGGCCGCGGGGCGAGGCCAGACTGAGGGAGCTTCAGGGAGGCCAGTGAGAAAACCAAGAGCTGCAGGAAGCGTGTTCATCAAGTGGAGCAAGTCTTGTGGGGGTTGGAGATTTGGAAAGATCTCAGAAGATATGCTTTCCTTTTCCTGTCGCCGATGAGATGTGCCTGGAATTGCTCGTTTTGTAAATCTTAGAATGGGAAATGTCCAGCTTACAAATTATTTTGAGGTTAATTGCTCTTAGGAGATGTTTGGCTGTTGCTGCATTTTTGTAGCCTTCCTCTTCCAAAGTGACATCACCCTTTCCTACGTAGCGGGTGAGATCCTATTGTGTCTAGAGATGGAGACAGGTCAGGGCTGTCTGTGGCTGGGAGTGATGGCAGTCTCCAAATGGAGAGGGGTTTCTCTCGCTCCCTGTCATCCCATCTCAGGCCACAGGTGGGCAGCGGAGCCCAGGGTTAAGTGGGAAGCCATGGGTGGGCAGACATTAGCTACGCCTTCTTCTGCCTCGGGGGTCTCCATCAGGATTTTCATCATTGTACTCGCTTCCCTTTCGTACCCTACCACATCCAGATTGGACCTGTGATGGGAGCTGAGTGTGGGATACTGAAAGTGTCTGAAACGGTCCTGTGTTGGGTGCTGGGATGATAGCATCAGACACCCAGTGAGTCCTAGCAGTGGAAGGCCAACCATCTGCCCTGCTAATCAGACAACTGGAAACACCATTCCAAGTGGTTTGGAGAGAGCTATGGCTAAGTATTACTGTCTTTTTAAATTCAAATGTCGTGTTAGTTTGTTTTCAGTCTCCTGTAGTTGTAGCCTTCTGAAAACAAGAGGATAGCTTGTTCAGTTATAATGGCTCTAAGGAGAATAGTTGTAGGAGGGGAAGAATTCCCTGCTGATGCCTCTTGTCTTACATGTATTAATGCTAACGAGTGGCCCTTTAGGGCATACATAATTGTAAATACAGTTATGTACTGCTTAACAGGAATACTCTGAGAAGTGTCATTAGGTGATTTTGTCATGCAAACATCATAGAGTGCACTTGCACAAACTTAGATGGCATAGCCTACCACACGCGGAGGCTGTATGGTACAGCCTGTAGATCCTGGGCTACAAACCTCTGCAACATGTTGCCGTACTGAATACTGTAACACAATGGTAAGTATTTGTGTATCTAAATATATCTAAACATAGAAAAGGTAGAGTAAAAATACAGTATTATCATCTTTTTTTTTTTTTTTTTTTTTTTTTTTTTGCAGTGGCGCAATCTCGGCTCACTGCAAGCTCCGCCTCCCGAGTTCACGCCATTCTCCTGCCTCAGCCTCTCCGAGTAGCTGGGACTACAGGCGCCCGCCACCACGCCCGGCTAATTTTTTGTATTTTTAGTAGAGACGGGGTTTCACCCTGGTCTCGATCTCCTGACCTCGTGATCCGCCCGCCTCGGCCTCCCAAAGTGCTGGGATTACAAGCGTGAGCCACCACGCCCGGCCTAAAATACAGTATTATCATCTTATGGGACCACCATCCTATGGTGATCCACTGCTGACCAGAATGTCGTTATGTGGCACGTGACTATATAATCCTGTTTCACCTGTAAGAGCCCTGTGATTTTTGTGGCTCCTATCTTTATATAAATACCAGGTTAGCGCTTATTGGCTGTATGTCCTTGGCAGTCACTTAATGTTTCTGAGCCACTGTGTCCCCACCTGTAAATATAGGAGTAGCATACCATTCAAGGGTTTTATTAGAAATCAAACAATGTGCTATTATATTTACCGTGTAGTAGGTATGCAAGCAGTATACACAATTAATTATTATTAATTAAATCTCAGGTGCTCCTGTAATTTACTCCTGTTAATCATTACTAGGGCGGCTTCTGTTGCCCTAGTTCCCAATCTTTTTAAAAATCGATTGCTAATATTTGTACATATTTACATGGGACATGTGATATTTTGATACATGCATAGAATGTGTAATGATCAGGGTATTTAGGATAACCATCTCCCTGAGCATTTATCATTTCTTTGTGTCGAGGATATTTCATATCTTCTAGCTATTTTGAAATATACAATAAATTATCGTTAACTATAGTCACCCTACTGTGTTATTGGACGATAGTATGTATTTCTTCTCTCTGTCTATTTGTACCCCTTAACCAGCCTCCCTTCATTCCTCCTGCCACCTCCTTTCCCAGCTTCTTGTAAGTGTCATTCCACACTCCACCTCCATCAGATCATCTTTTTTTGCTCCCACATATAAGTAAGAACATGTGGTATTTGTCTTTCTGTGCCTGGCCTGTTTCTCTGAACATAATGACCTCCAGTTCCACCCATGGTGCTGAAAATGACAGGATTTCATTCTCCATTATGGCTGAATAATATTTAATTGTGTATGTATACTCCATTTTCTTTATCCACTTGTTCGTTGATGGACACTTAGGTTGATTCCACGTCTTTGCTATTGTGAATAATGCTGCAATAAGCATGGGGGTGCAGGTATCTCTTTCTTATACTGATTTCCTTTCCTTTGGATAAATTACCCACTAGTGAAATTGCTATATTGTATCGTAGTTTTACTTTCAGTTTTTTTTGAGAAATCTCCATACCATTTTACATAATGACTGTACTAATTTACAATCCCACCAACAGCATCCTTGCCAGTATCTATTTTTTGGCTTCCTGTTAGTAGCCAATCTTACTGGGGCAAGACAATCCTCATTGTGGCTTTGATTTGCATTTTTCTGGTGACTGGTGATTTTGAGCATTTTTTCATATACCTGTTTGTCATTTGTATGTCTTTTTTAAAGAAATGTGTTTAGATCCCTTGCCTATTTTTAGTGGGATTACTTGTTGTTATTTGGCTGTTGAGTAATTTGAGTTTCTTGTATATTTTGGATATCAGACCTCTGTCAGATGAATAGTTTGCATATATTTTCTTCCATTCAAGAGCTTGTGTCTTCACTCTGTTGGTAGTTTCCTTTGTTGTGCAGAAGTTTAGTTTAACATAGTTCCATTTGTCTATTTTTTGTTTCCTGTACTTTTAAGGTCTTAGCCATAAAATCTTTGCCTAAATCAAGGTCCTTGAGTGTTTCTCCTGTGTTTTCTTCTAGTAGTTTCATCCTGTTGGGTCTTATATTTAAGTTTTTAATTCATTTTTAGTTGATTTTTGCATATGGTGAGAGATAGGGGTCTAGTTTCATTCTTCTGCATATGGATGTCCAGTTTTTCCAGCACCATTTGTTGGACAGAGTGTCCTTTCCCCAACGTATATTCTTGACGCCTTTTTCAAAAGTCAGTTGGCTATAAGTACATGGATTTAGTTCTGGGTTCTCTATTCTGTTCCACTGGTCTATGTGTGTTTTTATACCAATACCATGCTGTTTTGTTTGCAGTAACCTTATAGCATATTTTGAAGCCAGGTAGTGTGATGCTTCCAGCTTTGTTCTTTTTGCTCAGGATTGCTTTGGCTATTTGGGCTCCTTTTTGATTCCAAACAAATTTTAAGACTGTTTTTTCTATTACCATGAAAAATGTCATTCCAGTCTGTTTATATCCTCTCTCAGGCTACTTCATAGACGCCTGAATTTGAATCTTGAAGCTTGTGGTTCTTAAGTTTTTTATGTCGAAGAATCACCTGAACTGTGTATTAAAATGCATACGTCCTGGCACTACCTGGAGAGGTTCTAACTGTAGGTTTTTGGTGAGGCCCAGAACTGCACTGTTAAGAAGCACCCCAGGTTTTTTTTGATCCAGACAGGCTGATCACAATTTGAAAAACAAGACCCAACATATGAAATTCCCTGAACACATGAGCCTTGGGTTTCTCATCATTCTGCCACTTGCCTGTCGTTTATTGAGCAGCCAACTATGTGCAACATATTGTTCTAGGATATTTACATACAGTATTTTTTTTGTCTTCGTAATAGTCTGATATTATAATGATCAGCGTCCTGGTTTTACAGTGAGGAAACTGAAACTGGAATGTCCCAGAAATCTCCTTCACTCACATGTCTGGCCTGGCCTGAGATGGCCGAAAATCTGAGGGCTGACTGGCATTGCCCATTCTTTATTTTGTGTTAATCAGTTTATATACAATCCCGAAGCAAGATAATATTATGTGTTCTGAAGTTCATTTATTTGCAGTGCTATATAATATTCATTGATTTAACATAATGCCTCTTGAAGAGTAACCAATGACCAAGAACAGTATATGTCAAGTCAGAGTTTAATTTTTGGAGCAGCAATACCCTGGAGTAAGTTCAGTGAGTCTCTCTGAAAGCTCCTTCCAAATACGGTGAGACTGTAAAAGGCACTTTTGGATAGACTGTAATAAGGAACTGAGAAGTCACCCTTGGCAAGGGTCACCGTTGCAGCCTAATGTCTTTTGGGTAGACGTTAAAGCTGGCCCAGTTCTCTACAAGGTGTAGGACGAGTGGTAGAGGCTCAGGCAGGCTCAGAGTCAGGCAACAGTCAAATCTGTTTGCCCACGAACATAGCTGGGCAAAGGTTCTTTTTAACACGCAAGCAAAGTATCCATTCCCTTGCCAGTGGACATTTGTGTTGTTTCCATTATTTCCGCTATTAAAAATAATACAGCTATAAACATTTTGGACATGTCTCCTTGGAGCACTTGGGAATCTCTCTCAAGAAAATATTCCCAGGAGTGGAATATTTGGGCCACAGTGTACGTGGGTCATCAAGTTTCTTAGATAATGCTAAATTGTCTCCAAAAAGACTTGTGTGAGTCCACACTCCCACCAGCAGTGTGTAAGACCTGTTGCTGTCCAGTCCCACAACAGGGTGCTCCTTCTGGTTGCAGTGAATGAGTGGATCCCTTGCGAGTCAATCTGGGATGTGATAGGAGAGTTAAATAAATGCAACATTATAGAATCTGTACAGAATCAGCATCAGGGATCTTCGGGAAGGAACTTGGCTTATTCATCATTTTTTGGTACCAAAATGTCTCATAGAATGCTGCACCCAGTACATTCATATTCACTGGGTTATGAAATTCTAGCCCATGAAATTGCCTTTCTACCTGGTTTGTGTATTTTTAAAAATCCTTAAAAGGCTTGCATGCATTCTGTCTTCTCTGAAATAGGTGTAATTCCAATCTGTCATATAGGATTTTTGTGTGGGTTTATAATAATGGGTTTAATGGCTAAAAAGCATAATGCAATGTTCATATAAATAATGAAGTTGGTATATCAAAATAAAAGTGGACAGATGCTCAAAGGCTGAGTTAATGAGAGAAGACAAACACAAAAATCTTTGACTGTCTTCAAGTACAGTAAAATTTCAGCTATGTAATCATTGGGGGTTTTCCTGGATGTGGAACAGCTGTGACTGCCTCGTTCAGCAGGTGCTGGACTTCAGCCGGTCTCTATAGTGGTAGCAAATTTAGGTCACCGGGAAAAGCAGTTCTTGCTGTTCCTGTCACTTTCTAGCCATCTGAAAAAATGATACAGTGTTGTTAGGATCATAGAAGGATATGGAGAACCCCCAAAGTCCAAGGGGCATTGGCCAATAAAAGACAAATGTGCGATTTGTCCTCTTTGCCACTAAATTACCAGAAAGAATGCTGCTCATATTGATCATGACTCAGAGTCAGCACCTCGGTGCCTGGCAGGAGTCTGTGAAATTGTGTGGTGATTCAGCTCTGGCCCTGAGGGACAAATGTCCACTTTTGAAAACCACCAGCCACTCAGCAGCCCTCACAACGCCACCAATCAGCCACTGCGTGTTCAGCAATGGAGCCGATTGCAGAAAGACCTGTCTGGGAGAAGAAGGATAGGACCAGCCAAACTTCCCTTTAGAAACAAACTTCAGCTCAACCCAAAACATTCATATTGCATTTTCATTACGTCCACCACAGTGAACTGGGGATTGCAGGGGAGACAGAAGGAGGGCATGGCTCTGGCTTCAAAGACCTTGTAATCAGATGTGTTCTTCACTCAAAAAGGGAAGAAAGGCAGGAAGAAAGAGCCACGTCTGTTGTCAAGCCTTCACCCTACCTTGCTTGCAAAATTATAGTTTACAAACTTAACATTAGTGATTCTCAGAAAAAGACAGGCAGCAGAAACGCAGGAACTGGCGCTTTCTTAGATGTATTTTGCCGATGAAAGAGGGAAAATATGTAGACAAGAAATCCTCTCTTACAATGGAGAGCTGGGGAAAAGTCGGGCCTCTCCTGTCAAACAGACAACTAAAAGTGCTGCCTGCTTCCGTGTGTTTGACACTGCAGTCGGTGAACTGGGCCAATGTCAGCCCACAGAAACTGGAACAGCCTGAGTATATCTGGAAGCAAATACTCCACAGATGGAGAGGGAAGTGGGAGGTTAGCTCAGACCACTTGATTTTAATTAAACAGCTTTCAATTTTGTGAACTTGGAAAAGGCCAGCAGAACTGATAAAGTCCACGTGACATCGATTCTGTTTCCTTAACACCCAGATAAATAACAAGTGAAGTCCACTGTCACCAAACATGGGACCTGTGTTGCAATTCCCTTTCCTAAGGAGGGTCATTTTCTGATTGCTGGGGATGAGTACGAGTATTTGAGAGGCATCAGATCACAGAAGGAGGCCTTAATAATTGTGGGCATGTACATGAAGAAAGGGCAAATGCAGCAGCGATTATTTCCTGTTTAGAGATGTTTGACAGGACACCTTCGAGGGAGGGAACAAGGTTCCATGGTTAGCAGAACAGATGGACTCCAGAGCTCTTGGGTAACATTTACGATGCAGCCATCCAGAAACATCGTGAGGCCAAATGCAGGAACATGCCAGGACCCGGGTGTACACAGCGTTGGGGTGAACTAGTTTGTTGCTTAGAACTAAAGCTAACTCAGGTTCTCTTTCTGCAGAAGGCTTTACAAGACCATAAGGGAGAAGGGAGAAGGACAGGCAGTCTATAATTGCCTGTACCATCTTCACTCCCACCCCTAACCTTACTCATGCCAGCCTTCTCTCCCCACATCCCATACTTTTCTTATTCAGAATTCATTAGCCAGAAAATATAGTAGCAGCCATAACTGACATTTTCATATTGGCATATAATGTTTAGGTCAGTTCTCAACCAAGTGTGATTTTACTTCCCAGGGGACATTCAATGGTAGCTAGAGATAATTGGGGTTGTCACAACTGAGGAGGGGGATGCTACTGGCATGTAGTGGGGAGAGGCCAGCCATACAGCTAAATATCCTACAAGGCACAAGACAGCCCCCAACGTCTAAGAATTATTGGGCCCACAATGTCAATAGTGTCATGGTTAAGAAACCCTGGTCTAAGGCCAGACGCAGTGGCTCACGCCTGTAATCCCAGCACTTTGGGAGGCTGAGGCGGGTGGATCACCTGAGGTAGGGAGTTTGAGACCAGCCTGATCAACACGGAGCAAAGCCGTCTCTACTAAATACACAAAATTAGCTGGGCGTGGTGGCACATGCCTGTAATCCCAGCTACTCGGGAGTCTGAGGCAGGAGAATAGCTTAAACCCTGGAGGCGGAGGTTGCGGTGAGCTGAGATCACGCCATTGCACTCCAGCCTGGGCAACAAGAGCAAAGCTCCATCTAGAAAAAACAAAACCGGAAACCCTGGTCTAAGTTAAGATCTGAATTTTGCTGAGAAAACCTGGAAGGGTTGAATGGAGTCGGATCAAGTTGTGATGGTGGATCTAATTTTATAAAGTTGATTTTAGACTTTATTTTATTGGCCATTAAATACTAGGAGGCAGTTTTAGTGATGTTTTTGTCATCCGTGCTCTTCTAACAGCCCTGATGATGGATTTCCTTTTTATAACATGTTGCAGATCACACTTGTGAATCACATCTTCGTTCTGTCATTTGCTGACTTTGCGGGAGAGGTGAGATTTCCTACCTACCTTCTCACCTACATTCTCTTGTTTTCCCTAAGTGGGAAGGACCTTGTTGTCTAATGATCTTTTTTGCTCTTGAGGACATTTACATACCCAGTGAGAAATAACAACACACTTTGCATGGGCACTGGTTTGATGTTCATTCTCTTTTAATTTATTTGAATTTAATTAAGATAATCTTATTTAGAGCTCTGTTATTAACATGGCAAACACATTGGTTCAGTTGTGTGAACCAAAAAAGGTTTTTTTTAAATTTGTTTATATATATATAGTTTTTTAAATTATACTTGAAGTTCTAGGGTACATGTGCACAACGTGCAGGCTTGTTACATATGTACACATGTGCCATGTTGGTGTGCTGCACCCATTAACTCATCATTTACATTAGGTATTTCTCCTAATGCTGTCCCTCCCCCCTCCCCCCACCCCACAACATGTTCCCCTCCCTGTGTCCAAGTGTTCTCATTGAATGGGCAAAGCCCACAGAAGGTTTTGATGTGAAGCCTGCAGCATGCTCTCCATCTGACTGTGTTTCGTTTCCTTTGCGATCTCTCAGGGTAACTGACTACTGCTTCTGGGGCAGATGGCATGATGACTTCTTTTGCTGGGCTGTGCTCCGTGACTTGAGATATGGCAGAAATTGGGAGATTTAGTGCAGATGCCCAAATATTAGTTGACCTCGAATATAAAACACTCTTGATGAGAAGTTCCTGCGGTTTTTTTCTTTTTGGGGGCCATCTTGAACATGTGAATATTGAGATTTAGATAAAATAATCAATACATTTAATTAATTTAATATTTAATAAATTTAGCTGTATCCATAATTTAAAATTCCTTTATTATCTAAGATAACACTTGAACAGTATTTTTTTCGACTTCTAACTTTGGTAAAACAATTTAGTTCGGCTCATCACGTGCGTCTCTAAATAGGGGATCTTCATCATCACCAGAACTACTTTCTGAGCTCTCTCCTATGACATTTTCCCCACGTCATAATCCACCGATTTTTTTGAGAAGTAGTTTTTTTAATGATACATGGTAATGTCATTGGAAATTGTATCCCATGCCGTAGGTGCCCATTCACACAACATTAAAAATTACTTTTTCATTCATCTTTTTACATGTCTGTTTGCAATATTCACTTATATGTGTGAGGTTAAATATCTCGAGGAATAATGATTATAATGATTATATCTGTTTAGCGAATTCTGAAGGGTGACTTTTATAAGCAACAATCAACTAGCAAAGACTGAGGTCATTTCAGGATTTGTCTTTCATAAACCATATTTTGTTGTTCATAATAAAGTAATTAAGATGGCATCCTTTAAGGTAAATCATTTTGTAAGATCACAAATGGAAGACAATTAGTATTTTCTGAGGTACATTTTTGTTTCAGATGAAAAACTCCCACCTTAATATTTTAATATGCAAAATATATAATTGCATATTTTTCTATTTTGATTCACTAGATGTTATTATGAGACTCACACTTGGCTTTACTCTGATAACTCATTTATTACCTGACTATAACTAGGATACACTAAGAAAAATCGGATATAATAGTTGAAAACTGGTCTAAGAAAATATATTTTTTTAAATTCTAAGCTCAGTTAAGCTTTGCTAAAATAATTCATTGAAAGCTACTAACCAGATTCACACTAGTTCCTGTTCCAATATCTAAACTATAGAAAAGGTTTTTATTTATTTCTTAAATAAAAGATTCCTGAAGAATGCCCACACAAGAGAAACCACAGAGCCCACATTCTCCCTTTGTATGAGCTCATCCTGAAACCACACGTTTACTCCCAGAGAGGTAGCAATATGTTTCTGCAATGATATGTAGGTTAAAAAAAAGCTTGCAGGACAAAGAAAGAAATGAATAAAAAATCAAGCCAAAACACATGGATTCCAGGTGTGCATCCAAGACAGCTTTTTGACAAATGTAAATATTTCCTGAGCAATTTTGCTGATCTTATGATGTGTATCTCACAGCCATTTCCATAACAAAATGCAAGTGAGTCAGGATGAAAGAGGCTTCCACCTGGACGTCAACGTCTCCAGCATTTACTACCTGGGTGATCTTGGACAAGTCACAATTTCTTTTCAATTTTCCTTATCTCCAAGGACGCTTCTCAAGCTGACTGCCAAAAAATATGTAGGAAAACATACTCAGTACAAAACATCTGCCTGGCACATAAACATTGGTTGAAACTGATTAGTAAAAGTATAAAACTTTGCTGATGATTTAGTGATTATTACTCCTGTCTTCAATTGCCAGTAATTTATTTCTACTATCTTGATGGTAAAGGCGTGATTTTTTTTTTGAGGGGCTGCAATAGTATTCTGTATTTATAATTTGGGAAAAGTCACAAATGCTTTTGCTTTCAAAATCTGCAATAACGGAGGCCAGGAATTCATAGGCCATTTTAGACTTCTTCCGAGTGGAGTTGTTCCTGGTCCAGTTTTCAGTGGATTTGGGGATAAGTAAGTTTCCCTCCAGGTTGTGGAGTGCTTTATTTCCTGGAACTTTTTCACATGAAGTCATCACTTGTTCTTTATTTAGGTGGGCCTATGGCCACATTGACATGTGAATCAGATCAGTGTAAACTTTGACTCGTGTAGTGAGACTTCTGGACAAGACAAGCACACTAGCTTGGGAGCCTGACCCCCTTCCTTCAACTCAACCTGAAATGCTACATAAGCAACTGGGAGGATGACTGCTAACAGAATCAGTACAGCTCTCATGGTAACAGAAGGTGTTAGGTGATTTTCTGGGAGAGAGCAGCCCACACCCGAGGAGAACCAGCTGTCACTAATGAGGGGACACTGTGGGAAGGAGCTTTCTAGTTGTCCTAAGGTTTTCATCCTTCGTTGCCTTGGAGGGAGCATTGTTTTCCCCCATCCCTGCAGGTGGGGACACACAGCAGCCCCAGGACTGCACATGAGGAAGAGGCAGGCGACATGCAAGTGCTAGGGAGGAATGCCGGACGCCACCATTTCACATGGATGAGGCGCCACCATTTCACATGGATGAGGCAGGTGACATTCGAGTACTGGGGAGGAATGCTGGACGCCACCATTTCACATGGGGAGGGAGGTGACATGCGAGTGCTGGGGAGGAACCCTGGAGGCCACCATTTCACATGGATGAGGTGGGTGACATGCGAGTGCTGGGGAGGAACCCTGGAGGCCACCATTTCACATGGGGAGGCTGGCTTCCTCTTTGCTGATGAACGAGATAATTACAACAGAATCAAGCCGACCCCAGAAAGCGCAGCGCCTGGGCAGAAGAAATGGGAAGTTCACTGGGTGGCAGTGTTGGGAACTGAGGTAGAAATAGAGCATTCCAGATTTGCAGTAATATAGGTTGTTTCCTTTAAGTCATATCCTAAAAAGTATCTCCTAAAGAGACGAGCGGGAGAGCACATGCTATGTCTACGGTTCCATCTCTACTCCTCAAGGAATACCACTAGCTGAGGTGGTCCATAGTCCTAGCGGAATCTGAGCTCATAGGAAGAGAGAAAAAAATATGTCTGAGGAGGAGTACTAGCCCTTTAAAAGAAAAATAGCTACTGAAGAATCTTATCAGAGAGAGCTGAATTCAGGCCCAGATAAAACAAGAATTTGAAATAAATAAGACAAATATCTTCAGAGAGCAGGAAAGGATATTGCAAATATGAAGCAGGAACAATCAGTGGAGACAAAGAACCAAATGAGGATGGGAATAAAACATATCATAGCAAAATGGATATAGACAAAGAATAAATCAGTAAGATAAAGAATCTGGTTGGAAAATTTTCCCCAAGTTTAAACAGAGGCATAAAAGATGGAAAATATCTAAGAACTAAAATAAAGAGAAAGTAAAAGTAGAAAGGTCAATTTTGATTTACTAGATAAAACTAAGTAGAATATAGAATTGTTCTTGTTGTTGTAGAGATATAATTGAGAATTAAAGAAAGATAGAAAGTCAGATCAAAAAGGTTCCATAAAGCAACAGACCACATTGATAAGCAAAACCTCAAATCTTGACACATTACACTTAATTTAAAATAACAAAGGCAAAATTCTAAAAGCATCTGAATAAGAAATAACATTTCACTGCAAATTAAGATAATTAGCATCAAATTTTTGAATGGCAACACTAGAATATTAAAGTGACATTTGAAAAATATTGAAGAGGCCGGGCGCGGTGGCTCACGCCTGTAATCCCAGCACTTTGGGAGGCCGAGGCGGGCGGATCATGAGGTCAGGAGATCGAGACCATCCTGGCCAACACAGTGAAACCCCGTCTCTACTAAAAATACAAAAAATTAGCCGGGCGTTGTGGTGGGCAGGAGAAGGCTTGAACCGGAGGCAGATAGACCAGGGATTGCCCACTGCACTCACCTGGGACAGACGAACACACTCAAAAAAATATTGAAGAAAAATAACCTTAGACCTAGAGTTTTATATACAGATAAATTATTATTTAAACACTAGGTTGAATAAAATAAAGGCATTTCAAGAGACACATACAAGGCCAGGACACATAAAATCTTACAGAAAACATTCTACAGGGGGTACTTCGACAGAGAAAACAAATAATTCCAAAAAGAAAGTTTAAGGTCAACCAAATAAGCAATGGCAAAAAAGAAATATTGTGTGTGATTATTTGTATTTGTGTATAAGAGTGTCGTCCAATGGGCCTTTCTGTTTTGGTGGAGATATTCTATTTGTACTGTTCAATATGATAGACCGTAGCCATGTGTGGCTGTTAAGATGAAAAGTGTGGCTAGTGTGGCCAAGGAACTGAGTTTTAAATTCTATTTAACCTTAATAAATTTAAATTTGAATAGCCATATGTGGTTAGTGGCTACTACATTGTGCAGCAGAGCCCTATAGTAATACAGATAAAATGTTCCAGATTATACCAATGTATGTTGAGGGTAAGGAACATGCAGAAATCAGAGGATTTTGACAGTATGTTCAGGTTCTTGTCTTTTGCACAGGGAAGAAGTAAATAATAATGAGCTCTAAAAAATTAAGTATGAAATTTAAGATATTAGCAGAAACCAACTGATAGACATTAAAATGTGGCTTTCAAACCAGAAGAAAAAAAATTGATCTCATCAGTAAAATGCAAGAAGAGAGAAAAAATAAACAAGAAGAAAGGTTGATACATACAAAATATGCAATAGGATGACAAGAATAAATCATAATATGACAGTAATTTAAGTAAATGTAAATAGGTTAAACATGCACATCAAATCACAGAGACTCTCAGGAAATAAAATGCTGTAATACATTGTCTATTAGAGATATTTGAAACAAAAGAAAATAGCTAGTTAAAAATATATGAGACTTACCATTTTTATTATCAATTTTAATAACAAAGAAATTATAAGTTGTTAAACTATGTAAGTAAAAGCTATGAATACTATATATGTGTATATATACACATACATATGAAGAAAGAGGAGATGCTGGGCACAGTGGCTCATGTCCGTAATCCCAGCACTTTGGGAGGCCAAGATGGGCAGATCACGAGGTCAGGAGATGGAGACCATCCTGGCTAACACAGTGAAACCCCATCTCTACTAAAAAATACAAAAAATTAGCTGGGCGTGGTGGTGGGCGCCTGTAGTCCCAGCTACTCAGGAGGCTGAGGCGGGAGAATGGCATGAACCCGGGAGGCAGAGCTTGCAGAGATAGTGCCACTGCACTCCAGCCTGGGCGACAGAGCAAGACTCTGTCTCAAAAACAAAATAAAAAACAAACAAAAAAAACAAACCCAGAAACAACAAAAAACAAACAAACAAAAAAAACAAGAAAGAGGAAATGAAAAAGAAAATGAAATGTATACATCCACTTCTATAATGAAGACAGATACATTCTGAGAAAAAGGTGCATAAATCAACAATTGCAGTTGGAGTTTTGGACACACTTTCAAGAAGACAAACTGATCCAAAAGACAAAAAATAAAAAGAGGAAGGATTTAGACGATTTGAAAAAAACTTTCTGATTGATAAGCTCAAACCCATAAATGCATATAGATTTTTATACTCCAAAACCTAGAATACACCTGCACATAGTAAATATTTATAAAGTCTCAAATTTTCTGAAATCAAAAGCATAAAACATCAGAGATCAATAACAAAAAGATACTTTTAAAGAATCTGCAGGTGACCTTGAATAACAGGGATCAATGTATGATAAAAGTATATCATGAACAACAGAATGGCTAAAAATTGGAGAACTTAGATAAAATTGATGAATTTCTGGAGTTATATATAATACCAAAATTGTTACAGGATTAAGCAAAAACCTTGAATGAGACAATCGTCAGGGAAATAATTAAAAGGTAATCAAAGACTTCTCCCCTAAAACAGCTTCAACGCCAGATGGTTTTAAATGTGAGTTCTACCTAACTTTAGAGGAACAGATAATCTCGATCTTATACAAGAGAACTCTTCCAAATGCAATTAAATCTAATAATGTGTGAAAATTCATAATAATGAATATATTTTTCCCAAGGAATATAATGGTATTTTAATAACAGATATTCTATTAAAGTAACAATCATACTCATTGGAAAAGCTGTAATTTACTTAGTTTAGTTTACTTATGGGCCAAGTAAATAAGAAAAATCTGGCCACATCTGCATTAAGGCCTTGGAATCGTCAATCCACATAATTAAAATGGAAAAGTTGTGTCACCAGGCACAACAGATACTATAAATTCACTCACTTAAGAATGGGAAAAGGAAAGAAAGATGTACCCTATTACTACAAATGCTTAACATAACATTGGAGGTATTTGTTAACGCAGGATAGTAAGAAAAAAATAAGATGCATAAGGATCAGAAGGGTCGCAAAAACAGTCTTATTTATTTACAGGTAATAGGACTCTCTAAATAGAAAACCAAGCAAAATCAAAAGAAAATTTAGTGATGATAAAACTGAGGAAAGTTGTTTAATACAGGATAGACATCTAAAATCACTAACATTGGTTTATTATATTTTCAAAGTTAAAATATAATATTTTATATTTTATATAAATATATAATATTTATTATGAATAATGTCTTAATTTTCAACTTTGAAAATATAAAAATAAGACATTATTCATAGTAACAACATTTCTAAAATTTCTCAGGAATTATTGTAACAAACAATCCAATCATTCCTACAATTCAGAGATTGGAAAAGGGACTAGGGTAAATCTAGTTAGTAGATTTTCAAAGAATTATATTAGCAAAATTTAACTGAGCTTAGAATTTACCATAATATTTTCCTAAACCAATTTTCAACAATAATACTAGATTTTTCTCAGTGTATCCAAGTTATAGTCAGTTAACATATGAGTTACTTAGAGTGCAGCCCAAGTTTAACTTTCATAATAACACCTAATTGATGCCAAATTACACAGATAATGTGGTAGGCAACCTCTGACATGGTTTCCCACTGAACCCTCCTTGCTGTATTTACAACTTCCCGAAATCCTCTCCTTTTGACCATGGGCTGGACCTAGTGCCTGTCTGAACCTAGTGCCTAATGCATAGAATATGACAAAGGGGATAAGATGTCATTTCTAAGATGAGGTTACAAAGAGTTTGTGCTTTCGATCTTGCTGTCATTCTCTCTTACCCACTTGCTAGCTTCCTTGGTGGCAAGTCAAATGCCATGCTATGAGCTGTGCTGTGGAGAGACCCACATGGCAAGGAAATGAAGGAGGCCAGTAGCCAGTGGGCAACTGAATCCTGCAAACACGTAAGTGAGTTTGAAAACAGATCTTCCCCAAGTCAGGTATTCAGAGGAGACTGCAGCCCCTGCTGACACCTTGGTTATAGCCTTGGAAGAGGCTTGAGGCGGACACTCAGCTAAGCCACGATCTGGATTCCTGACTCACGGAGATAATGCTTACTCTTTTAAGCTTCTAACTTTTGATGTAATTTGTTATATAGCAATAGATAACTAATATAGGCAAGTATCTAAAATAAAGTAGGCAACTAGCTAAAGAGGAATGTTGGTGATTACATGCCACAAAATGAGAACTATGATTAACGTAGCTTACTTATGGCCCAAGTAAATAACAACAAAAACAAGGCAAAAATCTGGCCACATTTCCATTAAGGCCTTGGCATCATCAATCCACATAATCAAAATGGAAAAAGTTGTGTCATGAGGCACGACAGATACTTTAGATTCACTCACTTAAAACTCATTTTAGCTCATTCATCCTTGTTTTCCTGCACATGGTTCTGGAAGGCAAATGCTTGAATTTCCAGTCTGCCTTACAGCTAACTGTGATCATGGACACAAGTCTGGATTAGAAAATGAAGGCAGAAGTTCCCAAGGAGAGTTTCATTTTCATATTAAAAGTGAATTCTCCAGAAAAGCCATTTTACTTTTACCCCCTGCACATTCTTTCTGCTTGCAATGTGAAAGTGATATTTAGAAATGCAGGACATCTTGCAGCCATGAGCACAGAAGGGAAAGCTATCTGCTAAGAATGGCACCATGGGAAGCTGGGAGCATCCTGGGCTCCTGGTGGCATTGTGCGGTGAAGGACTAGTCTACACTCTTGTTAGTGTTGGGGGTTTCTGCTATTCACAGCTGAGTATTTCCTAACTGAAACCAGTAGAATAATTTTGATTTTTGTATCTAAACTTTCTGGGAGAGCATAAATTCCATCAGATTACCTCAGTTAATAATGAGTAAAATGGGCAGGGCACGGTGGCTCACGCCTGTAATCCCAGCACTCTGGGAGGCAGAGGCAGGCCGATCACTTGAGGTCAGGAGTTCGAGACCAGCCTGACCAACAGACCAACATGGCAAAACCCCATCGCTGCTAAAAATACAAAATTAGCTGGGCGTGGTGGCGCATACCTGTAATCCCAGCTACTAGGGAGGCTGAGGCAGGAGAATCGCTTGAACCTGGGAGGCGGACGTTGCAGTGAGGCAAGATGGCACCATTGCACACCAGCCTGGGCAACAAGAGTGAAACTCCATCTCAAAAAAAAAAAAAAAGAGTAAAATGAAGAGAATTTCAGGAAGTTCTATTTCAGGCACTATTTTTGCTTTAGCAGAAATTTAATGAAAAAAAGTGATGAGAAATTAATCAAGAGTATTCAAGACCTAAGTTTTCCTTTGGTGTTGGTTTACTTGTGGAAGACCCCGTGAATCTGGACTGAATTACACCTGCTTCCATAAGTTTCAAACTCAACCCAGCTCAATCCAGGCGTGTAATAGCCCAAAAGGGCCCTCTTTTATTATGTTTAAGGTCAAGGATTTTTCCAGGGTTATTAAGTGGAATTTCTGTGACAACTTGAAATCTGGTATTAGAATGGGACTGATCTATGCAGTACAGTGAGTCCAGCTGTATTTTACTTCTTACACTTGGTTTGTAAGAAATATAAGTACGTTTTAAATTTAGGGCACCATTCAGCATCATCTAGGAAATACTACGCTAATGGTGTGAGAGTTTACTAAATCTTCCTCTTTTACTCAGGGTACTTGGTAGCTAGCAATAGAAACCAACTTTGGCAGGTTTAATCATAAAGAGATTTTATTGAAAGGATTTTGGGTAATTTACAGAATTGCCAGAAGAGCTGAAGAATCAGACATGGAAAATAGGCAGGCACTATAGGAGGCAATGCATGGTGACCACAGCCAGACTAGGGGTCTTTCTCATGTCCTGGAATGATGAAGGCCAGTGCGGGTCCTGAAGAATGCAGCTGCCATGGACCCAGTCAGTACCTCTGGTCTACTGCCCTAGAACGAGAAAGCATCCTCACTGCCTCTAGAATGCAATTTTCCTCTAACCCTACTTTTTTGTTGAATTGCTCCATATTCAAAGATGTGGGCATCAGTGTCTGCCTGAATCTAGTAATGAAATTAAAATTTCAAGTAATGAGAGGTGGGCAAAACTGGGTACTTACTGCATTCCAAATACTTTCCAGTTTATTCCCATATCTCTGGAATATATATTTTTAAAAGGGACGATGTAAGAATGGGGAAAGCTAAATAATTAAGAAAAAATTATGAAAATAACTGGTTGATGGAATAATTGAATGGAATAAATAGAATAATGAAAGGATATCAAAGACCTTCGTGCATCACGTGTATATGGCTCTGAAGTGTGTGTATGTAACTCTGATGGATGTGTTGAGATTTGGCTCTGAGTGAGGGACTCTTGCAGGAAAAAGAAATAAACAAGCATGTTAACGTTCTCTTCTACCCTGTCTCAGGCAATTGATCCAGATGAATTTTTAACTATCCCATAGTGATGGGGCATCCAGGCCTTATTTTTTAAAATGTGCAATTACGGTAAACAATTTAGAATCCTGTGCTCACCTTATACTAATAACTTTGCATCAAAATTTATGCAGTTTAGTGTCTTTGGCAAATGACTTGTGCCTTTAGTTTCACTTCCTCGAGGCATTTTTCCCTTCCGTTTGGTTAATTATGATTTACTTCTCTTAGTTTCCAAGACCTCATTTCACTGAGTTCACATGGTGTTCTGAGTAATAACTTGACTCCTGTAATTGTCTTCCGGGATTAATCCTGTTTGTGTTGGAGGGTTACAAGCATTCTCACCAGAGGGGATGCTTTAGAAGTTTTGCATTATTCATGTGTAAGGCAAATTCACAAATGTTAAGAGTTGGAAAACAATGAAAACCAAAAATTTGGTCTAAAATCCTTTTTGTAGAACTGAGGAAGACAGATGGTCTGGAAGATTTTTAGTGTTAGGTCTGAACTCTAATCAGTCAAGGAGAGAAACTTTCAGAACTGGGTGGTCAAAATGGCATCCTAGGAATTTTGACTTGCAGTCTTAAAGAAGACAGCCTAAAAGAAAAGGAAAAAACATTCTCACCCTAGAGCATTTTTATGCAAAATGATGAAATTTACAGGAAAATTGGAAACAGTAAATTTCTGAGAATTATATACAGACACTGAACTAACTGTGGTGTAATCATTATTTGTGTTAATAGTATTAAACATTTTGGGGGAATCTGGTTTACTTGATTAAAACCAGGATTCTTTCTTTTCCCCAATGAGCAGATTAGTTCCTGCGGATATATGTTCCTGTGGTCTTCCTTCATTGCACTGATCACAAGTGTAATTTCTTTATTGTCTGTGTTCTCTAGTTTGTGAGTTTCAGACAGGCGAGTTAGATCTACCTCCCTCCTTCTTGTTCCCCTCTTCTAGCACATATGTACGTGGCACATAATAAATCCTTCATTATTTGTTGATCAGTTGCCTAACAGGAGCATGGAAGTAAATTAATTATATTTGGAACATTTCATCCTGAAGATACCCACCCAGAGGAGAAGGCAGGGTAAAATTCTAGTCAGCTCAGTCTTAGTTCTTGACTCTTCAAAACTCTTGTTAGTTTTGACTCAGTTCCAAGATTCTGCATCTGGTTTGTGATTGTCCTCTGCAAATCCTTGGAAAGGACTAATCCTCGTGTAGAATAGACTTTCCATAAATATTTATTATGTGGATTTTGCTCATTGTTGACTGATCTGGGGGTCTTGGCTGCAATCTTTTCAAAAGAGTTTGGTGTCAATCTATCTAGTTGACTGGAATCTGGGGTTACCCTGGGCAGATGTTAAGCCTATAACTGGTTTTAACAGAAATATATAGCATATATATAGCGCATATATATAGCATATATATGTGTGTATATATACATATGTATGCTATATATTAGCATATATGTGTATGCTGATATATATGCTAATATGTGTGTATGCTAATATATGTGTGTATGCTAATATATATTAACATATATAGCTATATATATAGCATATATATAATTAGCATGTATATATCTAGTATATATGCTTATATATAAAATAAGATATCACATATACATATATATGAATATGCTATATATACACATATATGCTATACGTATAGCATATATGTGTATATATACATCTATATGTGTATATATAGCATATAGATGTATATATATAGCATATATATATATAGCTGGCATCCCTAGATATGACACAGTCTGACTGAAGCTAGAGCAAAGTTCCTTCCTCTGGCTACTCCAGGGTGATATAGTCTTTCAAAGCAGGAATATGACAGTATTATATAAATATATTTATTAGCAGTAAAGACTGTAACTTTTCTATATTGCCTACAAAGTTCAATTGAGTGATTGTTCCCACTGATCTAGAGATATTTTTAAGGTATTATATAACAATATTGTTATTATTTCTGACTATGCCATTATTTTTCTAGCTTCTAGGCTTCTGTGTTTACTGTTTCATCTGAAATATTTTTCTCCTCTTCACCTCAACTCTCCCCATCCCCACCACCATTAAAAAAACCATGAGTTAGGCTCATCTGCTACAGGTTCCCCCTCTATAAACCACCATTTACTTCCTCATCCTTATGTTTTGCACACACGTATTGCTGCCTGTCTGATTTCCCGCCTCCCTTGCTAGGCCATGCATAAGCTGTGTGAGGGCGTGTACTACACCTGTTCTCTGTTCCCAGTACTGGCGCCAGTCCTGCCATATGGTTGACAACATCTCTTTATTAGATGAAAAATGAATGAATGCATGAACATGTGGCCTAAACAGAGAATGTTTCTGTGTGAAGTTTCTGTACCAGCTAACTATCTTCTTAACAGCTTGGTAGAGTTGGGAAAGGGGCAGTAGGAGAAATGCTGTCCCTGTTTCAGCTTCTGGTCCAGACCCTGCAACTGACCATTCACTTGCTGCAATGGCCCCATCACCCATGCTGTGGGTTTGTGTCATATACACAAGCCTTGTGAAAATACCACAGACTACATTTCTGTTGTTCTTTCTTCAACAAAGAACCGATGGATTTCAGCTTGAGTGTTGTTTTCCAAAGCGTGCGTGTCTCGGTGCCACCACATTTCCCTTGCCCATCATATGAGCCTCCTCCCTCCATCGTGCTCCTCTTTCTGCTTCCATCACCTCAGGGCCCCTGAAGGCGACAGCACTGATTCCTTCCTCTTTGCCTGCCCAGCACCTAGTCACGGATTTGGATGGAGAACAAATAAAGCATAATAGTGTTCTAAGAGCCTTTCCCCTAGCTTCGCACTCAGCTTCTGACAAGGTCATCAGGTAGGGTGGGGAGAAGTGTGCAGGGGCGAACGGGAAGCACACCCCTTGCCTTTGAAGGGTTTGTTGAAAAAAAAAATCAACTTGCAGTAAGGCAAATTAAGAAGAGGAAAGGCACACAAATTCATTTCACCATGTGCTTGGGGAGAATCACAGAGTGATTCCCAAATTTCCCAATGGGGCCCACACACTTATATAAACTCCTTTCAGAGGAAGGGGAGAGAGAGAATATAGGTAATTCTGTTGAGGGGCATTAAATGATGACCAAGGAAAAATGAATGGGTACTTGAGAGAAGGAATGGCAGAGGGGAAGAGGCAGAGATTGATTTGTAAATGGTTCTTTTTGGAAGTTCAGTGAATCCGAGAGAAGGGCGTTATCTTGTAAAAAGTTTGGGTGAGATCTGGTTACATTCTTCCGCTCCTTTCCTGAAACAGATCATGAGATAACAGGGGAAAAGGAAATATTCTTGAAACAGAAAATGACATAACAAAGAAAAAGCAATTCTTCTTCTGGTGGGTCCCTCTGGTCTTCATGAAGCTAGGGAAAAGTGTCTTCCAAGGCCTGTTATTTTCTAAAGGTTTTAGTTAAAAATATTCATTATCCCAGGGAGCCGTATTTTGGGGTGAAAATCTCTTTGTGAGGGGGCATACTCCGCAAGAGGGTGGTTGAGTCTCCTGATGGCATTGTTCTCAGAATCTAGGATTGTATGCTCAGAACCTTTGATACACGTTTTGTAGGTTGTATAAAACCACACATCTGTCCTTTGCAGACCGAAATATCGAGTTCTCCACAATGATCCTCTGTGACACAGGTTACATTTGCAATAGAAACCTGTCTTGTGTGTGAGAAATGCAATCCAGTATTGATTCGACACATCTGGGTTGAATTCCTGACTTGTCCACAGCCAGCAATATGACCTTGGACAAGTTACTTTATCCCATTGAGACTCTGTTCTCACCTCTACAAGGAGAGTGTCAGAGGCATTTGAACCAGAGCGACTCCATCTTGAATAGGGGCTGGGTAAAATGATGCTGAGACCTAGTGGGCTGCATTCCCAGGAGGTTAAGGCATTCTAAGTCACAGGATGAGACATGAGGTCAGCATAAAATATAGGTCATAAAGACCTTGCTGATAAAACAGTTTACAGTAAAGAAGCCAGCCAATACCCACCAAAACCAAGATGGTGAGAGTGACCTCTGATCCTTTTCACTGCTCATTATACGCTAATTATAAGGCATTAGCATGCTAAGAGACACTCCTGCCACTGCCATGGCAGTTTACAAATGCCATGGCAACCAATGTCAGGAAGCTACCCTATATGGTCTAAACACCGGTCTAAAACAGCAGGAGCCCTCTGTTCCAGGGGAATTGCCCACCCCTTTCCCCGAAAACTCATGAATAATCCACCCCTCATTTAGCATATCATCAAGAAATCGCCATAAAAATGCGCAGCCCGCAGTCCTCAGGGCTGCCCTGCTTAGGGAGTAGCCATTCTTTTACTCCTTGACCTCCTTAAACTTCCTTTCACTTTATGGACGGGCCCTGAAGTTATAATAAAATCACTGTTTCTTTTCACAACTGGGAGTTGAGATAAACCTGTAAGACCACATTTTAGCTCCTGGGCTAGCATGTTGAGCCCTGTGAGTCTGAGTTCTGTTTTTCCCTCCAGTCTTAACTTTTATAGTATTATGGCAATTATGAATTATGAATATTTCAATAACATAATGCATGAATGCATGCTCTTGATACATACTTCAAACGGTAAGGAATTTTGTAAAGTTAAATGGGAGAGTTCTTCACTCAATATCCTTGGCCCAACAGACCTGCCTGTGAACTCTGTGGCTTTTCCTGCCTGCTTCTGTTTCACCTCTGCTCCCGCCATCGCCTCCCTTCTCCTCCCTGGCTCCTGAGTCTTTGAGTAACTCAGCGGCCTTTTGGTGATTGTTTCCATTTAGGGGTAGATTCCTCAGAGAGGCCTTGTCCACCCAATGGGAGGAAGTCTGCCCGACCTTACTCCACGGTATTTTAAACCAGAGTATGCTGTTTGCATCCTTACTAAAACTATGCAGGATCATGACTGGCCAGGGTGGCTCACACCTGTAACCCCAGCACTTTGGGAGGCTGAGGCAGGAGGCTCACTTGAGGCCAGGAGTTTGAGACCAGCCTGGGAAACACGGTGAGACCCCATCTCTAAAAAAAGAAAGAAGAAAAAGAACTCTGTTGTAATTCTGTTTGTTTGCTTTGCTTCTTTCCACTGTCTGCCTTACCTTCTTGCCTTCTGCATTGTAAGTGCAAGAAGGCAGAGTGCAGGATATGCTTGTTCTATTTACTGTTGTGGCCCTACTTTTCCTCATATTGCCTGAAGTAAATATTGGTGGAAAAATTAATACACACACATACATAGATGCATACACAAATACATTTTACTCAGTGCACTGTGTTATATATATAACTTTGTTTTGAACATAGTAAATCTTAGAGATCTTCCCATAGTGGGACATTCAATGACTGACTAGCATTGCACTGTGTGGAAATACCAATAATTTATTCAATCTTCTCATTGCAAATGGACAAATTAGGTTGTTTCCAATTTTTTATAATCATGAAGAATGAATCATTAACCATCTCAGTCTTGCCCAGACCTTATCTGGGCACCCATGCAGGTATTTTTGTAAGATAAATTCCTATAAGAGGAATTATTGAGTTGAAGGGATGACACATTTTTTATTTTGAGAGAGAATCTCGAATTAACTTTAAAAATTGATGTACCAAATTATATGTGAGCCAACTGTAATTGTGAGAGTTCTTGTTTTGTTAATTCTCAATATCAGCAGGTATTATAAATCTTCAAGTTTTGTCAAGTTAAAGGATAAAAATTCTAGCTATATCTCATTGTTCTAATTTGCATTTATGATTACTAACAAAGTTAAATATTTTAATGTGTTTATGGTCATGTGTACTTTTATGAATTGCCTTTCCTTGTACATTACCTTTTTTTATTAGATTTTTTTCTTAATGATTGCAGAAGCTTGAACCTTTTGATGTTTATTATTTGTCTGTTATGTGCATTCCAAAGAATTTCTGCTTATCTATTGTTTATGATTAACATTTTTGAATGGTATTCTTTCAAATGTAACTAATTTTTTAAGAGCTTTATTGAGATGTAATTGATATATGAAGAACTGCACTATACTTGAAATCCTGGGCTCAAGTGATCCCCTGCCTTGGCAGCTAGGGTAGCTAGGAATATAAATGCACACTGCATTGCCCAGGTCATTTTTAAATTTTTTGTATAGATGGGATCTTCCTGTGTTGCCAGACTGGTCTTCAACTCCTGGCCTCAAGCAATACTCCTGTCTCAGACTCCCAACACTCTGGGATTACAGGTGTGAGCCACTGCACTTGGATCAACTATGCATGTTTAATGTATACAATTTGATAAATTTGGGCATATGAAAACACCTGTGATACTATCATCATAATCAAAGTAATAGACACTGAATTAGTTCATTTTCACACTGCTGATAAAGACATATCTGAGACTGGGCAATTTACAAAAGAAAGAGGTTTAATGGACTTACAGTTCCACAGGGCTGGGGATGCCTCACAATCATGGTGGAAGGCAAGGAGGAGCAAGTCACATCTTACATGGATGGTGGCAGGCAAAGAGGGAGAGCTTATGTAGGGAAACTCCCCCTTATAAAACCATCAGATCTCCTGAGACTTATTCACTATCACAAGAACCGCATGGGAAAGACGTGCCCCCATGATTCAGTTACCTCCCACTGGGTCCCTCCCAGAACACACAGGAATTCAAGATGAGATATAGGTGGGGACACAACCAAACCATATAATTCCACCCAAGCCCCTCCCAAATCTCATGTCCTCACATTTCAAAACCAATCATGCCTTCCCAACAGTTCCCCAAAGTCATAACTCATTTCAGCATTAACTCAAAAGTCCACAGTCCAAAGTCTCATCTGAGACAAGGCAAGTCCCTTCCGCCTATGAGCCTGTAACATCAAAAGCAAGTGAGTTACTTCCTAGATACAATGGGGCTACAGGCATTGGGTAAATACAGCCATCCCAAATGGGAGACATTGGCCAAAACAATGGAGCTACAGGCCCCATGCAAGTCTGAAATCCAGTGGGGCAGTCAAATCCTAAAGATCCAAAATGAGCTCCTGGATGTCTCACATCCAGGTCATGCTGGTGCAAGAAGTGCATTCCCATGGCCTTGGGTAGCTCCACCCCTGTGGTTTTGCAGGGTATAGCCCCTCTCCTGACTGCTTTCACAGGCTGGTATTGTCTGTGGCTTTTCCAGGGGCCTGGTGCAAGCTGTTGGTGGATCTACCATTCTTGGGTCTGGAGAACAGTGGCCCTTTTTTCTCTTTTCTTTTCTTTTCTTTTCTTTTCTTTCTCTCTTTCTCTCTCTCTCTCTCTCTTTCTCCCTTCCCTTCCCTTCCTTTTTTTTGACATGGAGTTTCACTCTTGTCACCCAGGCTGGAGTGCAGTGGTATGATTTTGGCTCACCGCAACCTCCGCCACCTGGGTTCAAGTGATTCTCCTGCCTCAGCTTCCTGAGTAACTGGGATTACAGGTGCCTGCCACCATGCTCGGCTAATTTTTTGTATTTTTAGTAGATACAGGGTTTTGCCATGTTGGGCAGGCTTGTCTCGAACTCCTGACCTCAGGTGATCTGCCTGCCTTGGCCTCCCAAAGTGCTGTGATTACAGGTGTGAGCCACTGCACCTGGTCAAACAGTGACCCTTTTTTCATAGCTCCACTAGGCAGTACCCCAGTAGGGACTGTGTGGGGGCTCCAACCCCACATTTCCCTTCTTCACTGCCCTAGGAGAGGTTCTCTGTGAGGACCCCGCCCCTGCAGCAAACTTCTGCCTGGACATTCAGGCATTTCCATACAGTTTCTGAAATCTAGACAGAGGTTCCCAAACCTCAATCCTTGACTTCTGTGAACTTGCAGGTTCAACACCACATGGAAGCTGCCAAGGCTGGGGGCTTCCACCCTCTGAAGCAACAGGTTGAGCTGTATGTTGGCTCTTTTTAGTCACAGCTGGAGTGGCTGGGATGCAGGGCACCAAGTCCGCAGACTGCACACAGCAGAGGGACCCTGGCCCCAGCCCATGAAACCATTTTTTCCTCCTAAACTTCTGGTCCTGTGATGGGAGGGGCTGCTTCAAAGGTCTCTAACATGCCCTGGAGACATTTTCCCCATGGTCTTGGGGATTAACATTCAGCTCCTCGTTACTTATGCAAATTTCTGCAGCCAGCTTAAATTTCTCCTCAGAAAATGGAATTTTCTTTTCTATCATATTGTCAGGCTGCAAATTTTCCAAACTTTTATGCCCTTTTCCCATTTTAAAACTGAATGCTTATAACAGCAAATGAGTCACTTATTAAATGCTTTGCTGCTTGGAAATTTCTTCCGCCAGATACCCTAAATCATCTCTCTCAAGTTCAAAGTTCCACAAGTCTCTAGGGCAGGGGCAAATTGCTGCCAGTCTCTTTGCTAAAATACAACAAGAGTCACCTTTGCTCCAGTTCCCAACAAGTTCCTCATCTCCATCTGAGACCACCTCAGCCTGGATTTCATTGTCCATATCATTATCAGCCTTTAAGTCAAAGCCATTCAACAAGTCTCTAGGGAGTTCCAAACTTTCTCACAGTTCCTGTCTTCTTCTGAGCCCTCCAAGGTGTTCTAACCTCTGCCTGTTACCCAGTTGCAAAGTTGCTTCCACGTTGTTGTCTATCTTTGCAGTAGCACCCCACTCTACTGGTACCAGTTTACTGCATTAGTCTGTTTTCACACTGCTGATAAAGACATACCTGAGACTGGTCAATTTACAAAAGAAAGAGGTTGAACAGACTTATAGTTCCACAGGGCTGGAGAGGCCTCACAATCATAGCAGAAGGCAAGGAAGAGCAAGTCACATCTTATGTGGATGGCAAGAGGCGAAGAGAGAGAGCTTGTGCAGGGAAACTCCCCCTTATAAAACCATCAGAGCTTGTGAGACTTATTCACTATGCTGAGAACAGCTTGGGAAAGACCTGCCCCCATGATTCAATTACCTCCTACCAGGTCTCTCCCACAACACATAGGACTTTGAGATGAGATTTGGGTGGGGACACAGCCAAACCATATCAGACACCAACACCTTCTAATGTTTCCTTGTGTCCTCTCCCGTCATTGTTGTGGTAAGAACACTTAACATGAGACCTTTTAACAAATTTTGGAATGCACCACATGATATTGCTGACTATAGGCATTATGTTGTAAAACAGATCTCTAGAATGTATTCAACTAGCATAACTAAAACTTTGTACCAATTGAACAACAACTCCACATTTCCCCTACTCCTGAGTTTCTGGGAATGACTATTGTATTTTTTGATTCTATAAGTTTGAGTATTTTACATCCCTCATATAAGTGGAATCATGCAATATTTGTCCTTCTGTAACTGGCTTATTTCATTTAACATTATGTCTTTTGGGTACATCCATTTTTTCACACATAGCAAGATTTTGTTGTTTTTGAAGGCTGAGTAATATTCCATTGTATTATACACCACATTTTCTTTATCCATTCATCTGTCAATGACAATCTTTTATTGAACAATTTATTAGTTTTTTGTGGTCAAAGAACAAGATCATTTCCTTTGTATGGTTTATATGTTTTGGTTGTTATTTTAGAAGCCCTTCTCCATTTCAGTAGTATAAATATATATATTTCTGTCCTTTTTCTTCTTATACTGTTAGAGTTTTTCAGTATAACATTGAACTTTTAAAACACCTTGACTTTTTTTCTGAGTATGGTATGAATTAGGGATATATGTTACTTTTTTCCCACATTAACAGTTATTCACCTCATTATACTTTATTCAGTTGGTCTAGACTTTTTCCTATATATTTGCCATCTTTATTATAATTTAAATCAGCATATACACCTGGATTTATTTTTGGTCTCTCTACACAGGGCTATCTATCTATTGTTTAATTCTTAGAGATTTATGTGGATATGTGGTAGGTATATGTCCTCACTCCCTGTGCTTATTTTCAACATTTTTTCCACTATATTTATTTGTTTTTCTCTTATAGATGAACCTGAGAATAATCTGTCAAGCTTCTGATAAAAATTCTTTATGAAGTTAAAGATTGCATAGAACTTACAGATTAAATTGGGAGAATTGAATTTCCTGTAAGATTGAAGTTTCTCAACCAAAATATTGTTACCCATTTCTATTTTTCACTTTTTAAAAAATATATGAAACAAAATTTATAGCCTTTTTAAATAGAACTTCTACTCTTCTCATTAGGATTATTTCTCATTTTTCGTTTTGTGCTGCTATTTTAAGTTTTTTTCTCTATTTCATTTTAATTGATGGTTAGATGGTTAGTAGATGGTTAGAAAATTATTTATTTTTATATGATGATATTGAATCTGGCCCCTTTGAACTCTTGTGCCATTTTATAAAAATTTATTTTCTTGGATTGAGTATCTAGAAAAATAATGAAATAATGTCTGAAAATAATAAATTTTGCCTCTGTTTTTCAATATTTGTACTTTTCTCCTCATTCTATTCTTAATATATTAATGATGAAATATATATATATGTATTCATTGTCTCTCATACAAAAAGTAGACTTGAAAATCTGAAAACAAAATAGATTTGCATTAAAAATAGAACCTAAGGCCGGGCGCGGTGGCTCACGCTTGTAATCCCAGCACTTTGGGAGGCCGAGGCGGGTGGATCACGAGGTCAGGAGATTGAGATCACAGTGAAACCCCGTCTCTACTAAAAATACAAAAAATTAGCCGGGCGTGGTGGCGGGCGCCTGTAGTCCCAGCTACTCGGAGAGGCTGAGGCAGGAGAATGGCGTGAACCCAGGAGGCGGAGCTTGCAGTGAGCCGAGATTGCGCCACTGCACTCCAGCCTGGGTGACAGAGCGAGACTCCGTCTCAAAAAAAAAAAAAAAAAAAAAATAGAACCTAAAATGCAAGGATACTGAAAGGTCACTTTAACACCATTTGGTGCCTGTAAGATAAATTAAAAATATGCACATGGTATTTGCCAATTTTTGAATATAGGAGCATATTGTGCTTTGTACATACTTTAAAATAGCCACAAATGGCTGGGTGAGGTGGCTCTCGCTTGTAATCCCAGCACTTAAGGAGGCCTAGGTGGGCAGATCACCTGCGGTCAGGAGTTTGAGACCAGCCTGACCAACATGGTGAAACCCCATCTCTACTAAAAATACAAAAATTAGCTGGGTGTGGTGGTGCATGCCTGTAATCCTAGCTACTCAGGAGGCTGAGGCACAAGAATCGTTTGAACCCAGGAGGTGGATGTTGCAGTGAGCCGAGATAGGGCTATCAGCCTGGGTGACAGAGTGAGACTCTGTCTCAAAAAAAAAAATAAATAAATAAAAGCCACAAATGCTAATAAAATAATGCATTCCTAAAAGATACTGTTTAATAATTACTCCTGTTATTCTGACATCGGCATTAGAATTTAGAACATAATTAACAGACTCTTCCTCTAAAAATATGTAACAATGAGAGGTATTAGTGAATGGCAAATGTACCGTGTGAATGAGAGGCAAGAGTACCAGGACAGACCTTGTTTAAATTATGTAATACATTTTAAAAACCCACAGAGAATAAACATGAGCTTAACTAAATAAAATGACTTCTGTCTGTTTAAATTTTTTGGCAGATAAAAATTAAGTGATACAATAGTCATTCTGGGTGGTGTGAGATGGTAGTATCTTATTGTGGTTTTGATTTGCATTTCTCTAATGATCAATGATATTGAGCTTCTTTTCATATGCCTGTAGCTGCATGTGTTTCTTCTTGTGAAAAGTGTCTGTTCATGTCCTTTGCCCACTTTTTAATGGGATTGTTTGTTTTTATTCTTGTAAATTTATTTAAGTTCCTTATAGATTCTGGATACAAGACCTTTGACAGATGCATAGTTTGCAAATATTTTCTCCCATTCTCTGTGTCTGTTTACTGATAGTTTCTTTTGCTGTGCAGAAGCTCTTTAATTTGATTAGATCCCATTTGTCAATTTTTTGTTTTGTTGCATTTGCTTTTGGAGACTTCAACAACAGAGGCTGCCAAGGTTGTGGAGAAAAGGGAACATTTATGCATTGTTAAGGGGAGTGTAAATTAGTTCAACCATTGTGGAAAGCAGTGTGACAATTTCTCAAAGGGCTAAAAACAGAACTGCCATTCAACCCAGCAATCCCATTACTGGGTATGCACCCAAACGAATATATATTCTTCTGTCATAAAGACACATGCATGCATATGTCCATTGCAGCACCATTCACAATTACAAAGACATGGAATCGGTGTAAATGCCCATCTATGGTAGACTGGATGAAGAAAATGTGGTACATATACCCCATGGAATACTATGCAGTCATAAAAAAGAACAAGATCATGTTCTTTGCAGGAACATGGCGGGAGCTGGAGGCCATTATCCTTAGCAAACTAATGCAGGAACAGAAAACCAAATACTGCATGTTCTCACTTATAAATGGGAGCTAAATAGTGAGAACACATGTACACCAAGAGGGGAACAACATACACTGGGACTTACCTGAGGTCAGAATTGGGAGGAGGGAAAGGATCAGAAAAAAACAACTATTGGGTACTGGGCTTAGTACCTGGGTGATGAAATAATCCGTACAACAAACCTCCATGATATGAGTTTACCTATATAACAAACCTGAACCTATACCCCTGAACCTAAAATAATAAATAAAATAAAATTCAAGTGTATGAAACGTTTATTATTATTATTATTATTACTATCTTTTAAAGAACTTGCTGGGAATGTATTGCAATTGCATTGTAACTGTAGTTCACCTATTTACCTTAACAATATTGAGGTTTTCTGACTGGTGAACATGGTATATCTTTCCATTTATCTAGGTTTTCTTTAATTTCTCTCAGCAAGTTTTGTAGTTTTCAGTGTACAGGTATTGTACATATTTTGTTAAATTTAACCATATGTAATTTATACTTTGTATACTATTTCCGATTTTCATTCATAGCACATAAAAATATAATAGATTTTTAAATATTGACCACATGTCCTATGGCCTTGCTAAATTCATGTATTAGTTCGTTTTTAAAAATAAATCCTATTCTTTTAATTTTTTAATAATTTCTTACAAATTCTATTTTTCCTGCATAGAAGATCTGTCCTCTGTAAATAAAAACGTTATTTCATCCTTTCCAAAAAAAATTCAGTGGTGTGATATTGTCCATGTTGCTCTGAGTGCATCACTACGATGGAGGGCACATCCTCCCAATGTTCAACGTGGAGTTATGTCCCATGTAACCTAGTCATTGTGAAAGCAACCCAAAAGTCCTATAGACACTTGCTTTTGGATAAACATAGGAATGGAACCTTCTGCTGTTAAAATTTGAAACTTATATTTGTTTTATCTGAGTTCCTTTCTCAGGAAACTACCTTCAGGCCTCTCACAAAAAGCATCAAAGAACTGAACCTAGGTCACCACACCGGATGCCAGACCCCTCATTCACCAGGATCGCTTCCTTGCTCCTCCTGAGTTCCTGTTTTCTTATACATGCTTACATTTCTTGGCTGCTATATAAACCCCTGGTTTTAATCAGTCAGGAAGATGGATTTGAGACTGCAGCATCTCCTCAGCTGCAGCACCCAATTAAAGCCTTCTCTTCCTTGGCAATACTCATCATCTCAGTGATTGGCTTTCTGTGCAGCGAGCGTAGGACCGAGACTGAACCCTTGGTGTCTTGGTAACAATTGTTCAACAATCATTTGTTTTGACCCTCATCTTTCCTTCTCTTTTAATTTTCTTGATCTCATATTTTAATTTTGATTCATTACATGATATTCTAATTTAATTATATTGAGTTAATAAGCAAGTTATTCTGTTGATGCCCTCCAGAATATTATCTCATGGTATTTATATCATTTCACTTAATGTCTCTTCATGAATTAGGACTCACAGCTTTGGAACTGAGTGAATGGTTTTGAGCTTGGACCATATATCATTCATTTATTTTTTGGGAGTTCACTTTAGTGGGCCTCAGGGTGGGAATAATGCAACTTTAATTCATGATCTTTAAAGGAAGCCCTTTGGATCACATATTGATAGGATGAAAGGATCTCCATAAAGCAGAACTTGTTTGAGATTAGGTCACATTTTATTTCAAAATTATTAGGTTGAAGTTGCTGATTTAGTGGGATATTGTATGGGTTGATGATTGTTAAAATGATCTCATTTATTAGATTTTGATAGCATGGAGGAACAGAGATGGGCAATCATATCCTTCTGTATTTCCTTCTTGTGACAAGATATGACCATGGAAGCATTGATCTACTAAGGGAAATACTGTTTCATCAACTGCACCGAGCTATCCAGAGTCAGGAAATATAATAAAAACCATTAATATTCCTTGCTAAAGGGATTTCTATTTCTTTAACTGCTAACTCAGTTATTTTAGTAACATAATGGTTAAATCAGTAGGGGTTCTTTTCTTCAAATTATATTTGCAGGGAGTCAGTAAGATAGATTTTACCTTCTTGGGAAAATGAGTCATTGGGGAAATATCTGTAGGTCTTCTTTGGAAGAATACTCTAGAGGCTATTGTGATCAAGCATCTACAAACTTGTGACAGATTTTGTTGAATCAATTTCAGTGTGAGATCTTTAGAGAAGAGTAGAAGAACTATTCTGTTAGGATAAAGATTTAATTCGATAGAGAGATCACAAAGATCCACAATGTCAAAAGATTCAAGATAGTTTGCACCTAACTTAAAATTGGAATAATAGTGTAAAATATAAAAACACTGTGCTTAATATGTTTCATATGCTTTCTATGTTAAATATATATATTTAATATGCTAAATATGTAGAGGTTCTATAAATAGTTTTCATTCTCAAATTATATTGTAAGATAGAAAAAGAGATGCAGGCCTCATTTGCATTTGAAAATAGAAATGAAGAAATGAGAAAATGAATAATTCTAGTATCAGACTGTGTTTCTTCTGAAATGGATAATTACTTTAAGAAAAACGAATTTTCATTTGAATTGGTGAAAAATTGACAACTTTCCCTCACTTTTTAAAATGTAAATAGAGTGGTTGGAAACTGAAAAAAAATCAGTAAGATCAGCTTTCTTTGCACCTGTGTCAGCTAAGCATAAGGAATTCTGAGGAGAAAAAGTGAAACATTACTTAACATCATCTATTAAGGAACTTTTTCTCTTAAGTTCTTTAATAAGTTGCTGTTTAGATTGCAAGAGGATGTTTAATATCCAGAAGCATAACCCTGAAATCTCAAGACTTCTACTTACATTTGCTTATAAAAAATTCTAATTTACTGATTGTAATGTTTTCCATATACAATTAAGAGACAGTTTAGCACAGTATTATTTTAATTTTGCATTTTTCAATGTAATTTTACATCACATTTATTGATTATAGATTTGTGTGTCTTTCCCATTATTTGGCTTCACAGTAGTTCCCCAGGATGCTTTGTCTGTAAAGCCACTTTAAAATGTCATCCACATCATAAATGTTACAAATCCTATTACAGCAGTTCACCCAAGATTCTGCACACATTTTTCCAGTGTGCAATGTAGCAAAAATAACTGAAATACTGTATAGTGGATGGATTTGGCATGGAAGTCATCCCAAAGATCTACTGGAGTGTAACAGGGCTTCAGACTGGATCAAATAGGAATTCTCAGCATTTCAACAGAATAAAGGTAAATTCCACACAAGGCAGTTTTTCCCCTCCATATATAGTAAAGATTTAATGACAGTCTCTGGAAAGATTGTACTGGCAATGTTTCAAGTATCACATTGTCTTTTAGGGATTAATTGTTCCTAAATGTGATACGAACAAATTTCCTCAGAGCTCCTACGTCTTCTAAAGATAGCTGTAATATGTGCTGTGCTTGTCTGCAAGGATGCAAAATGACTTTTCCATATTCAACTGTCTCTTCGGCACTACTCAAATTTTAACCAGTAATGGATTTTAGTGACTAAAAAGGTAGTTGTATGTTGACTGGACGACAGTAAATGTTTCCATTCTAATTAGAGAATAGCAGAATGGGAAGTAGGCATGGAAGTAATTTGACTGATTGGTGTTTGCTTTATCAAGTGTGCGAGATAATACATACAAAGCTTTGCTTAGGAACGCCTAATTTCAACATCTCCATCCCTGCCGCATATCCCATTCCAGATTCTGTTTCTCATCCTCTGTCTTCCCACCCCATTCCTGGATTTAAACTCTTTGAAATCAATTCTCCCTAAACACCTCTGAGATTGAGTGGAAAAGCCTAGAAGGCAGTAGGTCCTTGAGATTGTGGCCTTGAGGGTTTGAGGGAGACAAAACTTACCAAACTTGAATTTCCCTCAACTCTGGTTGCGTTCCTTGTTGGAGCTGCCCTTGTGCGGAAAGCCAGTGTATTAGAGCGCAGTGAGAATCGCAGGGGAATGCCTCTGAAGGCTTATCTATCACAGTGGTTCTCAAAGTGCGTTCTGATGGTCCTTTGAAGGTTTCTGAGTAGCTTTCAGGGGATCTGCAACTCAAAACAAGGCTTAGGGTTATACCAACATTATTTACCCTTTTCACTCATATTTTATAGCAATGGCACAAAAGCAATGATGTATAAAACTGCTGGTGCCTTAGCACAGATCACGGTAGTGGCACCAAGCTGCAGTGGTGGTTACTGTATTCTTTATTGCCATACATGTGCATTCAAATGAAACAAAACAAACAGAGCAAAGCAATCTGCTAGCTTTGCTGAAGAATATTCTTGATGAAACAATAAGAATCATTAATTGTATTAATTTCGGTCTCGGAGTACACATCTAGAAGAAACGAGAAGTGTAAATAAAGCACTTCTACTGCTTACTGAATACAGTGGGTGACTTAAGGAAAAGTCTTCAACCAACTGTTTGAGGACAAACTATGTTATTCAGACCAACTATGGTTATTCAGACTTGCCTATTTCGTAGACATTTCCTTGAAAATGAAGTGAGCTTTTCACCTGAAGTAAAATCACTAACAATGTGTGTTGCCAGCGAAAATTAGAATTTTGGAAAACTTGTATCTGCCTCTGTGAAACTGACTGCTTCCTAATACAGATTTTTCTTATAAGATCAGTAGTAATATCAAAACATGATTTTGTTTGTATTGATTAATGAAATGTGTCAATGTTTGGAAGATCTATATACTTCAATAAACCAATATTTTCCACGTGGCCATGCATGATATTGCAAAACTCGTGCCTGAGTAAAAAAGACCTGTTCCAGCTGTGTGCTAGAGCAGTGGATTTTCATAGAACGGAGCACAAAGAATTCACTGATATGGTTTCATATTTCACATCGCAGCTGTCTTTTAAAAACTGAATTGTCAAGTTTTGGTGTAGTAGTAAAGAATCATATCCACAGTTATCTGAAAAGGCAATTAAAATACTTATCCTGGCTGGGTGTGGTGGCTCATGCCTGTAATCTCAGCACTTTGGGAGGCCAAGGTGGGCAGATCACGAGGTCAGGAGATGGAGACCATCCTGGCCAACAAGGTGAAACCCCGTCTCTACCAAAAATACAAAAATTAGCCGGGCATGGTGGCGGATGCCTGTAGCCCCAGCTACTCAGGAGGCTGAGGCAGGGGAATTGCTTGAAACTGGGAGGCAGAGGTTTCAGTGAGCCAAGATTGGCCACTGCACTCCAGCCTGGGTGATAGAGCAAGACTCCGTCTCAACAACAACAACAACAACGACAATAAAAACAACAAATACTTCTCACTTTTCCTCACACATAACTGTGCGAGAATGCTTTTGTTCATACACATTAAACAAAACTTTTCAAATTTTCCATTAGGCCAGACACTAAGGAGATTTGCAAAATGTAAAATAGTGCCACTCTTCTTATTCATTTTTTTTTGAAAATATGGTTATTTTGCATGAGAGTATATTATATGTATTAACATGTAATGCGTTACTATGCTATTGTTTTTTAAAATAAATAACAATATGTATACATTTCTCAATTTTGAATATAGTAAATATTGGTAGATATGATCCACATGAACAGAAGCCTTTGTCTTTGCAGTCTTCAGTGCTTTTTAAGAACATACAGGGGAGATCCTTAGACTACATAGTTTAAGACCTGCTGCTTTAGACAAATACTTCTGGAAAAAATTCTACAGCAAGTAAAAAACAAAAAACAACAATAAAAACCCAAACATCTCAATTTGCTATTCTGCAAAAAATAATTTTGTAGCCTTTTCATTATTTTTTGTAAATAAAATTTTGCAAGTTTTTTGCCATAAGAATGAAGATATATATACCTTCTGATTCAGTTCCAAAAGATTCCTGTAATTATAATTGTGCTAGATAATATATAATAATAATTGGATTAATCAAATTGTCATGCCTCAAAATTTTTAACTGAATTTTTTGATGTCTATTAATTCTTTAAAAAATAAATGTATGCCATGTTATGACACTCACCTTGCATTCCACAACACCATTCCATTCTGTATTTCCAATGAGATGCTCGGCACTAAACAGCATACAGTAGGGTATCCCTCTAAGCCCTGGCCAGCGAGGAGGCCTGCTGAGAACTCACCTTGTGTGTGGGGTGGTTGTTTATTCTTTGCTTGTTTCTTTTGGAGCTCCAGATCCCTGTCTGTGCGTGAGTTCCCATCCGCCAGCTGCTGTGGGTGCTGACTGCACAGGGACTGCAGCTGCAGCCTTGGAAGGACAGTCCTTGGCCTAGGGGAGCTGCCTTGTGCTGGAGGTGATGGTGCCGTTCCCAGTGGCCCGCAGCCAATGGCTGATGGATGCAGGTATGAAAGGCGCCTTGCCTCCTTGGAGGACCTACTGTAGGTAAGACCTACTCTCTGGTGTCATTTTTATGCTCCACAGCTCTTCAAGCACCAGGCAGGGGCTGGATCACAACTCAAATCACATTCTGCCTGGCTTTTCCTCTTCCCTATTCTTTCCCCCACTTTTCCCCAGCTTCCTCCTGGGTGCAGTTCCTTAATAATAATCCTTCGGAGCCAGAGACAAGAATTTTTGTCCTGAATATCCCACCTTAGATGACTGAACTGAGACATAATTCCATTTGTTCTTGGGGGTGAAGGATTTGGGCCTGTGGATGGGGCGTTTGAGTGGGGACCAATGAGGGTGTGAACATTCCATTATAAACATCATTCTTTCCTTGTATATCCTTAACTATGACTGTACTTTCATAACCTAAACTTTTGTCATCATTGATGTGATAAGTGTAAGGAATTCATTGTAAATGTGAAGGCTTATACCTTTTTGAAAAATTGCTCTGAAAGAGTGATTCTCAACTGGGATGATTTTATCCCCCAGGGTGGGACATTTGGCAATTTTTGATTGTTGCAAATGGGGAAAGGGCTGTAGTGCATAAGGGCCAGGATGCTGCTACACATCCTACTAAGTACAGGCACAGCCCTCTAAAACAAAGAATTATCCAGCCCATAATGTCAGCAGTGCTAGGCCTGGGAAATCTGATTGAAAGTAAAAAAAGGCCAGGCGCGGTGGCTGACGCCTGTAATCCCAGCACTTTGGGAGGCCGAGGCGGGCGGATCACGAGGTCAGGAGATCGAGACCACGGTGAAACCCCGTCTCTACTAAAAATACAAAAAATTAGCCGGGCGTGGTGGCGGCCACCTGTAGTCCCAGCTACTCGGAGAGGCTGAGGCAGGAGAATGGCATGAACCCGGGAGGCGGAGCTTGCAGTGAGCCGAGATTGCGCCATTGCACTCCAGCCTGGGTGACAGAGCGAGACTCCGTCTCAAAAAAAAAAAAAAAAGAAAGTAAAAAAATTTTCCAATATAGTGTTCATTAATAATGGAGTGTAGCCTTTCCACAAAAACTATTTGTGTAACTCAAATTACAGAAATAAAGACATAATTATTTGTCCTCCTTAGAAGATATGATTATATCTGTTTTCTTCTTGGTACATCTCATAAGGAGGGAAAAAAAACACTTCGTGCTAGAAAGTATTCAGCTTCATTGATCTTCCCCAGAAATTGACAAGTGATGAAAGCAGAACTGTTTGTGTTCGAGTTCCTGTTTATGTCAAATGAATTTGAATAAAACAACCAGAGCAGAAACCTGAAACAAGTACTCCTCCCATGTGCTCATGTTTTCATTTAAGACAAAGTGTAAGAGAAAATGTTGAAAGGCAACAGCCTGATATTCTGGCCATAATATTCCTGGAATGTTATGGGGCCATTCTCACTCAGCACTTGGCATATTTTCACCTTTAGCAAAATAGTCTTTATGCTTATGAGTAGTTTGTGAAATAACTCCATTAAGGACTTTTCTGTTCTGGTTTAAATTAAAAAATGATTACTTTGAAGTATCACTATGTACTATATCTTAAAAGAATAAAACATTAATAGAAATCAATTAATTATCTTTTGACTTTGACCTGGAATGGCTACTGATGAATGCTGTGTATTCATCACAGAAATCTTGAACTTCTCTTTTAGTGTTGTTAGTGGGGCTACCGGCTACCGGGTGCATGTAGATATTAATTTTCTCTATAACTCATTCTTGTCACAGTGATATTTCCATTGCATTCCATCCTGTTTGACTCAAGGCATTTTCAGACTCTTTGAAAAAAAAATCTTCTTTCTCTTCTCTGTAAGATCTTTTCTACTTCTGATTTTTTGTCTTTACTCCATACTATCCCCAAATCTGAGAGCAAAAATTCCTTTTGGTTTCTTGTTCATGAACATGTTCGTGTATGAACTTTCTTTTACAGTAAAAGATTAATTGGCAGTGCGCCTTTGGGCTCAAGTTTGTCTTTTGTTCTCCGGCGTTGTTATCTCTCTTGGCCCAAGTTCAAGCATCTCCTTCAGCATCCACTTCTGTGGTGTGTCCTGTCTTTGCAGGTAGGAACTCAAGGTGTCTGGTTTTAAGTCAAATATTCTCACCAAAAGTAGAATTGACCCATAAATACTTTTGATTCTATTATTTTTTTCTTTTTTCTTTTTTTTTTTGAGATGGAGTCTCACTCTGTCATCCAGTCTGGAGTGCAGTGGCGCAATCTCGGCTCACTGCAAGCTCTGCCTCCCGGGTTCACGCCATTCTCCTGCCTCAGCCTCTCCGAGTAGCTGGGACTACAGGCGCCCGCCACCACGCCCGGCTAATTTTTTGTATTTTTAGTAGAGACAGGGTTTCACTGTGTTAGCCAGGATGGTCTCGATCTCCTGACCTCGTGATCCGCCCGTCTCGACCTCCCAGAGTGTAGGGATTACAGGCGTGAGCCACCGAGCCCGGCTGATTCTATTCTTAAAGAAGCTTGTCTTCAAGTTCTCTCATTTACAGTGGACTACATATTTTGTAAGGGCTTCAGTAGCATGAATATGTTCCAGACATTTTAAAGGGAAATATACTGAAAATCGAGTCATGGTTGCATTTTTCTCCCCCTTCATAAATGGCAATAAATTTCTCAGTCTTGTTTGTCCAGTGAATTTGAAAAATTAGCCCAAAAAGTACAAATGGAGTGATGGTCTATTTCATTGTTTTCAATTTTTTTTTTTAAACAGAGATTTTTAAAATTTAATTTAATTTAAAGTTCCGGGGTACCTGTGCAGGTTTGTTACATAGGTAAACATGTGCCATGGTAGTTTGCTGCACCTACCAACCCATCACCTAGGTATGAAGCATGGCATGTATTAGCTATTTTTCCTGATGCTCTCCACCCGCCCCCCACCTAGTTCCTTCCCTGACAGGCCCCAGTGTGTGTTGTTCCCCTCCCTGTGTCCATGTGTTCTCACTGTTCAGCTCCCACTTATAAGTAAGAACTTGTGGTGTTTGGTTTTCTGTTCCTGAGTTAGTCTGCTGAAGATAATGGCTTCCAGCTCCATCCATGTGTCTGCAAAGGACATGATCTTATTCCTTACAGCTGCATAGTATTCTATGGTGTATATGTACCACATTTTCTTTATCCAGTCTATCATTGATGGGCATTTGGGTTGATTCCATGTCTTTGCTATTCCAAATAGTGCTGCAATGAACATGTATGTATGTATGTGTGCATGTATCTTTATAATACAATGATTTATATTCCTTGAGTATATACCCAGTAATGGGATTGGTGGATCAAATGGTATTTCTGGTTCTAAATCTTTGAGGAATCACTAAACTGTCTTCCACAATGGTTGAACTAATTTGCATTCCCACCAACAGTGTAAAAGCATTCCTATTTCTCTATAATCTTGCCAGCATCTGTTGTTTCTTGACTTTTTTGATAATCACCATTCTGACTGGCATAAGATGGTATCTCATTGCGGTTTTGATTTGCATTTCTCTGGTGATCAGTGATTTTGAGCTTTCTTTCATGTGTTTGTTGGCTGCATGTATGTCTTCTTTTTAGAAATGTCTGTTCATGTCCTTGGCCTACTTTTTAGTGGGATTGTTTTTTGTTTTGTTGTTGTTGTTTTTTGAAATGGAGTCTCACTCTGTCACGCAGGCTGGAGTGCAGTGGCACGATCTCGGCTCACTGCAACCTCCACCTCCTGGGTTCAAGCAATTTTTCTGCCCCAGCTTCCTGAGTAGCTGGGACTACAGGCGTGCACCACCATGCCTGGCTAATTTTTGTATTTTCAGTAGAGACGGGGTTTTGCAATATTGGCCAGGCTGGTCTCAAACTCCTGACCTCATGATCCACCCACCTCAGCTTCCCAAAGGGCTGGGATTACAGGTGTGAACCACTGCACCCGGCCATGGTTGTTTGTTTCTTTCTTGTAGATTTGCTTTAATTCCTTGTAGATTCTGTACATTAGACCATTGTCAGATTGATAGGCTGCAGTAATTTTCTCATATTTCTGTAGGTTGTCTGTTCAATCTGATGATAGTTTCTTTTGTTGTGCAGAAGCTCTTTAGTTTAATTAGATTTCATTTGTCAATTTTTGCTTTTGTTGCAATTGCTTTTGGTGATTTCATCATAAAATCCTTGCCTATGCTTATGTCCTAAATGGTATTGCCTAGATTTTCTTCTAGGGTTTTTATAGTTTTGGGTTTTACATTTCAGTCTTTAATCCTTCTTGAGTTAATTTTTTGTATAAGGTGTAAGGAAGGAGTCTAGTTTCCATTTTCTGCATATGGCTAGCCAGTTCTCCCAGCATCATTTATTAAATAGGGAATCCTTTCTCCATTGCTTGTTTTTGTTGGACTTGTTGAAGATCAGCTGGTTGTAGATGTGTGGTTTCATTTCGGAGTTCTTTGTCCTGTTCCATTGGTCTATGTGCCGGTTTTTGTACCAGTACAATGCTGTTTTTCTTACTATAGCCAGAGGTACAAAGAGAAGTTGGTACCATTTCTTCTGAAACTATTCCAAACAATTGAAAATGAGGGACTCCTCCCTAACTCATTTTAAGAGGCGAGCATCATACTCATACCAAAACCTGGCAGAGACACAACAACAACAAAAATTTCAGGCCAATATCTCTGATGAACATCGATGCAAAAATCCTCAATAAAATACTGGCAAACCGAATCCAGCAGCACATCAAAAAGCTTATCCACCACAATCAAGTCGGCTTCATCCCCAGGATGCAAGTCTGGTCCAACATACGCAAATCAATAAGTGTAATTCATCACATAAACAGAACTAGAGACAAAAAACACATAATTATCTCAATAGATGGAGAAAAGGCCTTCGATAAAATTGAACATCCCTTTATATTAAAAACTCTCAATAAACTAGGTATTAAAGGATCATACCTCAAAATAATAAGAGCCATTTATGAGAAACCCACAGCCAATACTAATATCATACTGAATGGACAAATGCTGGAAGCATTCCCCTCGAAAACTGGCACAAGACCAGGATGCCCTCTCTCACCATTCTTATTCAACATAGTATTGGAAGCTCTGGCCAGGGCAATCAGGTAAGAGAAAGAAATAGAGGGTATGCAAAGAGGAAGAGAGGAAGTCAAACTATCTTTGTTTGAAGATGACATGATCCTATATCTAGAAAACCCCTATCATCTCAGGCCAAAAGCTTCTTAAACTGATAAGCAACTTCAGCAAAGTCTCAGGATACAAAATCAATGTGCAGAAATCACAAGCATTCCTATACACTGACAACAGACAAGCAGAGAGCCAAATCATGAATGAACTTCCATTCACAATTGCTACAAAGAGAATAAAATACCTAGGAATATAGCTAACAAGGGAAGTGAAGGACCTCTTCAAGGAGAACTACACTGCTCATGGAAATCAGAGAGGACACAAGCAGATGGAAAAACATTCCATTCTCATGGATAGGAAGAATCAATATTGTGAAAATGGCCATACTGCCCGAAGTAATTTATAGATTCAATGCTATTCTCATTAAACTACCATTGACATTGTTCACAGGAGTAGAAAAACTGTTTGAAAATTCTTATGGAACCAAAAAAGAGCTCGCATAACAAGGACAATCCTAAGCAAAAAGAACAAAGCTGGATATGTCATACCACCCAACTTCAAACTAAGACAGATTTGCAGGTTGAAATGTTTGCAACCTAATGCTGCCCATCCTTAACCTCTTAAGTACAATGAATTTTTGTAGTGCTTTTCGAGTTCACAATTCAAAATGATATAAAACTGGATTACAGACAATTACATGTCCCATATTATTTAAAATATGCACTGGTGCTACAAAATTTTTCTATAATGATCATTATATATATGTAATATAAGTGTGAAAGTATAATATTATGTATGTCATATATAATATATAACCATAAAAGTAGATTTTACATTTATGATTAGCTAAAAAATTTTGAGACGGAAACTCTGTGTTTTGCATATTATATATTCTCTTGTCTTTCCTAATCCCTAGTAAAAAATAAACTCTACTATGTAAAAATCTGTTAATTTGAAGTCAAAGCATGGCTGTATTTTCTAGTTAGTTTAAAAAAAAATGTTTTTTTCTGTAGCAAATTGTTGATTTGGATATTGCTTATTTTGAGGTTCTTCCTCTCTCCCCTCCCGTGCCCTCCAATTCAGTGTAGCTGCTACCTCTCTAAGTGTCAAAGACAAATGATGGATGGTTGTTCAGCTTCTTTGAAATGCAGCATGTTTTAGTGCGTTTTTACACTTGACTTTCATCACTAGTATTGATTGATGGTATGTTATTTACCTGGCATTGAAGGACTGCTGGTTTATAACATTCAAGGCAAAACATTTTAAGTAGTATGCAATACGGAGATTTCTTTCTACTGGGCAAGGTTAATGACCTACCAAAAGAGGAGGGGTCGGTGTATGCTGGGAATAATTGATATCTTCTGAAGCCAAGATTGACTTGTGGGGTAATTTTCATATCCTTGTGATAATTAAGTTAGTAGATTTTCATCTTTTTAATTGCCCTCAATTTCTTCAGAAGGGGGATTTAGGATGATTGGCCTTTTATGGTCTACTTGCTGAAAAATACCTATACAAAGCTTGTATTTAGAAACTAGAGTCCTTTTTTTCTTGTCTTGTTTAGGTGAGGTCGTCCCACAATAACACTTACCCGGTGTTTGTGTGGGGGAGGTAATGTTTTTGGTTGTACTGCAGAGACCAAGAATACATTTTGTACTTCATTTACATTCCCCAGAATACTTAATATAATGTTGATGACATGGTAAGAACACAACATCACAGTATTTTGTGGCTAAGTGAATGACAATGCATAACCTTAATTCTAATTTGGTGTCAATCTCATTTTTTAAACTTTCTGTTTTCAGAAAATGACAAAGGGCAGCAAAGATTTTGTTGAAATATGATTTTCAGAGTCTTGAATTTACAAGTTTTTGTTTGTTGTTGATTATACCACGGTTATACTATAGATGATAGAGAGATGATTGTGAATCAAAAAGAGAAAAAAGAAAATATATGTATTCAGGCTGAAGTCATAGACAATTTTTGATAGGATAAATGTTGCAAATAATATTTCCATTAGGCTTTAGTTTGTGTGTTCAGCATTTGATTTTTTTTAGTTCATTTTCAGGTCACATTCTAGTTTTATGTTTCTTAAAATAACAAATTAGTGGAGCATTAAAACGTCAAACGATTTTGAATCTTTCAAGTATTGAAACACATTATGCTGAAATTTTTGAAAGTAAAAACAATATAAAGGCCAGGATTTCCATAAGATTGACATAAATGAGTGGAATATCATCTGTTAACTTTTAAATAAACTTCAGATTGATTCGTGTCTGGGAAGAAGACCCTTTTCTATGCAGGCCGGAAGGGGGATTTGCTGGCATTCCCGAGTGGTTACAACTGTGTGGAGTTAATATTTAATGTGCCATTTTATAGCATATACAGATTTAGAAGCTGAAAAGATACAAAGACAATATAATATGAATTTATCATCAATTTCATACCAGGAAACTGAAGAAACTACTTTTTGTACTGTTTTAAGGAAATCCTATCATAATATGGTGACTGTACAACAGTAAAGCCACATTCTGGAAGGAAATTGCCAGGTATGTAGTCACAGGTTCAGAGAATGACTGGAAACTGAGGAACTTCCACATAGTGTATAGGAATTTACAACAAGTTCTGACAGCATTGTTAACTGATTAAGAATACCTAATAAGGCTGCTGGATTTGTTAATGACTACTTTTAAGGCAAAATTGGCAATAAAATAATAGCATTTGTTTAAACAGAAAAAAAAAAATTCCCCTGCATTCCTTCTTTTGAAAGGAAACAGCCGCGTTATGGGAGTTCTCATAGGTATATGTTGAAACAGGGCACCTTTTCAAAAACTGTCAAGTTTAGTGTTTCAAAAGCATGTTGAAGAATTAAGACGGGGGTGTGTGTAAATAAATGTGCTGATTGCATAAAGGCTGCTTCTAGTTTTGCTTAAGTGATTTTAGAGCTTCTGAAGGAGCGGTTTTCAACCTTAAATATCTAAGTCAACACTTTTTCTTTAGTAAGAGAGGTGACCTGAAAAATTTCCTTGGTCTAAGTGGAAGTACTGGCCAATTCAAGACATAGCAATGTAGATCAATCCTTATTCTTTCACTTTCTGAACGAAAGTTTAAAAACATTCCAAATTTATTTTCGTTGATGGAAGAGATTCCCACTTATATTTTGTTATTTTTTAAATAAATGAAAATGAGGTTATCAGTCAAAGGGGTTTGAAAAAGCTTCTACTCCATTTCCAGCGTGATATAAGGGAAACTGATAGCAGTCACAGGCACTCTGCTTTCACTCTAGTAATTTGTGATCTAATTGGCAAACTTAGATCAGTATGCAAAACTATTAGATGAGTTAATAGTCAAATGGTAGAGTTTTAAAGACTCCTAGATCCAGTGGTTCTGTTTTGTTACACATCTTCTAGGAAGCTTAGAAAATTGCTTTGTTTGGTTGATTCACTACCTGTTGCATCTTTAGCCTTGACTTAATAATGAAGTAAAAATAATAAAACAAAAGACAGTAACAAAGCCAACAGACAATCCTCTCTCCCAAATAAACCCAACAACAACAAAAAAGGTACTCAGACAAATAGCTGGGAGATTTTTAGAAACAGAGTTTTTTGAACATGTAATTAAATTTAATTTAGTTTTAAAAAGACCTTTTACAACATTTCAATGGGCAGGGCCTTTTTTAATTGAGGTGAAATTCACATAACATAAAATTAACTATTTTGGTGTGTACAATTCAATGGGATTTAGTGTATTCACAATGTTGTGGAACCATAACCTTTACCCAGTTCCAAAATTTTTCATCAACCCAAAGGGGATCCTTTTCATCAACCACTAATCTGTTTTCTGTCCCTGTGGATTTTCCTATTCCAGGCATTTAGAATCATACAATATATGACTTTTTATGTCTGCTTCCTTTCACTTAACATAATGTTTTCAAGGTTCAGCCTTGTTATAGCATGTATGAGTACTTCATTACTTTTTGCAGTTGAATCATTCCATTGGGTAGATATACCACATTTTGTTTATCCATCCATTCAATGATGGAAATTTATTGATTTTCACCTTTTGGTTATTTGTTAATAGTGCTAATATGAACATTGGTGTACAGATACATGTTTGAATACCTGTTTTCAAGTCTTTGGGTTACATAAATAGGAATGGAATTGCTGGGTAATCTGACAGTTCCATGTTAACTTTTCAGGGCAAAGCCAAAGTATTATTCATGGTGGCTGCATCTTTTACATTGTAGCAATACACAAGGCTTGCAATTTCTTAACATCCTCACCAGCACTTGTTATTTCAGTTTTTTAAAAAATTATAGCCACCTTAGTGGATGTGATATGGTATCTCATTATGGTTTCAATTTGCATTTCCCTAGTGACTGATGATTTTGAACATCTTTTCATGTGCTTGTTGACCATTTGTGTACCTTCTTAGGATAAATGTCTGCTCACGTCCTTTTCCAATCTTTAAATTGCATTGTTTGTCTGTTTGTTGTTGAATTGTGGTGCTTTAAAAATATACATATATATTATATTTATATATATACACATAGAGAGAATTTTCTACATACAAGATTATGTCTTCTGTAAATACAGATAGTTTTACTTCTTCCTTTTCAATTAAAATACTCTTTATTTATTTTTCTTGGCTAATTGCCCTTGCTTGAACTTCCAGTATAATGCTGGATAAAGGCGGTGAAAGTAGCATCCTTGTCTTATTACTGAACTTAGAGGGAATGCTTTCAGTCTTTCACCATTGAGTATATGTTAGCCATGGGTTTTTCATAAATACACTTTATTATGTTGAGGATGTTCCATTTTCTTCCTGGTTTATCATGTGTTTTTACCATGAAAGCATGTTGTATATTTTCAAATGTTGTTTCAGCTTCACTTGAGATGATTATGTGTTCCCCCCCTCATTCTATTAATGTGATGTATTATATTCATTGTATATGTTGAACCACCCTTGCATTCTTGGGATAAATCCCAATTGATTATGATGTATAATTCTTTTAACATGCTACTTCATTTGGTTTGCTAGTCTTTTGTTGAGGATTTTCGCATTTATATTTAGTAGGGATATCTATCTATAGTTTTCTTTTTTTATGTGCTGCCTTTGGCTTCGGTGTCAGGGTAATTCTGGCCTCATGGCTTGATTTAAGAGGTGTTATTTTCTTTTCTAATTTTCTGGAAGAGTTTAAGAAAGATTCGTGTTACTTCTTTTTTAAATGCTTCATAGTATTTAGTGTGAAACCATCTTTAGTACTTTACTTTTTAAAAATGGTAACTATGGACAATTAAACCTAAAGTATCAGAATTCAAATGGAAATGTTTTAAATTTGGCAATAACAACAAATTATAAGTTCAAAACATATCTGCCCAAACAATGACTAATACCACTTCCAAAATTATCTACTTAATAGTTAGTGAAGGGATATAACGTTGTTTTTATATTATTTCAAGATGGGGCAAAAGTTAACTTCTATTAAGTAAAGTCTACACCTATACAAAATGTTGTTCAATATGTTCATGTGTTTGATAGCATGGTAGGGTGAATATATTGAACAACATATTGCATTTTTCAAAATAGCTAGAAGAGAAGATTTGAAATGTTACTGACAGAAAGAAATGGTAAGTGTTTGAGGTGATGGACATCCTAAATACCCTGACCTGATCATTACACACTCTGTGCATGTATCAAAATATGTACCCCATCAATATGTGTAAGTATTATGTATCAGTAAAGAATAAAACATGTTGAAAAATGGAGACAATTACCCAAATAAATAGGAATATAATTAAGACACGGGTTGGTATTCTAATGTATTCAGACTACTATCTTAATTCTCCATTTTACTTTACCCGTATAAAAATAATCTCAGTTACTTTTAGTTGGAAATTTGTTTCAACTAGAAAGAGAGGAATATCTCCAAATAATTTTACAATTTTATTTTCTTTCTTAGACTCATTGTTTTTTCCACAATATCAGGTTAATGGTTTAAAAAGCTTTGCACAACTTCTGTTTGGTTGAGATTTTTAATTTTATATACATACACACACACACATATGTATTAGTCGATCATTCAGATATACAACTAACTAGATTTAAAAATAGTAAGCCATGGTTTATACATCACATATAAATCACCTAGATGCCAGTAGTGACATTATCATCATGAATACTAGTTCCAGAAAGTACAGATCAGAGAATATTTGGGAAGAGAGATCCAAAACAATGTCTGACAAGTTTTTGAGGAAGATGATGAACAGTAATGAAAATAACAGAATTGAATATCAATTTGTTTTTGAGTAGAAATGATGTTAATGTTTAGATAGCTCCTGTCAGCATTAAATACACAGTTAAGTACAGACCTTCAGAGGCAGTGAGTTGGTGATTTTTCTACCTCTTGAAATAAGTATACCATACAAAAAGCGCCATTTTGCCTGCTTGAAATTTCAGAAATGTAAACACTCTGAATTGGCTTAGTGCTTGGGCTATTGGCAGACCTTTCAGGAGAAAAAGTTTTTAGACAGCGTCTATGTGAATCATACCAGCATTTTTCAAGATAAGGGATTCATATTAGAAGGCTTGACTCACTCTGACATTTTATATGACTTTCTATTATTGAAACAACTCTAAAGGTCTTTTGAACATTCTATTCACAGTGTTACCTAATAATAACATATATTAGCTTCTGGAGTTAAGCAGCTTATAGGCAGAGTTCACATAATTACTTTGAATGCCTGGCATCTATGTAGCAAGTTGGCAATAAATATTTATTGAATAACTAATCTTACAGTGAAGAAGCAGCATGAACTGGGAATTACTTTCCATTCCAGTTCTGAAGTTTAGACTCAGTCTAAGAACTATGAATGCTTAGATCTGTGACCTTAATGTACCTAGATTTCAGTTTTCTTGAATTGAGTTTGACGAGTGCATTTCTGAAGCCCCTTCTAGCTTCTAAATGTCATGACATGAGTTCAAGATGAGACTTGTGAGTACCTTTTCAACTAAACTCAGTTCTCAAGTCTTTCACCACGTCTTGTAACAGGTAAAGTTGAATGGACTTCTATCACTTGGATCTTATTTAACTTGAATTGCTAAAAATACAGGTACAGCAACTGCTGAAATTAAACAGCATCTACAAATGCAGGCATTACTCTCAGACGTTTTCTAAGTAGAATACATGGCTTCTACTCCCAGGGGGTTTATAATCTAGTGTAGAAAAAAAGAAATATATACAAAATGATGCAACTGACATGAGGGAATTTAGGGTGAGTTGGACAGTATTTTTTAATTTCTTTGCTGTGAGTCTAGATTTAGTTGAGACTTGAAATAAGTATATGTAGCAATGAAGAAGAAAATTATAAAAGCTTTAGAAAATAAGAAGCCCATGTAGAGAAGATTGAATAATTATTTGTTTTTAGGAGTATATTCAATATTTTCTGAATCCATGCTAAACCATTCCTTTTCTTCTCTAAGCTTTCTCCAGATAAAATGTGGCACAGCCTCTGGGACAGTCAGTCTCCTCCAGACTCTGGTCATATTGATGGCCATAGAGAGTCAGAGCCACGATTTTTGTCTTACACCTCTTTTCTCTATGTAACCAATGTTTTCTTTTAATTGATTCACTGCTTAGATTTAAACAAATGTTTGTTAGAAGAAATTTAAATAGAAAACCCAATTCATTATATATAGACTGTAATTATAAAGATAAGTTCAATGAAAACAAAACAATCTTAAATTTTTCCTGTGTACTGTGACTTACTGAAGCATCTGTACCCAAAGCCTACTCTCTCTCTCTCTCTTTTTTTTTTTTTCAATTGAACCTTAGCACATGTCAGAGAGTTTCTTCAAAATGGTACTATTCCCAAGTGGAGACATCTTCCTTGAAGAATTCGGAAGTACTGAGAAGAGTTGAAAGACAATGGAGAGGGAATCACTCTATGGGGATAGTCCTATAAACCAGGTGGCTTTGTTTATGCATACTCCTTCTGAAAACACCATGCTTCTCTACGGGGAGGCTGGAGGAAGCACTGTTAGTATTGTTTCCATGGTTTTGTTAGATGTCAAACTCAGAGATATTTTTTGAGTTAAGTGACTCACAGACTGAAGAAAAGTATGAGGACTTTGAGCCATCAAATTTTCTAAGGTATTGAGTATAATTGCAGTGGATTCCCTACCTGAAGCTGAGTCAACCAGGAAAATTGTACTGTTTAAATTCTTTTTACTTTTCTCTTGTCACCCATGGTGAATTTTTCCAATGATATAATCAATTGATTTTTACCTTATGACAGTGGGAGAGGACAGGTAATAAATGTAGGAAAACCAGGAACCAAATGTGATTTAACATACTTGGAGTTCTCAGATAGCAGTGATAGAAAGTTGAGCTTTAAAAGCATAATTTAAAGAAATCCCTTAATTTTGGTAAAGAAAGAAAATATACACACTGGAGGATCATAAATAAAATATTCCAAGTACAGTTACCAGCTCCAATGAGTGAGATCCATGCTTAGAGACAGTCGTGATTCTTATTTAACATTAATAACCACAAACTGTGCACCAGATGCTATGAACCCAAGTCCAAGGTAGATGATATAATCAATATCATCATCACTACAGAATATATTAAAATATTATTTTACTTTAGAAGTTGCCTTTCAAGTTAACTAGTATTTGAGCACTTTGTGTTCAAAAAAATAAGGTAAAATAATAGTGAAGAATCCAAGATTATGGGACAAAACCCATCTTCAAGGAGCTTATGATGTATGACAGTAATATCCTTTAGTGAAAAAGCATAGCCTCATAAGAGATGCTTGCAGGGATTTAATAGGAGAAAGGAGCACACTGAAAAAGGAGGTGGCTTCATGAAGGAGCATTTTCTACGGAGTATGAAGAAACGGCAGGCTCTTGACAGGGAATTATATAGGGTGTAGGGCACTTGGGTGGGCATCTACGAGAGTGAGACAAGTGGAAACAGCAGTGAGAAAGTGTGTTGTATGGTTAGTGCAAAGCCCAGGTTTTTGGAATATAGGGGAACAGGAAGAGCTGAAGTTGGGGAGAGAGGCCAGGATGAAGGAGGATAAACAAAGATTTGTGACTAGCACAGAAGAACAGAATTTGCAGAATTAAGTGTCACTCTAATGTCAAGGACAGGCACAAACGATGGCTCTAACATTAGGCAAGATGCATAGTCTTTTAAGCATCATCATTGGCAGATCTCCTAGATAGATACTTGTAATGATAATAGGTACCAATTGTTGAATGCGTATCAAGTGCTGGGCATAGCACTCGGTGGCTTAGAAACACTATACTTCTGTGACAGAGGTATCATCTTTATTTTTCCAGACCAAAAAAAAAAAAAAAAATAGAGCCTCTTAAGGAGCTTGAAGTCAAGGATAAATAATTTGTATCACTCTACTATAAGTAGTTATTTTAGTTTTTTACCTAGGTATCATCAAGGAAGAATGGGCTCATAAATGTTTTGCTGTTAACATGCAAAGTCCTAGAACATCTCCCACGTGAGATTCCTAAGCAGTTCTTCCAATCTATAATGTTTGGTAATGAAATGCAAATGACAATAAAAGGGCCCAGTCCCATTCGAAAGCCATAGTTCATAACAAATCACAAGGGTTTTCTATGGCAAGCAGCTTCTTGAGAATCGCAGTCACACTTGACATGGTCATCAGCCATTTTTTAAGATGCCATGTTTCAAGCGGGGCTATTAATCCCATTTCTTGAGTATTTCAATCTCATTTTACAATGTGAAATTGCTAGGAGACACACATTTATCAATATGTTCCATAATGTTATTTGTTTGGCATGACTTCTTTCAGTACATCATATTTTTTGTTACATGATCAATATGAGAGTCTTCTCTCCAGAAAAGGCAACTAATCTTGCTACCTAGATTGAAGTGGATGACTTAAACCATTTACAAAAATCCCTCTGGTTATTTTTCTTTCCCGAGTCTCTTTCCTTATCCTTAGGCCCCTTTATAAATAAGCCTGTTTCTTTGCAGTCTGTGGCTCCAAAACATAAATGATTATTGGAATATCAGATTTAGTTGGCAGCTATTTATATTAATGTAACAAGTTGACATTGGTTTGGTCTAGAACCAGAAGTTATTTTTAGGAGAGACTGAAAAACTGTTCATTAAAAATTATAAGAAATGTTTTTGGTTTCTAAGAGAAGTCTGTTAATCAGAGTTCTCCAGAGAAACAGAACCAATAGAGAGAGAGAGGAAGAGAAAGAGAGAGAGAGAGAGAGTGTGTGTGTGTGTGTGTGTGTGTGTGTGTATCTTTGAGGGATATATTCCTCTTGTCCTGGAAAATCATTCCATAGTTATATGTAGAGGAGATTCTGGTCTGAATGGAGAAGTCTGAAGTTATGGCCCCAAAGGACTGCACTGTCCTGCTCTACTATTGTTAAAGGCAGCCCCTGCAGGTTTTGTTTCCTTTGGAGAACTGCTTGTTTTCAAAATCTAAATTTATACTGCCATGAGTATTTTAATTATTGCTTGCCCTTGGAAGGTTTATATGTGGGTTGTCTGTCTAGGAAATGTTTTGAGCCTTTGCTCATTGGAGGTTGGGAGCCAAGGAAGGGACATACACCATGGAGTTGCTTGGAGGTAGTCGAGGAGCTATGCAGACAGGGGAAGGAGAATGGTGATGCTGGGACTGTGCAGTCATTGTAAGTTATTCTGTGTGTTATGTTCCCCCATTATTATGGAAACTCTAGCAGATCCCCTTAGAAATAACAGCCCTATCTCTGATAGTCCATGGGAAAGCCATTCCCTCAACAAAATCACAGTGAGTACATGTTATGGACTGAATGCTTATGTACCCCCAAAATTCATATGTTGAAATCCTAACCCTAAAATTAATGGTATTAGGAGATTGGGACTTAGTAGGTTTAGGTCATGAGAGTGGAGCCCTCATGAATGGAATTAGTGCCCTTATAAGAAGAGACATAAGAACTTGCTCCCTCTCTCTGTTCTCTTTCCCATGAGAACACAGTGAGAAGACAGCCAGTCACCTGTAAACCAGAAGGCAGGCTCTTATCAGATGTGGGATCTGCTAGCACCTTGATCTTGGACTTCCTAGCCTCAAGGACTGTGAAAAATAAATGTTGTTTAACCCCCCAAGTCTATGGTAATTTGTTATAGCAGCTGGAACTAAGATGGTGTTGCCATGGTGATTACAAGTGGGGCAAATGAATTCATGCATTGAACAAATGTTTACTGAGCCTCTACTCTGTGCTAGATACAGCAGAGAGGCAGCTTGGAATAAAATAGAGCAGGAAGTGCTAGCCAGAGCAATTTGGCAAGAGAAAGAAATGAGGCATCCAAATAAGGAAAGAAAAAATCAAACTCTCTCTCTTTATTAATGATATTATTCTCTTCTTAGAAAACCCTACAGGCTCTGCCAAAGGCTACTAGAACTGATAAATGATTTTAGCAAGGTTTCAGGATACAAAATCAATATATAAAAATCAGTAGCATTTCTATACACCAGTAACAGCCAGGCTGAGTGTCAAATCAAGAATCCAATCCCATTTACAATAGCCACAAAGAAAATGAAATACCAAGGAATATAGCTAACCAAGGAGGTGAAACATCTCTACAAGGAGAACTACAAAACACTGCTGAAAGAAATCAGAGATGATGCAAATAAATGGAAAAACATTTCATGCTCATGAATTGGAAGAATCAATGTTGTTAAATGACCATACTACCCAAAGCAATTTACAGATTCAACACTATTCCTATCAAATGATCAATGTTATTCTCCACAGAATTAGAAAAAACCATTCTAAAATTCATATGCAACCAAAAGAGTTGAATAGTCAAAGAAATCCTAAGTAGAAAGAACAAAGCCATAGACATTATACTACCTGACTTAAAACTATACTATAAGGCTATAGTAACCAAAACAGCATGATACTGGTACCAAAACAGACACATAGACTAAAGGAACAGAATAAAAAACTCAGAAATAAAGCCACACACCTACAGCCATCTGATCTTCAATAAGGCCAACAAAAATAAGCAATGGGGAAAGGGCTTTATATTCAATAAATGGTGATGGGACAACTGGCTAGCCATATGCAGAAGAATGAAACTAGACTCTTGCCTTTCACCAATACAAAAAGATGGAGTGAAGATTTAAATGTAAGACCTCACACTATAAAAATCTTAGGAGAAAACCTAGGAAATGTCTTTCTTGATATTGGCCTTGGCAAGGAATTTTTGGCTTAGTCCCCCAAAGCAATTGCAACAAAAACAAAAATTGACAAGTGGGAGCTAATTAAACGAAAGAGCTTCTGCACAGCAAAAGAAACTATCAACAGAGTAAACAGACATCCTACAAACTATGCAGCTAGCAAAGGTCTAGTATCTGGAATCTATAAGGAACTTCAACAAATCAACAAGCAAACAACAACCCAATTAAGCAAGGGAAATGAAAAGGCATTTCTCAAAAGAAGACATACGAGTGGCCAAGAAACATATAAAAAAATCCTCACTATCACTGATGATCAGAGAAATGCAAACTAAAACCTCAGTGAGATACCATCTCGCATCAGTCAGAATGGCTGTTATTAAAAGGTCAAAAAATAACAGATGCTGGCGAGACTACAGAGGAAAGGGAACGCTTACATACTGTTGGTGGGAATGTAAATTAGTTCAACTACTGTCAAAGAAATCCATTTGGAGATTTCTCAAAGAACTTAAAACAGAACTACCATACGACCTAGCCATCCCGTTACTGGGTATATTCCCATTGGAAAATAGATAATTATACCAAAGAGACACATACACTTGTATATTTATTGCCACACTATTTGCAATAGCAAAGACATAAAATCAACCTAGGTGCTCATCCCTGGCGAACAGGATAAAGAAAATATGGTACATATACACTGTAGAAAACTACGCAGCCATAAAGAATGAAGTCATGTCCTTTGTAGCAACACGATGTAGCTGGAGGCCACAATCCTAAGTGAATTAACGGACAACCGAATACCACATGTTCTCACTTACAAGTGAGAGCTAAACATTGAGCACACATGGACATAAACATAAGAAAAATAGACACCAGAGACTACTAGAGGGGTGAGGGAAGGAGCAAGGCATGGCTTGAAAAACCACATATTGGGTACTATGCTCACTACCTGGGTGCAATATACTCATGTAACAAACCTGCATATGTACCCCCTATAACTAAAATAAAAGTTGAAATTTAAAAATTAGAACAAAACAAAACAAGTACTTATCTTCATGAAGTTCTAATGAGGAGATATCAATGATAAATAAAGAAAAAATATGTAAAGTAAATAATAAGTGCTGAAAAAGAAAAACAGTACAGGGGCTAGAGTTCTAGAGAGGTTCTATTATAGATGGAGTGATTCGGGTTGGCTGGGATTAATCATCTCAGGATTATATTCCAAGTTCAGAGCTGTTTCTCTCATGCTACCATTCATCTCATTTGTAGTTGGGGAATTTAGTCAGACGGACAAATAATTGCATATCTTTTTTTAGGGAGAGCTCAACAATGTGACACTGTTTATGTTGATGCTGTTGAAATAGTGTGTCAGCAAATCCCTGTCTTTTTCCCTGTCCAGTGTCCTTAACGGGGGAGGGGATGTTGAAACCTGATCCCTTCAAAGAGTCTAAGGTATAGCCATATAAGCCGGAGTCATACGAATTGGTAGTTGAATCTAATGCTTGTAGCAATACTCCTGTCATGAACAGAATACACTAAATTTGTCATTTATAGTTTTAACAATTCTTGAGTTATACTATTATATATGAAATAGGTCCTAGTTTGGTTTCATTTTACTTAAACTTACCTATGTACACGCTTTCAAGAAGTAAATAATTCTATAAGGCTTGTTACAAAAAGCATCACCTCCTGACTGCCCTACCTGCTTTTCTTTTCCTGGGAACAACCCCCTTTTAACTCTTAGCTAATTTTTTTCTAGTTATTTATTGCCATGCCTCTAATTAACAGGTTTATTTTGCTACTTCTTAATTTTTAACACAGTTTTTTCAGTGCTTCTTGACATTTTTGGTTTTATGTGTTAAATACTGACTTCCCAAAATGAGAGCTGAGAATTTAACTCTCTTTGTAACCTCTTTCCCCTCCATCCCTCTTAATTCCTCATCCCAACATAAAGTAAGAGTGATTTTGGTTTGCCCACCATTGGTATTAGAATATACTGTATTAGGACCACATAAACATTGTTAACACCTGAGCCAGGTCATATGTATGATTTTCTCATCCTTTTCTGCACTCTTTATAAAACCCACTTGAACTAGTAACTGTTTGCTTTTATCCTTGGTTTAGATTTGTGTGTTCTTATCGCTAATCTACTCCCAAATTCTCCTGCCGCTCCATTTGATAGCATCTTGCTTTTTTTGCAGGGTGCAATATCTTTCCTGCCCAGGTAAGCGGAGGACTGCAGGATGCTGCAACTAGGTTCTTTCTTTGAAGATACCCAACTTCATTAGTCTTAGATTTTATTCTCCTTTCTAAGATTCCCCAGAAGACTCTCTCCAGTTCTGGCCTGGAGTATATAAGCTGCCCATATCAGATGTGTTATTTTATTTAAAAATAATTTTTGAGTTCTTTTATTACTGCAAAAGTTCTGTTGGTAAAATAAAACTTCAGAAATGCAAAAAAATAGAAAAGTAAACAGATATACATTTTTAATTCCACTGTGAAAACAGAAAAACAATTTAATAGTTTAATTTCTTCCATTTAACAAAGGAAGTTGGAGTTGGCAATACAGTAGGCACTGAACAATTCTGATAAAGCATTAATGCAAAAATCAATGTTACATCAAATACATAAAGTGGTCAATATTTTTTTTTTTTTTTTTTGAGACGGAGTCTCGCTCTGTCTCCCAGGCTGGAGTGCGGTGGCGCAATCTCGGCTCACTGCAAGCTCCGCCTCCCGGGTTCCCGCCATTCTCCTGCCTCAGCCTCTCCGAGTAGCTGGGACTACAGGCGGCCGCCACCACGCCCAGCTAATTTTTTGTATTTTTAGTAGAGACGGGGTTTCACCGTGGTCTGGATCTCCTGACCTCGTGATCCGCCCACCTCGGCCTCCCAAAGTGCTGGGATTACAAGCGTGAGCCACCGCGCCCGGCCAGTGGTCAATATTTTTGTGTAAAAAGTAAAAAGCACATCTTAAACATTAACTTTGAAGTAGATTGATATGCAAACCTAAATTTGTTTTGCAAAGCCACTGTTTCAATGGAAAGCAATGTGTAGGAAGAGAAATCATATGACAGTGTATTCCACGCTAGTCATATGAAATGGATCAAGGAAGCAGAAGATATATCTATTTAAGTTTGATTGATGGTTCAAGAGGATTTTGTAAGTGCTATTGTGGATGTAAAAATTTTTCTAAGAAGTTGGGGAGATTATTTCAGGTAACCCTGACAGTTGTTCCATCCTTCAAAGTCTGGAGTACTGCAGTACCTTGCCGGTAGAGAGGACACTTTGCAGATGGCATTGGAGAAAAACTGTGCCCTTTACTCTCCCAGCCTCTGAACAGATCTCAGTATTGCTATTAGAAAGAAATTAGTCATGAGCTATTGGCAAGTGATTGAGAAAGATGTCTGAGTATTTTTTAAAAAGTTTAGGTGAGTTGAAAACTCTCTGCAATAACCTTCCAGGGTTATGCAGGGAAGGGACTGGCTGATATAAAGCTGCCTGTTATTAAATTATCCTGGAATGGGAAGCAAGCAATTATGGAGTTACCTGGGATGGTAGGGAGCAGAAAAGCAACAAATGCTGAGAAATTACATGAAACAACAATTTAAAAAGAATGAATCTAAATCCAAGCAAAATTATCTTGTAGACTGCTACTGACCAAGGATTTAGAAGAGAGCTTTTATTTATTTATTTATGTTTTGGGACAGAATCTTCCTCTGTCGCTCAGGCTGAAGTGCAGTGGCACAATCTCGGCTCACTGCAACCTCTGCCTCCAGGGTTCAAGCAACTCTCGTGCCTCACCCTCCCAAGTAGCTAGGACTGCAGGCACACACCACCACGCCTGGCTAATTTTTGTGTTTTTAGTAGAGATGGGGTTTCACCATGTTGGCCAGGCTGGTCTCTAACTCCTGACCTCAGGTGATCTGCCCGCCTTGGCCTCCCAAAGTGCTGGGATTACAGGCATGAGCCACCATGGCTGGCCTAGAAGAGAGCTTTTCAGAAAAATGCAAATAACAAGGCTAATTGTCTCTGATTCTTTTAACTTTGTTGGTAGGTGAATGTATCTATGCAAATGTGCATCGTATATAACTCTCAGTAAGGTATTCATTGGATAATGGTGATTCAACCTGAGTTATCTCAGTTTGTTTTCTTTAATGTTAAAACATTTCAGGTGGTACGGTTCATCTGGACCAGCCTCTGATTTGGGGAAGACCAAGCGAGAGCACACTGCGGAGAGTGAGTCCTGGTCGGTTTGGGTATGGCTCTCAGCAGACTGACTCACGAGGGCCACCAGCTGCTGGATTTAATTCGCAGATTTTGTATAAACTGTAGATTTCCCTGGGAAATCTGCTATGCACACACAAGTGAGAAAGCAACCATGAGAAGGAGGCCAGGGCTGGGGCTCTGCAAGTGCACACAGCTCACTGCAGAAAAGCATGCGCCTCCCAGCAGGACTGTTAGCCCAGAGGGGAAGCCTGCTGGGGTTTGAGCTCATTTGTGTTGTCGGTATCTCTTACCACAGCGTCAGATTCAGTGTCTTCTTAAGGAACAAAACACAGGAAACGGCTTGCTGTCATCTTCTATTTCTCTAGTGAATCTCGGGTATCTGAAAGTCACAAACTTCTTTCTTTAAGACCTGTGGCTTACTTTTCCAATAAGAAGTGAAAGGTCTAGGCTGTCAATATTTGAAATTGAGGGGCAAGAGGCAGCCTCTTTTCTGTCATGAAGGAAAACATACAATGTGGAAAAGAGTTCACTTTGGAGTGGATTTATCTTCACCTAAATTGAATGCATTGATGAAGATTACGGAATTGTTGTTTCCAAAATTCGTTGACATGTTCAGATGAAAATACAAAGGATTATTTTTAATATTATTATATTAAATAAACTTGCTGAGATTTTTTAAGTTTCTATGCCTTCGGCCTCCAATAGAACAGTTGTGATTAAAACAACACATGTGCTTCCCATTTGGCTGGTTACGGGAATATTTTGAAACAAGGAATATTTTAAAGTTAATTCTACATGCATATAATGTCCAGTTAAATTTTGAAAGTATTTAACAATTTGCAGTGGGAGGTAAAGTAAATGTCTAATTCTGCCACTTTCTCTGTGGTTCAACGAAGCATCTTCTTGGTCATTGCCCTAACTGAATCTGAGCTAGGACGTTCCATCACATTGACCTTGTTATAATTTCGAAACAGGAATTCCAGTAGGATAGAATTGTTCCATTCTGTTGCCCCTCTAACCACTCCAAGGTTTCTTGATGTATCTGGCTCATGACAGAAAAGACAAAAAAAACAAAAATTACTTTGAAGACGAAAAGTCAGCTTGGGAAAGTTATGTATGTTTCCTTTTTAAAAGCCTTTTAACCTTTGGAGTTGAGAAATGCTTTTTCTTGTCTTTTAAAACGTGTTAAGTAGTCACATCTTGAAAAGGACCAGATAAAATTATGTTTTTGAGGCCAGGCATGGTAGCTCATCCCAGCACTTTGAGAGGCCGAGGGGCGTGAATCACTTGAGGTCAGGAGTTCTAGCCCAGCCTGGCAAACATGGTGAAACCCCATCTCTACTAAAAATACAAAAATTAGTCGGGCATGTTGGCGGGCTCCTGTAATCCCAGCTACTTGGAAGGCTGAGACAGGCGAATCGTTTGAACCAGGGAGGTGGAGGTTGCAGTGAGCCGAGATCGTGCCACTGCACTCTAGCCTGGGCAATAGAGTGAGACTCTGTCTCAAAAAAAAAAAAAAAAATGATTTTTCATTTGCCTAAGATTAAATTTAGGGCTCATCTAAACCCCAAGGGACTTTGTATGTATTTGACTTGGATTTGGGACAATAGAAATGAATAAGTTGGAATAGATCAGATGTTACATGGGGGACTCTACCTACAGAATGCCACAAACCATCTCCTTTATATGTTGCGAATGACCCAAGCTGGATCATACAAGTCTCCATAGGCCTGCCTCTTCTTGTCAGATACTTCGAATTGAGTGTGATGATCTTCCTGCTGAGCCTTGGCGTCGCTTTACAACCCTATTCAACACAGCTCTGTGGGCAGCAAAGCCAGTGGGCAGGAATTAAGTGAGCTGAAACTGCTTCTCTAACCTAGACTAGACTAAACAGTAGGAAGTCAAGGTGATATCTAGGAGTTGTACATATTTTCAAATATAAAAATATTTCATTCATTTGGAGGAAGGTAGGATGAACAAGGTAGACAGTACTAATATATCAGCTGGTAAGTAATCATTCAGTGCCATTTTTGCTGGGAATTTACCTGGATACAGATGGGCCTCCTGGAAGAATGTGGCACTTCACCTCCTCTGTACAGGGACTTATGATTTCACTGCAAGAAAATGGTTAATATACAACATAATCAGTAAGCGTTTAAAACACTCCATAATATGACAAACTTTATAAATATTATTCCAACCCTCTCACTCGAAATGAAATAAGATTTTATAGAGAAGTATGTTCAAAGATAGGCTTCTTGGGGATGATAGTATTGTTCATGTCACAAATTTTGAAATGGATGCAGAAGCATTTCGAATGTAGCATGCAGGATGCTATGAGTTGATGTGTCTAAAAATGTTCAACAAAATCAATTATAGACTTTACTTCAGAAGAAAGTCTTGACTTTTTCAATGGAGAAAAGTGGTGTTTTATAGAAATACTTTGGAAACTTTTTTTAAAAATTACAGGCATTTCAGAAAATGAGAGATAACTACAGCCAAATAATTCACATTAAATTGTTGATTGAATTGACAAAGTAATTTAATGTGTTTCTATTAGATGCAAGGCAGTGTGCTGGATCATTGAAGTATATAAAAATGTACCTGCTTGTAAAAGCAGATAATCTAGAGATGAATGCGGTAGCTAATGAAATTACAAATTAGTTTATGATTTGTGCAAATGTGGGAAATAGAATCACAAAAACAATGATAAGTAATTCTAATCAAGATACCTGTCAAGTTCAAAAGAGCTTCTAAGAACTATAGTACCTTGGAATCTGATTTAATTCTGAAAATCTACCACATTAATTATGTCTTTGAAATTTAAAAACTAAGTTTCTAAATGCATCAATGGCCCTTGGAATAAAAACTCAGAACATTTAGAAACCCCTGGTAATGACAGGATCACGTCTAAGTCTTTTTTTTTTTTTTTATCTTACTTCTAAGTCTTTAAAATAATATGGTTTATTCTCACTAGCCTGCAGAATTGTTTATGATCTCAAGTCCTACTTCAGAACATAGACAAAAGGCCCTCCCTTTTTGGGGTTTATATAGAAATAGTTGATTTCAACTGAACTCAGCAACCTTGTACGTAGCCATTTCTATGAAATGTATCTGCTCACTTGGATAAGAGCCAAGTTTCACAAATTACCAATGCTGGATCTAAGTTGACTAGTGAAACTTATTCCAAAAACAGGCAATGTGATAATTCAATATTTTGCTGTTGACGTGTTTCAAGAGCCAGCACACAGTATGCATTTCCCGGTTGCTCCCAGCTTAGCTTGCCACAGACCTACAGAGACCAGACTTCAAGATGTTCCTGTGGACAGGAATTTACACAAAAAACCAGCTGAAATTTACTTGTTTGGTGGAAAAATATATATATGACTGGCTTAAAGTCGTAAGTGAGGTGATCTTAATGATAGGACCAAATCCATTAGAAAACTACTTTGCAAATGAAGTTTAAAAAATTTTATTTTCAACTAGTTTTTAAAAGACTTCAATTCAGTAAGGAGCACATTAGAAAGATCTCAGTTTATCTCATGTATAGGCTATATCTAAACAAACTTGATTATTAAGTTTTCTGCCTTATTAAGATGTCTTGGCTATACAGTGAGAAGCACAAGTAACTCTCCACTGCATATTGGATCCCATGTTTTGTGGATATGAAAGAGTTAGTTTTAGAAGAAATGTCATAACCAAAAATAGAACCAAATACATAGCTATGACTGAAGTAAAGTTCTTGCTATATGGTAATGCTTCTTGCATTTGGTCAATCTGAAGATGTGTGACATCAAGCCTGACACAGTCAGTTTAGCATAGTCTCCTTAAGGTTTGACTATGGAATGTATGAATTCATAGATCTGCTTTCTCTTTGTTGAATATATTCAAACGTATCACAGCTAGTGATGGATTCCATGCTTTGTTTACGAGAGGGGCACATGGAAGTACTCAACCCAGGAGCCATATTTTCTTCTTACTGCCAAAATAACTCTTCAGATATGATTTAGGTGCTTGGATATTTGCATCTAGTTCACTTTACTTACTTTTTTCTGCTTCGCTAGGACAATGCTTTCCAACAGTAAGAAAGAATGAATGAATTCTAGAAAAGGATGAGCACATGACCAGATCCAGGCTTGGAAAGTTTGAGTTCATGATCCATTCATTTTTGGAATGTTCAGGGTCAGGAGGTGAAACTTCAAGTCCTAAATTCCAGGGCTATGGCTAGGCAGGACATCTTCCTTTTGCCTTCCAGATACCCACTCCACCCTTCTCCACTCTGCTGTGTGCTCTGGAGGTTGACCTATAGGCTCAACATCAGTGCACCTCCCTTGCTTTCAGACTTTAAGTCCAACCAACAAGGAGCACCACCTGGAGACTGAAGGAGGCAGTAAGCAGGCTGTACCTGCCTGCATCTCTCTCCCTTTGTCTCCCTGATGTTCTGGCAACTGCTCCCTCCTGTTACTCCTACAAGCCGAAGAGTAATAATTGCACCTCACTGTCCCCATCTCCAAAATGCTGCTCTGACCCCTCCCCACTTTCCTATAATCCCTCACCTTATAAATAGTCCCTGTATCACCCTTTTGGCAAATTTATCGGCTGCCCACTGACTATCTGATGCAGTCTGCAATCACAGAACTCATACTATTTGGCTAAAGAGTTGATGACATTTGTTGTGTTTTCATGGAGTTTGAGTTGCTGGTGCACTACTTTGCCAGATAATCAGAAAATGTATCCCCATTGTGGGACAGGGGAAGCAAAACAAATGTTTAACTGTTCAAGGGTATTAATTCAGTCATGGTTTTAAAGACAGAATTAAAAATTTCAATAAAAAACATAGTCATGGCTGGGTGCGGTGGCTTATGCCTGTAATCCCAGCACTTTGGGAGGCTGAGGTGGGTGGATCACGAGGTGAGGAGATCGAGACCATCCTGGTCAACATGGTGAAACCCTATCTCTATTAAAAATACAAAAAAAAAAAAATTAGCTGGGTGTGGTGGCGCATGTCTGTAGTCCCAGCTACTCTGGAGGCTGAGGCAGGACAATTGCTTGAACCTGGGAGGCAGAGGTTGCAGTGAGCAGAGATTGCACCACTGTACTCCAGCCTGGTGACAGAGCGAGACTGTGTCTCAAGACAACAACAACAACAACAACAACAAACATGATCATGTGGTTTCACATACTATTTATTTACAATTCCAAAAGGATCATAAATACATCCTGTATTTCATGGTTCAGTGGAGTTCAGGAAAAGCAAGTATTTGTCTGAGAAAGCAACTTGAATCAAAGAAGCTGATGGGTAGTTCTGAAGAAAGGGAAATTAACATCTCCCCCAAATGCAAATGCTTTCCATGCACCTGTACTACGGAATTGTGGTGTGGAGATATGGAATATGCAAAGTCATTCTACACAACGCGATGATGGGGCCATTCTTCATTTATTCACTCATCTGGAAGACTTTGAGAAATAGGGCTACACTTAAGCATCTTAGACATATTTCTAGAATTTTGGAGTTTGCTAAAAACCTAGAAAATATTAGGCACTGGATTGGTTTGACTTGCTGTGACGTACAAGGCACTTAGGTTTGTTATGTTTGATACAAGAAAGGCTTTTTGAGACTGTTCAACAGAAAATCTTGAATTTTTTACTGAATACCCATTAAGTTGCATAAGACAAATACAGATTGACAAACACATAGCACATATGTGATATTTATTTTTCTGAATATAATGGAAGAAAACATGGTTTTTAGTCTAGTTATCATGAGACTTTTGTTCCAGAAAATAAACAAATTCACCCAGCTCTTTGTGCATTTATGGCACTGTTGCTTCTCAGACACCAAATGAAAGTTTAACTTCCTGTGTCCTTCTTTTTAGATTAAATTCAGCTGTGTTTTCTTTTGGAAATGGGATGGAAGTGAAAGCAAAATGTTGTTCTACCATGTATCAAGATGAGGGCTGATAGTCTGTCCAGAGTTTAAGTAAGTAGAATTGATTTGCTGAAATGCTGAAATGCTTGCAACTTTACACATTTTTTAAATTTTCTTTCTGTGAGATGGAGGCAGAGATCTAGACTATGCTTGCTCTCTGGGGCTTCTGTGTATCACCGGGTGAAAATGGTCTTTCCTCATCTGGAATTCCCCTTCCCTTCCCACCATTATGTAACCAGCCCCAGCATCTCCACATGGCAAACCCTTCTCAATGCCCCTGCACACAGAACTTGTCCTTTGCTCCTTGGTCTCTGTGTGTGCCCCATGCTTCTGCTGTGGCGTGTGCCACACTATGCTTTTTAACATGTCCATCTTGATAATGTGCTCTAGGTTCATCTGCGGGACTGAACCTTGTCTTTGATCATTAGCGCACCTTGTGGAAACTAATTTGCAGGCAACAATGTTGAACTATTCGTCTCTATTCTAATTCTCATTTCTTTGTGGAGAGAATAGAACGGAATAACTTTTTCTGTGGTTGTGAAAACCTGAGAATTCAACTGGAATCGAGTTCTGTTGTAAAATGTGAGTTTGAGGGAAGAAACGGTGTGCAGCTTGTATGTGATGATATCCCCAGACAACCGTGCGTCCATTATGTATCATGTGCTAGTCTGTTTTGCATTGCTATAAAGGAATGCCTGAGCCTGGGCAATTTACAAAGAAAAGAGGTGTATTTGGCTCAAGGTCTTGCAGGTTATACAAGAAGCGTGGTGCCAGCATCTGCTCAGCTTCTGGTGAGGCCTCAGGAAGCTTTAACTCATGGTGGAATGTGAAGGGGAGCAAGAGAGAGAACCAGAGAGATGAGGAGGTGCCAGCCTCTTTTAAACAACCAGATCTTGTCAGAACGAATGGAGTGAGAACTCACGCCCCCATGACCCAATCACCTCCCACCAGGCCCCACCTCCAGCACCCGGGATCACAGTTCAACCTGAGATTTGGAGGGGACAAACATCCAAACTATATCACATCAGTAAGTATTTATTAACTAATTTAAGAAAAAAAAACAAACCAAACAAAAGATTGATATCTTTATCATATATCTTGCATCACCCTGTAAAAGCCACCAAACTTGCCATTTAAAAAACCCACAATTTTTAGCCATTTTCTGATTTATACTTTCTTTTAAGCTTGTGAACATGTCCCCAAGAACGAATTCACCTTTCTTTCAATGTCTTTCACTTTTTATATTGGAAAGAAAAGGAAAGCAAAATGTATGCATGTGCATGTATGTGTGTGTGTGTGTGTGTGTGTGTGAGAGAGAGAGTATAGTTTATCAGAAAGGAAAAGCTCACTTTCCTTGATTACCCTGAGTTTGCTGCAAGCTGCTGATGGCAGCTAAACTGACATTTGTCTCACTGAAGCGGAAGAGCCGATGTGTTGCACCGGAGTCCTCTTGCAGGTCTTCGTTCAGAAGGCTGCACTCTGCGTCACAGTGTCCTAGAATTGCTGCAGCCCTTCCAGCTGGTGAGCTGCTTTTTTTCCTCCTGTTTAAATACTTCCTTGGTGCAGCCTGAGGGTTGGAAGCCTGGGAGTGGGAGAGAGTTTGTTCTTGAATTTATGAGCTGTGAGTGCAGGGAACTTAAGTGCAGCAGCTCTCCAGTCGACATTACAGATATGGGTAAAATAGTAATCCTTCCTATCATCCCACAGCCCATAAAACGAATACCTTTTAATGGTGTGGGCATAATTATCGGATGTATTAAGTTAATTGGACAGACACTGATGCAGGGTCTTAGTAGTAGTCGACTGGCTTGGTACATTTCCTTAGCATTCGTAGATTGTATTTCAGATGACTGTTGCTGAGAGAACTCCCAAATATATTCTTGGTAAATGTGATTTCTTTCTTTCTTTCTTTTTTAAAAGCTCATCATCTCCACTGAGCCTTAACAATTTACATTAAAAATGCCATTTGGAGCCTCCCCGTCATTTTCCCTTTAGCCTTACTGAAAAATGCTTGCTTTTTTACAAGGTTGCAACACTTAGAATCAGGACCAAGGGTTATGGCTACTAAATTCCAAGTTTCTTTTATGTACTTGCTTCAAAGCAGGCTTATATTTTCTTGGTATCTTTTACTAGCATATCAGTCACCAATAAAATGAAAGAGAATAATCCTCACTAAATTCATAGCCATTTTTTACAGCATATCTGATCATGCCCTTTATAGACAGAGAGTAATATGCATTAAAATAATCTCTTGAAAGTCTTTTTTCAAAAAAAATTTGTTTTGGTCTTTATCTTTCCTTTCTAAGTGTCTGGACCATGTATAATAGGAAGCATAAATTCCCTTTCCAGTGACTGTTATGTTCATGCTGCTCATTTTATTTTATTCATTCTGTTTTATGGATTTTGCAAAGCTGACTTTTGGTTAACCTTACGCCCCCGAGGCTAAACTTTTGATTTAAAATTATTTGAAGCTCTCGGCTCCCTGGGTTGTGGAGTGCATATAGATCCATCTATGGCTTTAGGTGACTCAGAGCTAGGAAGAACGGTTAACAGAGTCAATGCCAGCAACCAACTGTTGGCCTCACAGGTGCAAAGGAGGCAGCACTAGGTGACTGGGGGTTACAGTCGCCCCTGGAGCTCAGTGAGGGTGCCAGAGGATTCCTCCTCCAACGTCAACGATGATACAGATGTGGATGCAATAGCATGGAGCCCATTTAAAACACCTTAGCATTTGGCTAAGCCATTCAACAAAGGCCTCACATCAAGCCAAGCCTTTCTCTGTCCTCCCCACATTGGTCTGGGCAGCAGCTTCATGCACCAGGGCAGTACACCCCTGTAAACTCTTCATTCTCTCACCCTTCTCGGTGCTTGTTGCTTTCATTTCCCTCTATCCATGAGGCTTCTTTGTGCTTCCCTTCCAGACTTTGCAACCTTAGTTGGACATTTATTGCAACTGTCACCAACATCATAGACTTCCTTATCTCTTAGCCTTTGGCGGTGATCGTCATGCCACTTCAGGAAGAATACCCCACTTCGCTTCCCCATCCATCTTCTCTGCTACTGCACCAAGCTTAAGAGACTTGAAAAAGTTCTAGACCTAGGATGCCTTGGACCTGTCTCTTTTCTCTTCCTCAGTAATACACAATCCTGCTTCATTGCAAAGACTGACATTAGCTCTGAAAACTCAGTTCTCCCAACTTGCCCTGAAATGTGTATCTCTAGGCTTTAGCTTTGTTCTGATCGCTATCCCCTTTACTAAATAAATTGATGCTCTTTTTATCAATGTGTACGTTCATGTCCACCCTCCCTTTTGTGTGTAGGTAGAAGGAGCCCACTATTTGATGTCAGAATGTTTGATTTGGGACCTGGCTCAATTTCCTGCCAATTGTGTGACATAAATTATTGAAAGACAAATAATATTATCAGTATTACATGTGTTCTCATAATATTTTTGTAAGTTTTTTCTACCTTTTTATTCTCCCTACCAGTGCTCTAGGTCAAGTTTATTCATGGAAATACCAGCCATGTCTTCTTAAAATCCTGCTTTGATAAATCGCCCTCCCCAAATTAAACTCCTAGGTGTAATGTTTCAAGTAATAACAAACTACTTAGGGAATTTATACTTCCTATTATACACGATCCAGACACTTAGAAAGGAAAGATACAAACAGCTTAAAGGAAAGATACAGTTTAATTACAAACAGCTTACAGTTACTTATTCAAATATGTATTTTCAGATCTTCACTTTTCCTCTAAATTCTCTGCTCTCTTCAGACCAAATATCTTCTGAAGCCACCAAAAAACTGTCAAAACTTCCCACTCCCACCACCAACCACCTTCGCCTTGCTTCTTTTATTCCAATATATTATTCACAGCCCATGATTTCTAACTGGGTAATATTGGCCACTAATTTCATTTAACATCTACTTGACACAATCATACTACTTAGCGTATTGCCTCATTCGTGGTCTAGAAGTCTGAATTGTCTTATTATTATGTTGATTACTTTGTAACCCCCTAGTTACTGCTTAAAAATGCATGCCTAAGGAAGACTTCATTCTCTTTGCCTTGGTTTGCTGATACATAAAATGAAGAACGGTGTATTTTTCTACTCATGGGTCTTCATGGGATTTTACAGGTTAATTAAAGCATTCTGAAAGCTTCTTGAATAAAGATTAATAAAGACACATATTTAAATATTTGGTGGCCAGTTTCATTTTTCTCATTGTTACTCTTATTCATATTAAGCTATTCTTATATTTTCTCAGCTTTATAAAACAATTCTAGCCAGGCGCGGTGGCTCACGCCAGTAATCCAAGCTCTTAGTGAAGCCGAGGTGGGCAGATCACTAGGTCAGGAGATCGAGACCATCCTGGCTAACACGGTGAAACCCCGTCTCTACTAAAAATACAAAAAATTAGCCAGGCGTGGTGGCAGGCGCCTGTAGTCCCAGCTACTCGGGAGACTGAGGCAGGAGAATGGCGTGAACCCGGGAGGTGGAGCTTGCAGTGAGCTGAGATCGCGCCACTGCACTCCAGCCTGGGCGACAGAGCGAGACTCCGTCTCAAAAAAAAAAAAAATTCTTAAATGACAGGTCGAATTGTGACAAGTGGCCATTGTAGTACAGATGGAGTAAAAGAAACCCATGCATGATACGTGATTCTTTCCTACACGACTGTTTACGTGCGTTTCTTCAATATAGAACGGAAGCAAGGAAAAAGAAAAGGAGAAAAGGAAGCAAAGGAAAGAAATTCTACAAAGCAAATGTTTAAGAATCTGCTAACACATTTTAATGAGGCTCATTAACTCAAACGCTGACTCAACGTAGAAGATTTCACAATAGGACCGTATATGACCCCAGAAATAATTTTTTTTTAAATTTAGAGGTCTAATTGTACATTTAATACTGGAAGTGAGTGGAAATAGTGTTGCCAGTCGTTTTAAAGTGGCCTGGAGAGGACAAGTAACTTGCAGCCAAGTTACAACATCCAGTTTTTAAAATTTAAGTTTTTTTCATACAAGGTGAAGATCTTTTTTTTTTATTATTATACTTTAAGTTCTAGGGTACATGTGCACAATGTGCAGGTTTGTTACATATGTATCCATGTGCCATGTTGGTGTGCTGCACCCATTAACTCGTCATTTACATTAGGTATTTCTCCTAATGCTATCCCTCCCCCTCCCCCCACCCCACAACAGTCCCCAGTGTGTGATGTTCCCCTTTCTGTGTCCATGTGTTCTCATTGTTCAGTTCCCACCTATGAGTGAGAACATGCGGTGTTTGGTTTTTTGTCCCTGTGACAGTTTGCTGAGAATGATGGTTTCCAGCTTCATCCATGTCCCTACAAAGGACATGAACTCATCATTTTTTATGGCTGCATAGTATTCTATGGTGTATATGTGCCACATTTTCTTAATCCAGTCTATCACTGTTGGACATTTGGGTTGGTTCCAAGTCTTTGCTATTGTGAATAGTGCTGCAATAAACATATGCGTGCATGTGTCTTTATAGCAGCATGATTTATAATCCTTTGGGTATATACCCAGTAATGGGATGGCTGGGTCAAATGGTATTTCTAGTTCTAGATCCTTGAGGAATCGCCACACTGTCTTCCACAATGGTTGAACTAGTTTGCAGTCCCACCAACAGTGTAAAAGTGTTCCTATTTCTCCACAGCCTCTCCAGCACCTGTTGTTTCTTGACTTTTTAATGATTACCATCCTAACTTGTGTGAGATGGTATCTCATTGTGGTTTTGATTTGCATTTCTCTGATGGCCAGTGATGATGAACATTTTTTCAAGTGTCTGTTGGCTGCATAAATGTCTTCTTTTGAGAAGTGTGTGTTCATATCCTTCGCCCACTTTTTGATGGGGTTGTTTCATTTCTTCTTGTAAATTAGTTTAAGTTCTTTACAGATTCTGGATATTAGCCCTTTGTCAGATGGGTAGATTGCAAAAATTTTCTCCCATTCTGTAGGTTGCCTGTTCACTCTGATGATAGTTGCAGAAGCTCTTTAATTTAATTAGATCCCATTTGTCTATTTTGGCTTTTGTTGCCATTGCTTTTAGTGTTTTAGTCATGAAGTCCTTTCCTATGCCTAGGTCCCAAAAGGTATTGCCTAGGTTTTCTTCTGGGGCTTTTATGGTTTTAGGTCTAACATGTAAGTCTTTAATCCATCTTGAATTAATTTTTGTATAAGGTGTAAGGAAGGGATCCAGTTTCAGCTTTCTACATATGGCTAGCCAGTTTTCCCAGCACCATTTATTAAATAGGGAATCCTTTCCCCATTTCTGTTTTTGTCAGGTTTGTCAAAGATCAGATGATTGTAGATGTGTAGTATTATTTCTGAGGGGTCTGTTCGGCTACTTTGGCCTGTATCTCTGTTTTGGTACCAGTACCATGCTGTTTTGGTTACTGTACTCTTGTAGTATAGTTTGAAGTGAGGTAGCATAATGCCTCCAGCTTTGTTCTTTTGGCTTAGGATTTATTTGGCAATGTGGGCTCTTTTTTGGTTCCATATGAACTTTAAAGTAGTTTTTTCCAATTCTGTGAAGAAAGTCATTGGTAGCTTGTTGGGGATGGCATTGAATCGATCAGTTAACAAGATGAAGATCTTTTCTGTGTCTGCCAATAAGTTTTCTTCATCTAGTGACTGTAAAGGAGTTTGACAATTCTCATAAATTGAAAAGTTATTGGGAGATACAAAGTTACATATAAATTTCAAATTGAAGGCCCATCAATAGGATTATGTTTGTTTAAATACAAACAGCTTCAGCTTTCCAAGACTCTCTACTCTAGCTCTTGTGTTAACTGTGCTAATGGCTGGTAGTGCGTGACTTCTTCATCTCTTTGGTCCTCTGGTTCCTTCTGGAGGTAAAGTTCTATGATTCTATTCATAGCAGTTCTTAGCCTGATTAGGTTACCAACATGGATAAGAATCTGATAAAAGTTATAAACTGTATTTTCAGTGAAAAGCACAATTTCCTAAAACATATGTGTGTGTATGATATTATTTGGCTGTGTCCCCACCCAAATCTCCTCTTTAATTGCAACTCCCACAATTTCCATGTGTCCCTGGGAGGAACCTGATGGGAAGTAATTGAATCATGGGGGTGGATCTTTTCTTTGCTGTTCTTGTGATAGTGAATAAATCTCATGAGATCTGATGGCTTTAAAAATGAGAGTTCACCTGCACAAGCTCTCTCTTTGCCTGCCACCATTCACATAAGATGTGACTTGCTCCTCCTTGCTTTCCACTATGGTTGTGAGGCATCCCCAGCCATGTGGAACTGTTAAGTCCAATAAACCTCTTTCATTTGTAAATTTCCCAGTCTTGGCTATGTCTTTATTAGCAGTGTGAAAACAGACTAATACAGTAAATTGGTACCAGTAGAGTGGGCGCTGCTGAAAAGATACCTGAAAATGTGGAAGCAACTTTGGAATTAGGTGACAGGCAGAGGTTGGAACAGTTGGGAGGGCTCAGAAGAAGACAGGAAAATGTGGAAGAGTTTGGAACTCCCTACAGACTTGTTGAATGGCTTTGACCAAGATGCTGATAATAATATGGACAATGAAATCTAGGCTGAGGAGGTCTCAGATGGAGATGAGGAACTTTCTGGGAACTGCAGCAAAGGTGACACTTGTTATATTTTAGCAAAGAGACTGGCAGCATTTTGCCCTAGCCCTAGAGATTTGTGGAACTTTGAACTTGAGAGTATCTGGCAGAAGGAATTTCTAAGCAGCAAAGGATGTAAGAGATGACTTGGGTGCTGTTAAAAGCATTCAGTTTTATAAGGGAAGCAGAGCATAAAAGTTTGGAAAATTTGCAGCTTGACAATGCGATAGAAAAGAAAATTCCATTCTCTGAGGAGAAATTCAAGCCATCTGCAGAAATTTGGGTAAGTAACCAGGAGCCAAATGTTAATCACCAAGACAATGGGGAAAATGTCTCCAGGGTATGTCAGAGGTCTTCATGGCAGCCCCTTCCATCACACCCTTGAAGACCTAGGAGGAAAAAGTGGTTTCCTGGGCCAGGACCAGGGTCTCGATGCTGTGTGCAGCCTAGGGACTTGGTGCCCTGCATCCCAGCCACTCCAGCCATGGCTGAGAGGGGCCAACATAGAGCTTGTGCTGTGACTTCAGAGGGTGGAAGCCCCAAGCCTTGGCAGTTTCCACATGGTGTTGAGCCTGCAAGTGCACAGAAGTTAAGAATTGGGGTTTGGAAACCTCTGCCTAGATTTCAGAAGATGTATGGAAATGCCTGGATGTCTAGGCAGACGTTTGCTGCAGGGGCAGGGCCCTCATGGAGAACCTTTGCTAGGACAATGCAGAAGGGAAATATGGGGTTGGAGCCCCACATAGAGTCCCTACTGGGGCACCACCTAGTGGAGCTGTGAGAAGATGGCCACCATCCTCTGGACCCCAGAATGGTAGATCCACTGACAGCTTGCACTGTGCACCCGGAAAGGCTGCAGACTTTCAATGCCAGCCCATGAAAGCAGCCAGGAGGGAGGCTATCCCCTGCAAAGCCACGGGGTGGAGCTTCCCAAGACTACATGAACCCACCTCTTGCATCAGCGTGACCTGGGTGTGAGACATAGAGTCAAAGGAAATCATTTTGGAGCTGTCTGATTTGACAGCCCTGCTGGATTTTTGACTTGCATGGGGCCTGTAGCTCCATTGTTTTGGCCAATTTCTCCCATTTGGAATGGCTGTTATTTACCCAATGCCTGTACCCCCATTGTATCTAGGAAGTAACTAACTTGCTTTTGATTTTACAGGCTCATAGGTGAAACGGACTTGCCTTCGCTCAGATGAGACTTTGGACTGTGGACTATTGAGTTAATGCTGAAATGAGTTATGACTTTGGGGGACTGTTGGGAAGGCATGATGGGTTTTGAAATGTGAGGACATGAGATTTGGGAGGGGTCTGGCAGAATCATATGATTTGTCTGTGTCCCCACCCAAATCTCATCTTGAATTGTAACTCCCACAATTCCCATGTGTCGTGGGAGGAACCCGGTGGGAGGTGATTGAATCATGGGGGCTGGTCTTTCCTGTGCTGTTCTCATGATAGTGAATAAGTCTCACGAGATCTGATGACTTTAAAAATGGGAGTTTCCCTGCACAAGCTCTCTCTTTGCCTGATGCCATCCATGTGTGATGTGGTTTGCCTTCTGCCATGATTGTTAGGCATCCCCAGCCACGTGGAACTGTGAGTCCAATCAACCTCTTTTGTTTGTAAGTTACCCAGTCGCAGGTATTCTTTATCAGCAGCATGAAAACAGACTAATGCAACTAATAATATATAATATATTATATATAATTATATTTACATTATTATATTAATTATATAAAATTATATTTTCCATAATTTTATTTCATTATGTACATTACATATATATTTACATTGTATATATATTTTCTTTTAAGCTGCCCAGTGTCAAACTCATTGCATGAGTTTTTGGGACAATCAATCCTCAGCACCAGCATGGAACCCAGAATCTGCAGAGGCCCATTTGCAGTCTGTGACCTGCATAGATAGAATGCTGGCATGTGGCCTCATCCTGCTTAGTCCCAGGTCTTGAAACCAGAGTTAGTGTTGCAAAGAAATTGGCACAGCTTAGCATTTATTCTCCAGGCATGAGCTGGAACAGCATTCAAGGTTCCAGGCCAGCAACAGCTGTTTCCAGAGGTGAAATGCCGTGTCCGCTAGTAGAAGAGTCTTAACCAGTTTTGCCTGCAGTGTCATTTTCATTATTGTTTTGAATCGTTGGCCTCCCTTGGTTTTATAACTGATTTCTGGGATATATGATATATTTCCAGTAAACTCAGTGAACTATCCAATGTATTATTAAATTCCTTTCTCACATGAATTCACCAGAATTAGTTTTTGCTGTTTGCAAATAAGAACTCTAACACACATAAAGTTAAGAAAAAAATTCCGCCTATAACTTCAGTGTTTCAGTGTTTTGATGAGCCCCTTAAGCCTGCCACAGATTCTGTTTCCCTCTCTCAATCTGGTGGGGTTGGTGGTTTTCCGGGCTGTGAGGGTGAGAGAGGATCTGCAAGGCCTGGGCAAGGACACCTACTCTAAAAAGGCGTGAACCCGTTGGGCACGGTGGCTCACACCTGTAATCCCAGCAATTTGGGAGGCCAAGGTGGGCAGATCACTTGGGGTCAGGAGTTCGAGACCAGCCTGGCCAACATGGTGAAACCCTGTCTCTACTAAAAATACAAAAATTAGCTGAGTGCGGTGGTGGGCACCTGTAATCCCAGCTACCTGGGAGGCTGAGGCAGGAGAATCGCTTGAACTCAGGAGGTGGATCTTGCAGTGAGCCAAAATCACGCCACTGCGCTCCAGCCTGGGTGACAGAGAGAGAGACTCTGTTTCAAAAAAAAAAAAGGTGTTAACCTAATTAGTTGTTTAAAAAACTAGGAGTGCAAAGCCTCGATTTTCTCATTGTATTAATACAAGGTAAAAGTCATGAGCTGGTGCATATCAATTCTAGAAAGTGAAATTTAATTAAAAAGGATAAAATTTTAATCTCAATTATTTATTTTTTCTAATTTATTTGTTTCTGTTTTTTTTTAAATTATTATTTTTAAGATGGGGGTCTCACTCTCTATCACCCAGCTGGAGTGCAGAGGCGTTATCTCGGCTTACTGCAGCCTCGACCTCCTGGGCTCAAGCCATTCTTCCACCCTAGCCTCCCAGGTAGCTGGGACTACAGGTGCACACCACCATAGCTGGTTAATTTTTGTATTTTTAATAGAGCTGGGGTTTCACCATGTTGCCTAGGCTGGTCTCAAACTTCTGAGCTCAAGCAGTCCACCTGCCTCAGCCTCCCAAAATGCTGGGATGACAAGCAGTGGCCACTGCACTCAGCCCAATTATTTACTTTAAAATTTGCTCTTTTCCTCTCATTTTTCAACTAATGAACAGGGCAAATCTGTCTCCACTACAAAGCCAGTCTAGCAGGGTCCCTGAGAAACTCCTCTTCTATCGTCTGCAAGGGCTTGCATATGAGCTTTCAATTCATCTGAAATAGCAATTCCCCTACTGTGAGTGTTTTCATAAAGACTTTCAGAGCAGAAATACAGAGTGCTTTACTATGTTAGTGTTTCCACCTAGTATCTGCCACAAAGACAAGTTATAAAAATCAGCTTCAGAATGTTTACGAAGTAACAGAGGGCCTCCAGTTGAGTGTCTACATTAGCAAATAACGCACCTCCTACATATATGAATGGCCAGTTACACGCAAACATTGAATAGATTTTGTTAAAATATCAATGACTGACACTTAGGCTAAGATGATGAATGGCCAACCAGTGAAATAGTGTATGTGTATATGTGTGTGCATGTGTGTGTGTGTGCGCGTGTGTGTGTGTGTATGTGTGAGAGAGAAAACTTTTTTCCCCCAAGGTCAAGGTCTTTTTTCAAGGTCACAAAGTTCTAGTAGAACTTATAACACCCTTCAGAGGCAATCATTATTACTAAAATTTTAAACAGAAAGAAACTACAAGCAATGGGAACAAGAAGAAGTGAGTAGGGCAGGTTACATGCTTTCAGAAAATGCAGATAAAGGGAAGACAAATCCCAGTTTTCTTGAAGCTCGTTTTTTTTTTTATTTTTTTGAGAAAGGGTCTTTCCCTGTTGCCCAGGCTGGATTGAGATGGCCTCTCTCCCTGTTGCCCAGGCTGGAGAGCAGTGGCACAATCTTGACTCACTGCAACATCTGCCTCCCAGGCTCAGGTGATCCTCCGACCTCAGCCTCTCAAGTAGCTGGGATTACAGGCATGCACCACCACACCTGGCTAATTTTTGTATTTTTCTGTAGAAGCAGAGTCTTCCTGTGTTGCCCAAGCCGTTGAACTCCTTTTATGCTTTCTCTCCTTTTGATTATGTAATCTCTTTATAGACAGTTCAAATAAAGTTCGAAAGTAGGTTTTTCTTTTCTTCTTTAGAAGCCAATTTCCTTTGAAACATGGAGACAAAATGCTATGTTGTTTATTTATTAAGATCTATTGTTTTCCCTCATCTTTTGTAGTAGCTAACCACGGTATCGCCTCTCCCGTATTTACTGTACTCTTTGCCTGTAGCCAGCAAAGTAACATCAGCAGAGGCAGTGAGAGGATGCTTCTTATGTGAGCCTTAGAATTATTTATTCTGGATAGAATTTGTTTTTAATGTTTATGGAAGTCTCCAAAGTAGAATCTATTCCCCAGGTAGGCATTAGGTACAGCAGAAAAGACACTTCCACTCAGGCGGGTGCTGAAAGATAATCTCCGTGACAAAGTGATTCTCCATGAGAATTGAGTCTTTAGTTTCTCTGCTGTCAGGGGAGTTGTTGATGGCCATTTACACTTTTTGTATAATGAGGACACCTGTTTGCTAATAATTGAACTGAGGATATCACAACACAGGGTGTGTAAAAATAAGATGGGAATACAATTGCAGATTACATATACACATGAATAGGTGTTTGCTGTTGGTAGCTTAATGGGCCATGGCTACCTATTTCCTAAGTAGCTAAATCAAGTTACAGATTTTGAGTATTTATTGCATTTCATTTTAATAAGCAGTTATTATAGTTGAATAATTACTTCATCGCAGGTGTAATAGATATCACAGGGGTGACATCAGTGAAAGTGCTTTATCACTGCTTTTCCTGTGCCACAGGGTAATAATCAAAGACAGAGCTTAAAAGAAATGAAAAGTTCTCTTAGTGAAGCAAATTGAGATTTCACTTTCAGTGCGACCCAGTATGCTTGATTGCTACATGAATAAACTGGTGTAGGCTGGAAACCATACCTCTATGGAAGTGAATTGTGTTGAACGAGGGACTAAAGGGAAGAACATCACCACATCACCTGAATCTGGGGACTCTGTCGCTCCTGGAGGAGTGCAGCATTGGGATATGTTTTTCCTCTAGCTGGTTGGCATACCGTATAGAGAGGCTGGCATACCGTATAGAGAGGCTGGCATACCGTATAGAGAGGCTGGCATAATGTTAAAGGCTGGCATATACCATATAGAGAGGCTGGCATATGCCATATAGAGAGGCTGGCATACCGTATAGAGAGGCTGGCATACCATATAGAGAGGCTGGCATACTGTATAGAGAGGTTGGAATATACCATATAGAGAGGCTGGCATACCATATAGAGAGGCTGGCATATACCATATAGAGAGGCTGGCATACTGTATAGAGAGGCTGGCATACCGTATAGAGAGGCTGGCATATACCATATAGAGAGGCTGGCATACCATATAGAGAGGCTGGCATACTGTATAGAGAGGCTGGCATACCATATGGAGAGGTTGGCATATACTGCATAGAGAGGTTGGCATACTGTATAGAGAGGCTGGCATACCGTATAGAGAGGCTGGCATACTGCATAGAGAGGTTGGCATATACCATATAGAGAGGTTGGCATACCGTATACAGAGGCTGGCATACCATATAGAGAGTTTGGCATATACCGTATAGAGAGATTGGCATATACCATATAGAGAGGTTGGTATATACCATATAGAGAGGTTGGCATATACCGTATAGAGAGGTTGGCATACCGTATAGAGAGGTTGGCATATACTGTATAGAGAGGTTGGCATACTGTATAGACAGATTGGCATACCATATAGAGAGGTTGGCATATACTGCATAGAGAGGTTGGCATACTGTATACAGAGGTTGGCATACCATATAGAAAGGTTGGCATATATTGTATAGAGAGGTTGGCTTACCGTATAGAGAGGTTGGCATATACTGTATAGAGAGGTTGGCATATACTGCATAGAGAGGTTGGCATACTGTATAGAGAGGTTGGCATGCCATATAGAGAGGTTGGCATACTGTATAGAGAAGGCAAATGCTTTGTTCCACCTGAATTTGTGACTGTGGTGCAGAGGATTTCATGGCTAAAAATAGAAAACTTCTCCCGTTACTACAGGTCTAAATGGAGGTAATATTTTAAAGACTAAAATCGATGTTGATAATTATAGCAGTTTATGTTATATCAAAACATCAAAACTAAAAGTAACCAAATAATCGAAGGACCTAACACCCAAATTACCAACCGCCTTTGATCTATATATATTATATATAATATATGATCTATATATATAATATATATTATATTTTTTCTTAGAAGCAATTGGCAGAATCATGGAATATTACAAACACTAAAACTTATAGAGGGCTTTAAGAATCACTTTATTTATCCTCCTATTTTTGTAATTAAAAAATAAGGCCAGAGTGTTGTATTGGCTTGGCCAATTTCCATAGTTAATACTGAGGGATAACACTTCCTTAAAGTATAATAGTGATATTTGCACATAACAGTCTTTCTACTTCTCTACTTTAAAGCTTCCTATTTAACTTCAGTTCACTCTGAAAAAAATGAATTTCGGCTTGCTCTCAATTTTACCTCTTTATTTACCAAAATATAGGGTATCTGTATCACTATGTCAGGTAAAAGTCTAAATTTTTGAAATTCATCTACCACTAGTGTATATATTCTGACCTTCATTACTTGCAGGTAAAAATGTGATCGTGCTAACACCGACACCCAAATCTACTTATCTCCAAATCTCCAGGCAGTAACTCAGGGCAGATCCTTTCCCAGGTAATCTTAGGAATCCCCAAAGTGGCAATGACTTCCTCGGGAATACAGCTCTTAATTTTCTTTCTTTCCCTCAAATTCTTCTTGGAGGTCTGCTGCCCCTAAGCCCTAAGCTGCTGCTTTAAGCTGCTCTTGTTGTATTAGATGGTGAAGTAGAGAGGCTACCTGTGGCTTCTCCCTGTGGTTACTTGGGTCCCAGCAGCACAGTGCTTCTTAAGCTCAGTGTCTCAAAGCATTCTCATGAGCTTTTACTGAATCCTTGAGATGCAGTATGTCAGATACCATCGAATACCTCCCATTTTTCTACTCAACCTTTTACTCCTTCCTAGTCCCCAAAAGCCTCTTCGTTTTTCAAAAAATAATAAAACGCAGATGGATAGTTGCAGAGGAGGGGTGTTGTTCATTTGCCACTTTGGAAAAAGCATTCATGTTCCATCTTTGCCCAGCCAAGATAACCTTTTAGGAATATTTTGACATGCATTTTACTTTCTGGGAACTGGCACCAAAGATCGGTCATCATTACTCTAATTAATGGCTTCTATTCGTAAGGGTGATGAGGATTTGTATGAATTGGCCAAAATAGTTAGTCACCGTTAAGAAATGCTTTGTCTGTTCAGCTAAAACCCTATGTCTGAAGCCACACAGGAACGGATAGTCTGTGGTTCTAATGCCTCATTTTCTATAAATTCCAAATGGACCTCAAGCCTTTTTCTGGGCCAGTGACACGGAAAATGATATTTGGCAGTCGATGGTCATTAAAAAACATTCTTGGAATGCTGTTACAGCAGTGGGCAGCCGTTACTGTCATGTTGAGTGTGAAAAAGGTAGAATCATGGGATTTCAAAAATCGAAGGGAACTTAGAAATAATTTTGTTCAACTCCCTTGTCTTATAGATAAAAGTAGTCATGTAACTATCTGTCATTTTATACCCAATTTAAAAGCTTGTGATATCCTTCTACAAAATGAAAACATACAATCAAACCAGGCACTCTTGCTTGCCAAGGTCCTGCATTTGGGCCTCACATGCCATTTAACCATTGCACTGGCAAATGCAGCAGTAATTCCTAGCCACGATGGACAAAAATCCCAGGTGCATTTTTGACTCTAGTCATGAAATCATTGACACAACCTCAAAAATAATTAACATTTTCGTAGACAATTCCATAAAATACTTTCACCATAGGGAATATTTTTCAGTAAAAGATGACACTTAGGTAGATATAGCAGCTTCCCAAATAGTGGGATTCTTAGATCACGGGTAAAATCAGTTGAAGGCTGAAAAAATATCTTGAATGGGCAAGGAAGAGGGAATCCAATATAGAAAAGTTTACTTTATATTTCCATGGATAAATGCAATAACACTTACGTTTCTGAAAATTCTATCAGCACGCCAACTTCATTTCCAGTCCAAAGGATTGCCTTATTGCCCTGAATCATGTTCAGCCAGTCTTGGATCCTCATGGTTCCCAGTGGATCTCCAGCTCCTTACTGTTCCTGAGAGCCATCTGTTGTGTGTAGGTTTCCACTGGACCTGGCATATATATTACATGTGAATTCATCTTGAGGCGGGATTATGCCTAATAAACCCCTGGAATTCTGCACCACCCCATGCATGGTTACTAATTTTATCTTTCTCTGGTATGTTTAGCTGAAGCTGCCACATTGTTCTTTTTTTTTTTTCTAATCAATTAAAATTTTTAAAATGGTGATCAAAGCACTGGTAGTCAGTGAAAGCCTAGACAGTAAGAGCTCCTTCCTCAGGGGTTGAAAAATCTCCATCTAAACAAATAAAGTGGTCATATGGTTTGGAAATATTTATAGAGGGGCCGGGCATGGTGGCTCACGCCTGTAATCCCAGAACTTCGGGAGGCCAAAGCTGGCAGATTGCTTGAGGCCAGGAGTTCAAGACCAGCCTGGCCAAAATGGTGAACCCCCATCTTTACTAAAAATACAAAAATTAGCCAAGTGTGGTGGCACATGCTTGTAGTCTCAGCTACTCTGGAGGCTGAGGCACTAGTATAGCTTGAACTCGGGAGATGGAGGTTGCAGTGAGCCGAGGTTGCCCCTGCACTCCAGCCTGGGTGACAGAGCAAGACTCTGTCTCAAAAAAATGTGTATATATATATATACTGCCGGGCATGGTGACTCACGCCTGTAATGCCAGCACTTTGGGAGGCCAAGGTGGGTGGTTCACTTGAGGTCAGGAGTTGGAGACCAGCCTGACCAATATGGTGAAACCCATCTCCACTAAAAAATACAAAATTAGCTGGGCGTGGTGGTGCATGCCTGTAATCCCAGCTACTCTGGAGGCTGAGGCAGGAGAATTGCTTGAACTCGGGAGGTGGTGAACTGAGTGAACTGAGATTACGCCATTGCACTCCAGCCTGGGCAACAAGAGCAAAACTCTGTCTCAAAAAAAAAAAAAAAAAGAAATTGTGTAATACCTTTCCCATGAGTCAAATTCAAATGATGGCAATCCACTGGCGTGATTGTAATGACACAGTTTAATCAAAGGCCATCAAAGTACAATTGGTTAGAACCAAATTGATCATAGTTCACTGAAGAATGTTGTGGTGCCTGTGTTCATTGTCTTCTGAAGTTGACTTTTGAAATCAAAACAGTGTTCTCCTGGACATATTTAATAATGCATTCAAGCAGGCATTTTGCCAAATCCCTTTGAGACCATATTAAATGGAAAGATATTTTAAGCATTCATTTTGATGAATGGAGCATAGGTAATGACCTTGTTCAATCCACAGGGTCTAGTATACAATGAAAGCATTGACCAACAGATAATTTATTACAGTGCAGTGGAATTAATTTTTGGTACATTGAATATTTATTTTCCTCAGTGTGTTTTAAATTTCAATTTTAGAAAATTTTTGTCTGATTGTGAAATTCATACATGTTCAGTGTAGAAAATTAGGAGAATATACAAGAAAAGATAAGGGAAAAATCGAAAGAAAATCCAATTCTCAAAAATACCCTCTATTTTTATTTTGGCATAAATATGCATACAATTAATATTTTATCACTCTTGTCAATCATTTCAAAGATGTTATTGAAAGATATTTCTACAGTGTTATTTGTAGTTGAATAATCTAAATGACCATCAACAGGACTTTGATGTACTGCCATGAAAAGAGGTTGACAATCTGTCAACGGAAAAAAGCAAGAACTAGAAAACTGTTATAATAAAGCCTCATTTTTTTGTATCAAAAATTTTAGAAGTCATATAGAAAAGTGTTTATATATTAACAGTATTTACCTCTGAGGAAGCTGATAAACAGAGCAGGGTTTTTTTTATAACCAGCATTCATTTTGTAATAAATAAGTAAACAACTCTAGCTTATGCTTGCTTTGCTAGAACACAGCAATCCATGGCATATGCAGATTGGGTCCTGGTACTGTGACTATTAAGAATTATTTACAGATTTAATTTTCCCATTTGAAGATAATTGTAAATCATTGCAAAGATTCCAAGAGAAAAAAAGATGCAGCTAAATTATTAACAGGTAAAACACTGTATCTGAGTGGAAACGTAAAGGAGTGTAGATTATTTGTTGAAAGTAGGACATTTGGGAACAATCTAACAACAAATATGTATTGACTGGCTACTCTGTGTAATGCCCCACTTGGATGGTACTGAACAGAAATCCTAGATCCACAGAAAATTGGAAAAGGTGCCTATAATTAGGTGTCAGGATTTGCCGCTGATCTGGAAGGCCGACCTCAGAATATATACAGAGAAGAGTAGCTGGTCTATATGTGAGCTGAGGTGATATTTAAAACATGGAACGCCCTGGACAGCACAGGTGTGGACCAATCAGAAGGGATACTGGCTGTGGTCGTGGGGTAGAATCCTGGAGGGTCTATTTATACCAGGCTTAACTTTTTGGTTGCTACACAGGGGTGAGCAGGGGGTCACAGGGCAAAGGCCTGGGTTGGGGGCAGCTCAGTGTGCTATACTCTAAATCCTGATAAGAATTCTAGGAGGTAGGTGCAACTCTTCAGGATGAGTGTTTGTAGTACTTGTTGCTACTATTATTTTCATCTTCTAGAACACAGGTCCCCAACCCCCAGGCCATGAACTAGTGTAGGAACCAGGCAGCACACAGGAAGTGATTGGCAGACGAGCGAGCAAAGCTTCATCTGTATAACAGCCGCTCCCCATCCTTCGCATTGTGCCTGGGCTCTGCCTCTCATCAGAGCAGCAGCAGCATCAGATTCTCAGAGGAGCACAAAACCTATTGTGAACTGCGTATGTGAGGGATCTAAGTTGCATGCTCCTTATGAGAATCTAATGCCTGATGATCTGTCACTGTCTCCCCGCAACACCCGTCCATGGAAACATTGTGTTCCATGAAACTGATTCCTGGTGCCAAAAAGGTTGTGGATTGCTGTTCTAGAAAATATCATGAGAGTTTACTTATGAAACGTGTTAAATTAAAAGACTACATATTAAATGAAAACATTTGTAGATTTCAGTCATTTAAATTGCTGTTTTCTCCTTAGGCTTTTTGCCCCTCTCTATCTCCCGGTCATGTCAGTACCTTTGTACCTGTTCTTTCACATCAAATGGAATGGCTGAGTTAGATATCTTTCATTTCAGCCCTCTTGACACCATAACCATGTCCTTTTTTCTGAAGCTACTATTATTTCCAGAAGTTGGTATTTCCTTAGATGATAAAATAGCAACAGTAACTTCAACAACATGGTAAATTTAGAGTTGTCCTCTGGGGCTAGAGATGAATTTTGTTGTTGTAACTTTTAACTTTAAGAACACCTGAACATTTTTAGTTAATTTAAACCACCAAAAATTCAATTAACAATAGATATTTTTATAAGTAAGTTATAGACCATGGTGGGCCCTTCCTAGTAACATCTTACTTTATATGTAACAATTCACTTGAGATGCAGCATTTCCTCTACTTATTGCAACAATCTTTTGAAGAAGGCAATATCATTCAAATTTTGTAAAGAAGGAAATAGAGGGTTAGAGAAATCAAACTGCTTGTCTTAAACTACACAGCTATAAGCAGCATCATCAGAGCCAAAATTCTGTGATTTTTTTTGGCCATAAATCTAATGTTTTTTCTATTACTTTCCATTGCCCTGTTTTTGTTTTCTTATGTTTTAGTGTTGACTGCAAATAACAGTTATAGCTAGTTTGGTTTTAAGGGACACAATGTTTGAAAGGCCTTTATCAATTTTTAAAATACTTTGTCTTTCAGAATGTAATAAAAAACTCGCAATTACATAAATGTTGATTAGCTAGGTTCTAAAACATTGAATCATAGTCTCGAATGGCAAAAATGAATTAACACAGTTTAATTCCCCTATTTTACATCTCATTTTCATCAAGAAACTTGAAATGTGTGATGTGGTTCAAATTCCTTGATGCATTTAACAGCCCATTGGGTTTTGTGTATCCAACAACTGCCACCACCCCTCAACCTACAGAAGCAGATGCCTTATGAATTATAAATTTGTGCATAATAGAAGTCAATGGCCACATGTTCATTTGGATTTTAATAATTCAGGGCTAATCTGCTACAGGTAGAGTGGGATAGATCCCCCTTACATGGCAAAATAGGAAAAAAAGTAGACAAACAGAATTAATAATGAAGGGTTGAATTAGCATCTACTAATGTCATTAATGCATTGTCATTCTTACCTGGATTTCCTTTAGGTAAAGGCAAGGATTTATCTATTTTATTTCTACTAACAGTAAGATATAGTCTCTTTTGCAGTATCATGTGTATCTAAAGAATCTAAAATGTCGATTATAACATAAAATGTTTTGGACTGTAGATGTCCTCACTTGGTGTTTGTGCTGGGCTAGATAATACACCTCCAAAGATGTCCACGTTCTAACCCCAGAAACTTGTGAACCTTACCCTATGTGTCAAAAGAAACCTTGCTGATATCTCACTATGGGAAGATGACCTGATAGTCCTGGTGGGCTCTAAGCGTCATCACAAGACCCTTGTGAGAGGGAGGCGGAACGAGAAGTGACCACAGAAGAGGGCGACATGGTGACAGAGAGACAGGCTACGCCGCCGGCTTTGAAGACGGAGAAGGGGACACCTGCCAAAGAGTACAGCAGCTTCTACAGGTGGGAGAAGGCAGGAAAACAGTTCTCCAGAGCCTCGGAAGGAACCCGTCCTGCTGACACTTTGCCTTCAGCCTTTTGAGACTGATTTTGGATTTCTGACCTCCAGCACATTAAGACAGTAAATTAGCACTGTTTTAAGCAGTGGAATTTGTGGCAATTTACTACAGCAGCAATAGGAAACGAACACAAGCAGTGATGAAGCCCATTCTGGACTTAGCTCTCCTTTCCCCTGATAAAACCTCTATGCTGTGTGCCTCTTTGAGATTTCCCCATGGTGTCTTTGTTTCTGGACATTGCAATCCCATAATTCTGAGAGGTAATCATAGGAAGGCATGTGGATAAGAACCAGGCTTTGGTCCTGGGCCTTGATGAAAATCTTTCTCAATTATAACAACATCCAGATACTACCATACACCTATCAAATGATGAAAGTCCAGAGCACTGACGCCACCAATTGCTGGCAAAGGTGTGAAGCAACAGGAACTGTCATTCGTTGCTGGTGGGAATGCAGAATGGCACAGCCGCTTTGGAAGACAGTTTGGCAGCCTCTTCTAAAGCAAAACATGCTTTTACCATAGGGGCCAGAAATCGCTTCCTTGGTATTCACCCAAATGAGTTGAAAATACATGTCCACACAAAAATCTGCACGTACATGCTTATAGCAGCTTTATTGATAATTGCCCAAACTTGGAAGCAACAAAGATGTCCAGTAGGTGAATGCATCAATAAACTGTGGTACATCCAGACAATGGAATATTTTAAAAGTGCTAAAAAAGAAATGAGCCATCAAACCATGAGAAGACACAGAAGAACCTTAAATGCATATTACTAAGTAAATAAAAGAATCCAATCTGAAAAGGGTACATACTGTACAACTGAACTCTATGACACTCTGGAAAAGACACAACTTGGGGACAATGAAAAGATAACAGTTGCCAGGGTTTGTGGGGAGGGAGGGAGGAATGAGCAGAAAACAGGATTTTTAGGACAGTGGAACTATTTCGTAGGATAGTACAGTGGTGCACATGTTGTTATATATTTGTCAAAACCCTTAGAATGTGCAACACCGAGAGAAAACCCTAATGGAACATGTGAAATCTGGGTGATGGTGATATGACATTGCAGGTGCATCATTTGTAACAAATGTCCCACTCGAATGATGGATGTTGAGAGTGGGGTGGCTGTGTGTGCAAGGGCGGGTGGGGGCTTGTGGGAAATCTCTGTATGTTCTGCTCAATTTTGCTGTGAGCTTAAAAATTCTCTTTAAAGAAGAGTGTATTTACCAGTAAACATATATATATATGAGATATATATATCTATATATATTTAACTTAGAGCCTCTGGCAGGGGACAGCAACCAAGGATCCATGTGTCTGGTTGGCTCTAGGAGGTCTGACCTTCAGAGTTAGACTTGGGGGCTCCCCTGGGAATACACAGTGGGCAGCCACCTTTCCAAAGATGGGATGACCAGGCCAGGTTTTGGTACCTCTTCTCTCCCCCTCACCCTGCTTCACAGGATGAGGGAATGGACAGATGAACAGATAAACCAAGAAGAGACACCACATTCTCTGGCGGAGGAGCCCTACAAAGTGCAGTAAATTACTGGGATCATATGAATGACGAAGCCCAGAAATTGCCCAGGGAAGGAAGTTAGCAAACTTAAGAGTCCTTTGGCCCAATTTTAACAGACAAGGTAAAAAGAATAGTTGGTGTAACATCTGAAGTTTGGAAACACATGCTTTGTTTACACCCCGCAGCATCCTCAGGCCTATCAAAATGAGAGGATGCCCACTGCGAGCCAGCCGCTCTCTTGGCAAGCCGGCTGGCCACAAAGAGGCTCAGTCGTAATCGGGTGGAAACATACACTCTCCCCTTTTGATTGGTGGCTTGAGACTTGGTGAGTTGGTCTATAAATCTAAACTGCAAGCACAGAGCCTATGTTTGGGATCATGATCTGTTTGCCACAGGCACACTGGTCCTCGCTCGATTTACCGGCTGCTCTGCCTCCGCCCTTTGAATCATAACCTATTTGAAGGATTCTGGGGGTGACTTTGCTGTGCCTCAATGATTTATAGAAATTTCAAGATTCAAGGTTTTCACCTTTGATGCACAGTTCTCCTTTTCCTTGGAAAATGGACTGGGAACAAACTAAACTGACATAGTATCCAAGCATTATTCATTTTTGAACCTTTTAAACATGTGCCCAGTCAGTTCATCATGCTTTAGGATGCATTCTTTCTTAATAGGCTCCTTGGCTCTTTGTTCAAATCAACCTCGGAGAGGCTTTCTCCTCAATTCCGTGCATCTTCCTTCATTGAAACAAAGTGTTTACATCCCGCCTGGTTGAATTTTTTTCCAGGACGACCCTCAGCCCGATGGCTATAGACTTCTCTTGGGCTCTGACATCGGTTTACCAGGTTTGACTAGAAATACACATGTTCCAGCCATGGGCACAGAGAGGACATGATGATCAAGTTAGAGTTTTATTGCATATATAAGAAAGACAAATGCACAAAAAGGACTGGAAGCAGCGGCTCCTGCCATGAGCGCTGAATTTGATTTGTAATTAATGCAGCTCAAGGGCATGGGGTTCTGTGGGATCCTGAGAAGAAGGGCTCTGAAGTGCAAGGGGGACACTTCTATGTAATCTGTACTCAACGCTGTTTTTTCACCCAGTGCCCTGCTTCTTGGTACTGGCTGAATCTCCATCTCCTATCACACATCTCCTGCTCCTTGGTGGAGAGAGGGGGTGAGCAGGTGAGAGAAAGCGCAGGAGAAGGAGTATGAAGGTGGAAGGACAAGACTGACATCTCGGGAAAGTCCCTTTTATAATATAAAGTGCACGCAATTCAGGTTGTACCCACAGTACAGATACCAGGAACCCAAGTGGATATGCCAGGGATACCCTCTCTGTGGATCTTTGGGTCCTGGGGTTTTGGAATTATTGCCAGTGATTATCAGTCAATATGTGCCATGAACTTTGTCATCATTTATAGATTGAATAAATGATATATGTCATTTATTTGTGCTACTGCTTTTAACATATAACAAAATAGAAATTTATTTTTAAATGCTAATAAGTTCATGTGAATGTATTATTCTTCTGTTTTTTCATCTGTCCTTAATATACCATAATAAAAGTAATAATAGTACCATCATGTGAACATCTGGAAGAAAAGAAGATTTTTTGTTTCTCAAATTTTGTAAAAATAGGAGTAGATAAATTCTGACATCTTAGAAGGACCAAATGTTTTGTTGGATAAGTGGTACTGTAACTTTCCCAAATACAATAGATATTTTATCCACACAGTATATACTTTCATTGGATGGATTTGGTTTATTCAAAAACATGTGCAACTAGGAATTAGCCTATTTTATTTCTTTGAAAGTTAGTTGTTAATCATGTTAAAAATTAAAACATAAACATGCCTTTCCTTTTAGAAAAACAGTATATATGTATAGTATACAATATAGTATACAAGTAAATTATCTACATATACATAAATATATATGTATATGCAAAAAAGAGAGATAAATTTCACAATTCTACCACTCAAGATAATTGCTATCAATATCTAGGTGTGTATCCTTCTAGAACTTTTAAAATGGACACGTTTATGTATATTATTTACAAAACCCAGTATCTCGTTTTAGGCTGTGTTTATAACCTGTTGTCTTTTCCATTTACCAACTTAGGATTATTGTCTTTCCATGAGAAGACGTGTTGTTGAAGCTTGGAATTCCCTACTAACTCATTTTCAAAGGAATCTGTGATTGAGGTAAATCCAGTTTTCTAGAGAGAAAGAGATGTCTTTTGAAGTCATGCCTGAGAGGTATGATCAGCGAATGTTACTGCACAGATTTTTTTCCATCACAGCTTCCTCCCATCTAAATAATTATGATTTCTTCCCTTATGCCACTTGTTCTTCCATGCTTTTTATTCATTGTCTGTGATTAAAGCCTCTTTAATTAGGAGCTAGAGAATTCACTCTCTAATTGAGGACTCATTTAAAATTCATGGGCCTGGACTTATGATTCTGGTCTTTCACTGCTTGGGTCCATGTACTAGGGTGCCTATAGCAATACACGGCTTCCTATTTCTAAGGTTCTTTCAATTCTATTTAAAAAAGACCCTAAGGAGTACATAGACATCAAATAGCACTCTAGTATTTGGAAGATTTTAGTTTAAATGAGATAGAAGCATGCAAACTAAATTTTTGTTAATAAAAACATAAGCTTGCAAATTATATATTCTGTAATATTTCCTTGGGCTATATAACCGTAGGAAGGGCAAACTATATCTTTATAGAATAAATTGTAGACTGGAAGAGTAATGAAAAAAACTGAGAGGAGTGTAACAAAATAATTAAAGGCTTAGAAAATAATATCCATGGAGCAACTAACAGAATCGTATTCATCGCCTTTGGTGAAATGGCTGTCAGTGATTACAAACCGTGATTACAATGGAAGACATGTTCTATATTGGGGAGTGACAAGCTGTTAACCGATGCAGACAAATCACAAAACAAGACCTAAAAGCCTTAAAAGAAATACTTATCTAATATCCCTAAATGGGGATTTCCTTTTTTTCTTTTCTTTTCTTTTTTTTTTTTTTTTTGAGACAGAGTCTTGCTCTGTCACCCAGGCTGGAGTGCAGTGGTGCGATCTCGGCTCACTGCAAGCTCCACCTCCCAGGTTCATGCCATTCTCCTGCCTCAGCCTCCCAAGTGTCTGGGATTACAGGTGCACAGCACCACACCCGGCTAATTTTTTGTATTTTTAGTAGAGACAGGGTTTCACCATGTTAGCCAGGATGGTCTCGATCTCCTGACCTCGTGATCCGCCCGCCTCGGCCTCCCAAAGTGCTGGGATTACAGGCGTGAGCCACCGCACCAGGCCTAAATGGGGATTTTCAAAAAGCCAAAGTCAGTTATGAGAAAGGCAGTGAATCTGAATGAAAAATACATTGGAAGTCAGAAGGTCTGAGTTCTCTGTGGACACTGCCACTGCCTCACTTGTGATCTTCATGCATCCTGTTGCCTCCGTGGATGAGCATTTACTCATCTTTATAGTGAAATAGCGGACTAAGAGATCACCACTACTCCATCAGCATGACGTGCATCGTCATGGTGAGATCCTTCCTACCCAGTATGGCAGGGTCTCTGCCAGTTGCTTTCTCCAGCATATTTCTTTCTATTCCTTCTTAGAAACAGATCCTGATACTTTCAGCTGGGCATTTATCCTGGAATAAAAGACAACACTTCTGAGTTTTCTTGTGGTATAGTGTGGTCATGTAGCTGTGGTCTGGTAAGTGAGATGGAAGCAGACAAGTTGCATAGGACTCTTCGGAAGGTGACTTAAAGGGAGCTTACTCAGCTTCAGGGGTGCCTTTTTGTCTTACTTTTTCTCTGTTAAGCCCAAGAGTCAGGTGTCCTGGCTTAAGCTGCTGAAGCCACCCTGGACCATGAGTGACCTTGAGAATGGAAGCCACTGTCTAGATGTTGGGACAAAGACAATGGCCTGGGTCTCCCTGATGACACCGCAGAGTCACTGTATGTGTCCTGGAGTACCTGCTGTCTGCTTCTTTTTCATGAGAGATAAGTACATTTTTATCTTCTTTAGGCCACTGGTATTTTTTTTTCTGTTAAACACAGCTATATCCAATCCTAACTGGTTCAACCTATAAAATGTGATTATTTCTTGTTTCAAGGTAACTATAGCTACCAATTATTTTGCACGTAGTAGCTGCCAGACACTGTACTAAGTGTTTTATGGGTGTCATCTTATCTAATTTGCACAACAAGAATACTTACAAGGTAGGTATTATTATCTATAATTTACAAATGAGAAAATGGAGGCTTAGAAAGCTTACATAGTATCTACAGGGTCAGACTGAAAAAAGCAGGGTTCTAAACCAGGTTGGGTTGACCCCAAAACTTGTTCTAATCTTAATCACTGTTATCAGTGTAATGCAGTTATTATCCTCTGTGGGTAAAAGATGCTATTCCTGATTCACTCACGGCAATATGAAATATACAAGGGGCACAGTGTTGGCTAATATTTCTAGAGACTCTTACAGAATTGTCAAGATGTAGACAACTTTATGTCCAATGTGCTCCCTGAACAAGACTGACAACAAAGACCCGGCTTGCCTTCTGTATCACAGATGATAACTACCCCCACACCTTACCTATGTTGAGTAAGCTGGGAAGAGATTTATAAGACATGAGAGATTTATAAGAGATTTGCAAACAAAAACAACACTAATTGCAAAACTGATGGTGGGGATTAAATAGGAGGATATATGTAAAATGCATAGAAGAAAATCAGGTACACAGTAAATGCTTGATAAATGGTACCTGATGGCACTATTATTTAAGGGATCCACAGTGAGATTGTGAAAATTTTCAGGAGTCAGAAATATTAGGTTCAACCACAACCTCTGCAACTTGCTAGTTATGTGAACATTGTTCAGTCATTTAACTTTTTGGCTTCTAATTTTCTGAGGAATACATTATTTATATAACAGAATTGTAATTGGAGATAAGGCCTTTCCAGTCCCTATCCCAGTGCCTGACGCATTTTAGAATCCCAGCCCATGAAATTCTTGTCACTATTATTCTCACAGAATTCTAATGAACATACTACCAACAGTGATTTTCTCCTTGGCCCATTAACCACACGGAAGGGAGTATTCACTGTGGGGTGCCTCTGCAGCTGAGGGCCCCTGGCGCGTGGTTTCATCAGAGGCAGACAGCTGCGTGAGTCACTGTGGTGGGCAGTGTGCTGGGCCACCCTGCGGGTTCTGCCAGAGTGCTGTGGAATTCCAGTTTGTCTTCTCCAGTTTTAGTCTCTGCACGTGCGTTGGTCTCCTTTCTGCCCCTACAGTGTGGCCAAGGCCATTCCAGCCTCAGGAGGGCAAGAGGAGGCCTATTGGATGCGTCCTGAAAACACAGGCCATCACTGTGGGTGAGATCTACCAGGACAGATGCCATTCTGCAAAGGGGGTACTTCCCATGAGAATCCATCCACGTTTTTCTCTTATTCTTTCTCTTGGAAGATTTTCACTCTTTTCACAACCTTGTTTCATAGAAATCAAACAATAAAACAGCACAGAAGGAAAACAAGGGTCTTCTTATATAAATACCATTTATTTAATTCTGGCACTCATGATTTATTTATATCAGAAAGTCATCTTAAATTTTTAGGAGTTCACAACATTCAAAGCCTCATGCAAAGTTCTAAACTAGTAGAGACGTCTCTGCATCTCCCACTACTTTCTTCTCCATGTCAAGTTTCACTTTAGGTTAGAACAGTCATATATACGGGTTGATGGGTGCAGCAAACCACCATGGCACATGTATAACTATATAACAAACCTGCACATTCTGCACATGTATCCCAGAACTTAAAGTAAAATAAAAATAAAAATAAAAAAATCACAACATTGGAAAGCAAAAAAAAAAAAAAAAAAAAAGCCATATATAAACTTTTTCATCTTAAAATCCCCCATTTTACTCCTAACTGTCAAGGAAAAACAGATGGTTCTAAACTCCTCCTTCTAGGCTCCTAGTGGTAAAGCAATTTGCAGGGTAACCGTGGAAGAAACGTGCCCACCCTCTCTAAGCTGACATGGCCCCACTCCCTCCCTCAGTCTGTGGCCTCAGGAGGGGACTGCTTTGCCTGTGAGTGGGAGGGAGCTACCCTGTGAGTAGATCCCAACAGACCATCTGCAGTCATTTTCCCAGGTGGCAGGAGAAACACAGAGCCAGACATTACACTGCTTTTCAAAGAGGTAAGCCCTTTCTTTTTTTTTTAACTGCTATTTAAAACTCCAAACAAAAATGAAGCTGTGGATGCGTGCAAGAAAGAAGTCTAAGCAAAAATAACTCCTCAAAAAGGAAGCAGGTTTTTTGGAGAGGGTGTGTGTGTGTGTGGCGGGGCGGGGGCGAGTCCCTAAACTGTGGTTTTGAAATTAAGGTCCATGTTCTGTGATAATAAGCTATGTATCAATGAGAAAGGCTGAGATTATGACAACAGAAAAAGGAGTAAAGGATTTGGCAGTTTAATCGCGTTTCTATTCTTTTTTATATCTGCATCTTCTTTGAAGGCAAATATCAAGTTCTGTTTGGCTTTTGTGGAAAGTCATTTCTGAAGACCTGCCTTACTTGACTGTTTCTCCCTCTGTGGCTCTTCTGTTACCAACGTCCTAGATTTGTCTCTGCTGCCCTGGCGAGGATGGCAGCACAAACAGCGGTGGTGTCAGCAGTGACTGAGGCAGCGCCAAGACTCCAGGGCCCTTCGGGTTCAAGCTGTGCCCCTCACGCAGTTCAGCACCTGCCAGCACTTCCAAGTGTGTGATTGTCACGCTTCTCTGATTACTCCTTTGGGCTCCCATAGCAATTTGTACATTACTGTGGAATTGATCAAATTGCTTTATAACTAGCTGTTTATGTGTCTTTAATCTGTGCCATTTTGGATGGCAGGAGATGCTCTTTTGGTAATTTTTTTGTCTGCACTGACTGGAATACTGCTTGGTACATAGTAGGTATTCAACAGTTTTTAATAGAAGGAATGAAAGCTCTCTAAACCACGGCAGTCATTTGTAGACAAAGACTCTTAGAGTGTAATCTGATTTAACATCTGATTTTTGGAAAATAGTTACTGAGAGCATTCCGACAATAATAGAGTGCAATACCCTGCCTTTAATAAAGGATATTTTACTCCTTTAGTGTGACATATAGGTGTTTGTTAGGCCCAGAGATTAACTTCCTTTATGACATGGCTGAGCTGGCCCAGCGGTCCATGTCAGGATGTGGTGCCCTGGTTTACTCTAGATTCGTAGCAAATCATTTTTCCGCTATGAAACCTCTTTCAGATGATCTTTGGAGCCTGTATCACATGTGCAGAGTCAAAAAACGGGCTGGATACAGTGTTCCACTTCCAGGGAGCATCTCTAGTTTGAGCCCAGACCACCAACCCCCAGCAAGGCCCTAATCCATACAGTTAAATCCTTGGTAGTGACTTTCTCAGTTTCCACCTCTGGATCTTTAAGGAAGCAGCACTTCCTGAATGTGGCATTGCTTTGTGAAGACAGTGACTGAGTACGTTAGGGGTGCTCCTTGCTACTGCTGGTGAGCCGGGCACCCAGAGAGAGTCTACCACTTGCTGCATGAGCCCGGCCTGTGCTTTGTCCACCAAGCTGGTCTAAGCGGACTCACAGAAGGCATAGGTGTTGTGGAAGCTCTGATGGCTGCCCCATCTCTCCTTTAGGACAGAAGCACTTACTCCACCAGCTTCTTGGAATGTTGGCAGCTGAAGGGGTGGCAAGCCTTTGCTGTAATTACACCACAATTCAACTCCTTTGTCTACCCAATCCCACTTCCTTCAGTTCTCCACGGGTATTGATCTGGAGAGAAACTCTCAAACTTTCTTCTTGCAAATTTAACCTCAGCTCCGTTTCTTGGAGAACCCCACCTAAGACAGGGGGCAACTCTAACCCTCCTGCGTACCTAAACTTACTGATAGATTTAGGGAATAAAAGAGGGAGACAGAGAATGAAGCTGATATCATCTAGAGTCATGACAACTAGTTCTGCAGACTCATGTTCATCCGGGGCACTGACTCTCCCAGTTAGCAGGAGGACTCTAACACCAGCTTTTGCCCAAATCCTAGCCTCTTATAAGCTACAATCATTTAGTCACGACCACAGGGAACTTCTCGGACTGAGGTCTATAAAGCATTCATAAAAATTCAGATCTTCAGGAATCACAACAGGATAGTAAAAAGGCAAAACTTTTACCTTTAAGGAAACTCAGATTTAAATTCTTGCTCTTGCAATTATGAGATAATAACACCAGGTTGCTCATTTTGTCATCCCAATGTTCAGTGTCGTCTGTGGATGATAACAAAGGTCACCTCAAATAACTCTTTTGAGGTTTAAAATTATGCAAAACTTAAAATACAATCCGTGATATATAAGAACACACTGGATTTTTTAAATTAAGAGATTCTAAGGTGGGGTGCTGTGGCTCACGCCTGTAATCCCAGCACTTTGGGAGGCCAAGGCGGGTGGATCACCTGAGGTGAGGAGTTTAAGACCAGCCTGGCCAACATGGAGAAACCCCATCTCTACTAAAAACACACAAATTAGCCAGGCACAGTGGCAGGTGCCTATAATCCCAGCTACACGGGAGGCTGAGGCAGGAGAATAGCTTGAATCCGGGAGGCAGAGGTTGCAGTGAGCTGAGATCACACCACTGCACTCCAGCCTGGGCGACAGAGCCAGACTCTGTCTCAGAAAAAAAAAAAAAAAAAAAAGAGAGATTCAAACTCCTGGTTTACTACTTAGCCCTTGTTTGAAGACTGTGCAACAGGCTTAATAACCCCCATTTCAAATTATTTAATTTTCAGAATTTTTTATGGTAGAAAACTCTTCATTCTAGCTTACCAAATGCCTTCCGTAATAGCTTCTGCTCCTTTCTGCTTCGTGGCTATCCATGCTTTCTATGATGTTCTACTAACTCACTGAATATTTTTTTAAATTTAGAGTTATGAAGACTTATTCCAATCCTTAGTGAATTAAGCAAACTCTGAAGAGACTATTTTCATCTCTGTTCAATGGGTTCTGTCTGATCTAGGGAAAAAAAAAAAAAAAGTTTTCTGACGGAACTCATCAAGACCAGCCTTTATCCCCGGCTTCCCTGGCTCCGAATGTTGTGTTGCTTTTAAAGCAGTCAAACACATGAAAGCCAGACTTTTCTCAGAGCTCTAGAACTTCCTTCGTGGTACCCAGGGCCGTCCCGGGGCTTCCTTCGTGGGGAGCTTCCTTCGTGGGGAGCTTCCTTCGTGGTACCCAGGGCCGTCCCGGGGCTTCCTTCGTGGGGAGCTTCCTTCGTGGGGAGCTTCCTTCGTGGGGAGCTTCCTTCGTGGTTCTCAGGGCCGTCCCGGGGCTTCCTTCGTGGGGAGCTTCCTTCGTGGGGAGCTTCCTTCGTGGTACCCAGGGCCGTCCCGGGACTTCCTTCGTGGGGAGCTTCCTTCGTGGGGAGCTTCCTTCGTGGGGAGCTTCCTTCGTGGGGAGCTTCCTTCGTGGGGAGCTTCCTTCGTGGTACCCAGGGCCGTCCCGGGGCTTCCTTCGTGGTTCTCAAGACCGTCCTGGGCACACGGTTTCTGTGTTCGGACACCCAGTGCCTGAACTCAGCATCTGACGCAGTTCCTGGGTTTCCAAGTGAGCAAATGCTTTCTCGTTGCTCTTGGGCAGGAGTCGGTTGAGGTCACAGCCTTCTCCGTTCCCGTCAGGACCGCATTCCCAGGTTTTCTCCGTTTCTCCTTAAAGGAAAGTCGTCCAAGCTGCTTCCCGACCCGGAGTGTTAGGCAGCGGCAGACACTGGCCCTGTCTGGGGTCGCCGTGCGGACGGCGTCTTCCTCCCCTGCACGGTGACAGCGCAGACTTGCTCCCATTCCCAGCAGGCACCTTTTCGCTTTTAAAGGTCCCACATATATGACTCATAAGGCATTGAAAGAGTAATATGTGTGCCAGGACCTTTCAGGTGAAGTGGCAACTATGAGGGCGACCTTCGGCAGAACTCTGCAGTTTTTATGTGTTTACATAAACGAATACAGTATCTATATTAGCTCCTGCACAGCGCGGGGAAAGGTGAGGGAAGAGGAGGGGAGAGGTGGCGGCTGTGGAAACGGAGCGAGAGCTTCCCGGGAGGCCCCAGCGCAGGCGGGCTGCAGGCAGGCGGGCTCCCAGCCCAGCTCGGGCCCCTCGGCCGTTCTCTGTTCTTGCACTTGGCTGTGCGTGGAGGACGCATCTGTTCTCACTGCAGGTGGGCATGTAGAAAGCTGGCTTAGTCTCCATCCTAGGACCCCATCTCAATTTGTGTGTGTGTGTGTGTGTGTGTCACAAACTGAAGTGGGGAAAACATTTGTTGGAGTTCGTTTTTCTCACAAGGTCAGTGTGTACCCATTACCCACGGGGAGAAGGACAATTTGAGCACACGACCACATTGAACGAGAAGACGAAAGACGTGGCCGGGCGCGATGGCTCATGCCTGTAATCCCAGCACTATGGGAGGCTGAGGCAGGAGGATCACAAGGTCAAGAGATGGAGACCATCCTGGCCAACATGATGAAACCCCGTCTCTACTAAAAGCACAAAAATTATCTGCGTATGGTGGCGCGAGCCTGTAGTCCCAGCTACTCGGGAGGCTGAGGTAGGAGAATCACTTCAACCTGGAAGGCGGAGGGTGCCGTGAGCCAGGATAGCTCCACTGCACTCCAGCCTGGGCTACAGAGCCAGACTCCATTTCAGAAAAAAAAAAAAAAAGAAAAAAGAAAAACGAAAACAAAAGACATAATGTCATAATGATGATGGACCATTCCAGTAATTAAAATTATTTTAGAAAAGCATTTATTTCTTTTAAATTAAAATATGCCCAGAAGCTTATATTTTATATGTATATTCAAATAACTTTTTGGTTATTCAGTCTTCTTTATTTTAAAACACTCGTGAGCTGACTTTTCTATTTATACTGGAGGATGTTCTATATCCCACAACAATAATTGCGAATGCCATATAAATACTTTAAAATTACAAGAGTATCTCTCACTAGCTAACCTACAGTTCCTTTAGTACAATAGCTGGGGAAAAGAGGAGGATTCTAGGGAAAACAGTTCTTGGTTTTAACTTCTTTATGTTCTGCAGCTTTATTATCATTGAAATTCTCCAAATTAAAATGCAAAAGCTCAGCTTCTTGGCTGGGCTGCTTACTTAACCTTAATAAAATATAAGGGTCTGTTTCATTAATCAGAAACACACCAGACACAGTGCATAAATTTTATCTTCCACTTTGTCCTTTGTATTTCAGAATGATAATAATAATAAAAAAAATCTGGGGTTTGGCAGGACAATCATGTTCTCTTTGTTTCTATCATGTTTCTGTGTAAAATAGATTTCTCAGACAGACTAAATGCCTTAAGGGGTAAAAATTCCTATGATCCTGTTCTCTGGAAATCTTTAAAAATAGAATAAACTTTCCTTTGTCTGGGTGTGGTTTAAGCACAGGCCATGTTTGGCAGAAGGATTGTTTAACTGACCTGCTGATGTTGCTTTAAGCTGCATGATCACTTAGATGAATTTTCCCTTAATCCTTGCCAGATTTAATTTATCACAACAATACTTGTTTCATAGATGTAGTAAAACAAAAGTCGGGTGCAATCTTCTTTTTCTTTGTAAAGTAATACAACAGTTTATTTCTCAGATTGGAGAAAGTAAAATTAAATCCGGAACACGTATGATGTGTTTTCCTTCCTCAGATGTCTCCTGAAGGATAGTGAAATGTGATAAATAGCATACCATTTAAGACAGTATCTTTTCAGACAACTGGACCAAATCAGCAAAACAGAACCATGTATTCCATCAGGACCGCCTTCACGTTGTGCCTGTGCATCTGAGGCTGGGCGTCTGGACAGAGGGAGGAGACTGACCACGCGGAAGTGTGCTGGTGGGCGCTGGTGGGACAGCCAGTGGGACGGGGTGGAGAAGTGGTTTCACAGGTGTGCTTACCCCATGTCAGTACGGCCCCCGTCGTGCATGCGTCATTCTATCCTCTTCCCAGACGTGCCGTCCGGTCCCCCTGCCTGGAGTGATGTGTTATGAAAGTCTTCACTTTCCTAAGAAGCCCCAAAGAAAAGCATAAGGTTGTCATTCAGCACATCAGTCACTAGCACGCACACACCCATGCACACACAGAGAGAAGGCGTAACAATGGGTCAGGTTTTTAAAACCAGATTTCATGTATAGTTAAATTCAAAATCGTATTTTCAGGCATTCACCAATTCTTTTTTCTCTTAAGAGAGACTCCAAAGTTTCTTTTTAACAGTTAAGCTTTATTGGGGTATTGTTCATTTACCTGAAAATACACTCGTTATTGGCGTCTAAATCAATGCTTTTTAGTGAATTTATAGAATTATATAACCATCACTACCATCCAATTTTATAATGTTTCCATCACTCCAGGAAGTTCCCTGGGCCCATTTGCAGTCAATTTCCTCTCCTATCCTCAGTCCCAGGCAAGCACTAACTGCTTTCTGCTCTATACTTTCTCTAAACATTTTACATAAAAATCAAATCATACAGTATAAGGTCTTTGTGAATGTATTGTTTCCTTAGCATAATGGTTTGAAGTTCATCTGTGTTGAAGCGTGTGTCAGTGGTTTGTGCCTTTTTATTGCCCAGTAGTATTCCAATATATGAGTATATAGTTTTTTTCCCAAAATAATTTTCTGGTTGATAGACATTTGGCTTGTTTCTACTTTTGGCTATTATGTATATGCTATTTGTGAATACACACATACAGGTCTTTGAGTAAACATAGGTTCTCATTTCTTTTGGGTAGCTAGGTACTCAAGAATGGAATTCCTGTGTCATATGCTGTTTGTGTTTAACTTCTTTTTAAGAAACAGATATTGTTTTCCAAAACAACTATATCACTTGACATCTCATCAGCAATGTATGAGAGTTTCAGTTTCTCCACATCCTTGCTAACATTTGTTATTGTCTGAAATTTTTTTTCTTTCTTTTTTTTTTTTTGAGACACAGTTTCACTCTGTTGCCCAGGCCAGAGTGCAGTGGCTCAGTCTTGGCTCACTGCAACCTCTGCCTCCCGGGTTCAAGCAATTCTCCTGCCTCAGCCTCCTGAGTAGCTGGGATTACAGGCGCCCGCCACCGCACCTGGCTAACTTTTGTGTTTTTAGTAGAGATGGGGTTTCACCATGTTGGCCAGACTGGTCTCAAACTCCTGACCTCAAGTGATCTGCCCACCTCGGGCTTTCAAAGTGCTGAGGTTACAGGTGTGAGCCACGGCGCCCGGCCCATTGTCTGAATTTTTATTATCATCATCCTAGAGGGAATTAAGTGGATGTAATTGGATTTACAATCACGCAATGATTTTTCAGGTTGAGCATCTTTTCTTTCTTTTTTTTTTTTTTTTTGAGATGGAGTCTCGCTCTGTCACTCAGGCTGGAGTGCAGTGGCTAGATCTTGGCTCACTGCGACCTCTGCCTCCTGGGTTCAAGCGATTCTCCTGCCTCAGCCTCCTAAGTAGCTGGGACTGCAGGCATGCACCACCATGCCAGGCTAATTTTTGTGTCTTTAGTAGAGATGGGGTTTCGCCATGTTGGCCAGGATGGTCTTGAACTCCTGACCTCAAGTGATCCACCCATCTTGGCCTCCCAAAGTGCTGGGGTTACAGGCGCGAGCCACCCGCCTGGCCATTGAGCATCTTTTCATGTACTAATTGTGCATTTGGGTATCATCTTTGGATAAATGTCTATTCAAATTATTTGCCTATTTTAATTTTTATTCTTTTTTATTTTAAAATTGATACATAATAGATGTACATATTTTGGGGGATACATATAATATTTTGATACATCTAAATAAACCATAGAAAGATCAAGCCATATAACATAAAAATCAAGTCAGCGTTCTTTACCTATTTTTAATTTTTTAAAACATTATTGAGTTGTAGAAGTTCTTAATATATCCTGGATACAAATTTTTTGTGAGATACATATTTTAAAATATTTTCCATTAGTCCGTGGCTTGTCTTTTAATTTTAATGATGTCTCTTGAAAAGCAAAAGTTTTAAAATTTTCATGAAGCCCAATTTATCAGTTTTTCCTTTATAGATTATGATTTTAGGGTCACATCTAAGAAATCTTTGCCTGACCCAATGTCACAGATATTTTCTCTTATCTTGCCACAAGAATTTTTATAGTTTCAGCTCTCATATTTGGGACAGGGATCCATTTTGAGTTGATTTCTAGTGTGAGATGGTATAAGATAAGGATGTAAGATTGTTACTATTTTTGCATATGAATATCCAATTGTTCTAGAACTATTTTTTGAAAAAATTATCATTTGTCCACTGAATTATTTTGTCTCTGTGTCAAAAATCAATTGAACATAACTATAAGGGTTTGATTCTGGACTTTCTATTCAGCTCCACTGATCTATGTGTCTATCTTTGGGCCAGTCGTTTTTGCCTTGATTACTGTAGCTTGATAGCAAGTTTTGAGACTGAGAATTGAAAGTTCTCTTACTTCGTTTTTCTTTTGTGAGTGAAGCCAAATCATTATATTAGTACTACTCCTCTCACTATAAGCAATGGTTTAATTTCCACTCCTGGAAAAAAAATTATGAGAAAGGGTATCATCTGCAAAAGTGTTTGGGTCTTTTTATTGCCGCCTGTATAAGTTAGCTGTTGCTATGTAAAAAATCACCTCAAAACTAGTGGCTTAAAAGAACAACCATTGATTTAGATCCCAACTCCGTGGGTCAGCAATTTGGGATGTGCTTAGCCAAGCAATTCTCTCCGCCTCAGTCACGTGGCTGAGGTCCGTGCCCAGTCACCCTGGCAGCCCTGCTCCTGGGGTTGACTGGATGTCAGCCGGGCCACGGGGTCGCTGGGCCATGTGTTTCACATTGCCGTCAGACGAGCCTGAGCTTGTTTCCGTGGCAGCAGGGTGCCAAGAACAGCAAGAGGGAAGACTTTCCCCGTCTCTGTGTCTCTTCTGCTAAGGTCCTTTTGGTGAAAGCAAGTGATGAGGCCAAGACCAGGGTCAACTTGGGAGGGCCTTCCAAAGGCGAATACAGGAACACATGAACTCACTGAAGGCATCGCTGGGATCCATCTACCACTGCTTTTAGCAACTTGCAGGAGCTGCTTTGAGAGAACCAGGTTTCTGGGAATGAGCCAAACCAAAGTTTAAACCAAAGTTTAACAAACCCACCACTTCAAAGTGGTACTCAGTTTTGGTGGTTAGTACTTAGTTCGGCGCAGATTGCCCATACATAAATCCCTGCGTCTCTATCGATGGCTAGCCCTAGCCGTCAAGGACATGGGAAAATAAGATGGTTTCTTATCATTTTCCTGAGGATCACAAAACTTAGAGGAAACCAGAAGCCCCAAAAATATATCCTCAATAAAACCAGTCTGGGACTCCCGACTCCATCCTATCCTCAATAAAACCAATCTGGGATCCCCAACTCCATCCCTTCCTAACATGATTCACCTTTAGAATGAGACGATCTTAGGGATTTTAGGAGTTCATGGAGGCTCAATATGGCTGCTGTACCTTAGAGCTACATGGAAGGGGCGGTGCCCTCACCATGGCTATGACTAGGCAGCAGGACATTCCTGGCATAAAGAAGCACTGCTCATCTGTAAATAACTCAACCACACAAACTAGGTTTTTCCTGGAAAAAAAAAATACAAGCAGGTGCTAGGTTTTTAATGAGAGACAAAGCTTTATTTCCAAATTCACAATCTTCATACTTACTTCCTGACTGCCTTTTCACCATGTGATGTGGGTCACACACAATGAACAATTGGCAATTGTTCATACTTTTGTATGTTCTAGCAATGAGTGCCAGAAATATTCCTTTCTTTTAGTAGATCTTTTTAATAAAAAATCTATAGTAAGTAATGCTTTATTTTGAACTAAATCATTTCAATAGGCAAGGTGACAGAATTGTGGTTGAAATCTGTACCATCAAATTGACAATCAAATGTCTATTTTTTTGTTGTGAGCTTTGTCTCACATCATTGTGTCATGTGCTGCCACTGCTGTAATGAAAATACCTGGACTATTTAAGCAGAAGAGAGGAAGGAAGCAGAGCTGTCTGGGCACTGCCCTGTAAGTACAGTTGACCTGGTCTGGAGGGCAGCGCTGTGGTGAGCAGTCCTAGTTCCTTAGCCCAGAACTTAGGGATTAAAAAGACTCTGGGCCAGCCGGGAACGCCAACCACCATTTACATATAAATTGGGAAAAATCACTGAGCAAATAGTTTAACAAACACAATTCATTTGTAAATTGGGGTTAATCTGACATGTTTATTTCAGAATATATAGATAAGAGCTGGATTTATATGAAAACTGACAGACTTTTTAGCTAAACTAAGCAATTAATTCAATTCCATACAGAGAGTACAATAGGCTTCTTGTTTTTTTCTTTGATCTGACAAGTGTGTTAGTTGAGATGATTATTTTGCAGCATTATGTTGGGATCATGGATAAGGAATTGGACCGGAAGAATTTAAGTTATTGCAAGTCCAAATTACTTCAGGCACCAAGCGAGAGACTAGTTTCTCTTTCTTTTCTTTTCTTTTCCTTTCTTTCTTTCTTTCTTTTCTTTCTTTCTTTTTCTTTTTTCTTTCCTTCCTTCCTCTCCTCCTCTCCTCTCTTTTCTCTTTCCTTTCTTTCTCTTTCTTTCTTTCTTTCTTTCTTTTTCTTTCTTTTCTTTCTCTTTCTTCTCTTTCTTCCTTTCTCTCTTCCTTCCTTCCTTCCTTCCTCTCCTCCTCTCTTTCCTTCCTCTCCTCCTCTCTTTCTTTCCTTCCTCTCCTCCTACCTACCTACCTACTTCCCTTCCTTCCTTCCTTCCTTCCTTCCTTCCTTCCTTCATTCCTTCTTCTTGTATAAATTTAAGGTGTACAAGTGCAGTTTTGTTCCATGGATATATTACACAGTAGTAAAGTCTTGGCTTTTAACATAACCATCACCTGAATAGTAGACATTGTACCCATTAAGTGGTTTCTCATCTTTTGGGGGTGGCGGGCAAGGTCTCCTTCTGTCTCCCAGGCTGGAGTGCAGTGGTATTATCATAGCTCACTGCAGCCTTGAACTCCTGAGCTCAAGCGACCCTCCTACCTCAGGCTTCCGAATAGCTAGGACTATAGGTGTGTGCCACTGCACCCGGCTAATTTTTATTATTTATTTATTTGTTTTTTTGATAGAGGCTGGGTCTCTCTATATTGCCCCAGGCTGATCTTGAACTCCTGGGAGCAGGTGATCCTCCCACATCAGCCTTCCAAAGTGTTGAGATTATAGGCGTGAGCCACTGTGCCTGGTCTTTGCAGCTGCCATTATATAAAGGAGCTTCTGAGAAATGTGGTGGTGTCCTTGGTCAGAGACAGGCGTAGCAGCGGCCTTCTGGAATGTTGTTTTAAGTGAGGCACCTGCGGGCTTCAGGTTCTGTTTCAATTTGTGGATGAAGCAAGAAAGCTGCTGCCTGACAAGGATGAGTTGCTTCGTTAATTAAATTAGCAGTGGAAATTTTACTGGCTTTAATTAGTGTAAAATAAGCCGAAGAAATAAAGACAGTGATTAAAGCATGCTAATCTGATTAGAATCACAGTATGCATGGTTATAGGCTACTTGATATTAGAGAATCATAGACTAAGGCCAGGAAGAGGCAGAGTCCTGTTTTAAAGAAGAGGATGGTTGCAGATGGCAGAAAAACTTGGAGCTGCTGCGGGATTGCTAAATTGCTTGGGGAGGATTATGTGTGATAAACGCCATGAAAATCACGGGGCATTGTTGAAAGAGCCCTGTTCCTAGGAGGAAGGGCTTTCTGACCATCCACAGTGAAAGGAGCTGAATCCAACTTCATTGCTTTTCCCCAGCAGAGGAAGACTTTACCAGCCGAGTTTCAGCCTCTCAAAATTTCAAACATATGGAAAATCGACAGATTAGAAAGACTCTAAGATGTTTGTACTTTCTCTATCCTGACCCATACAATGAAAGCAGTGTTCATTTAAGACAGTGAGACAGAGGATATTCAAGTGTCTGCTGTATGAGAGAAATGTTGTCTTATTGAATTCAATGCAGTACAAATCACATCTTTAAATTATTGCGTAAATCCTTTCCAATGCTCAGTTCCTTGGTCTAAGTTAGCATAGAACTAATTTTAGCTTCTGAGTGTAGTTACATGGAAACTGTCTATTTTACTTCCACCAGTTCCCAGTCTTCTCTCATTTCCCGGTTTGTAAAATTTCCATTTGCCCCAAAGTCTGAATGTTAAAACAGGTAGTCTGTCTTTGTCATTTTCTGTGTGTATATGCAGTGTATTATTTATGAGACTGTTATAATACTTAGGTATTCATAAACCAATAGAAACATAACAAAGTTTGCTATTAAAACGAAAACCAAAGTTTTCAGAAGACACAAATTCTGAATTAAATAAAAACAGTAGCTTATATTGACTTAGGTTTCTAGCGTTTGGCATTGACTATTTTAAATTTTTATTTCTTCAGTGTGGGTTTATTGTAAGAATAGATTTTCCTTCAGTTTTGCAAATGATGAGATGTAAGGAGACATTCACTTTGGGGCCAGTATTATAACAGAAGGTTATGGCTGTTTCAAATCAAATTAGTCAGAAAATAGACATTTTATTGTCAATTTGATGGTATAGATTTCAGCCACAATTCTGTCACCTTGCCTATTGAAATGATTTAGTTCAAAATAAGGCATTACTTACTATAGATTTTTTATTGTAAAGATCTACTAAGAGAAAAGAACTTTTTGGCACTCATTGCTAGAATATAAAAAAGTGTGAACGATTGCCAAAATAAAGCTGGATAGAATTTATTCATTCAGTTGCTTATATGGATCTAAAACATTAATTATAAATCACAATACAGTTTATGCCCCTCACAAGATACTATGTGAAGTTCAAATTCAGTAGAAGTGCCACGTATGTGGTAACAGAAATAGACTTTTTTCAGCCAACAAGTAGTTGTTGAGTAGCCCTGAAGATGCATTATTTGTCCTGTGTGTTTGTTTTTTATAGGAATATATATGATCCTGTAAATAGATAGACTATTTGTCTGTCTTAGATTTTTAAGAGACGTTAATAATGCTGCTTGAAGATATAGACACTAACTAGGTAGAACACGAAGTCTGTCTTTAAGTTCAGACTCTTTCTCTTCCTCCCTCTGTCCTCAACCTGAAAGCCACTGAAAGCCACTAGGTGGGCTGAGCCAGGCATCTGCGAGGTGGGACCAGTGGCACAGTGCGGGTGCAGCTGCCTCAACAGACCCAGATGGCCTCTGTGCAGGCTGTGGGGCTGTTGAAGCCCTGAGGGCAAGCAGGGTTTTTGCACAGAGAGAGGCCGGCAGGATGCCTATGGATGTTCCATGGATGGGTGTTGAGTTGGAGCAGGTGAAGGGCCCTCCTTGCAGGAGGCAGGGTCTTGGGGTACAGTGATGGGCATGGAAGGCTGACTGGAAGAGGGGAAGTCTGTAGGTTGGGGAGGGATGACTGTGACCTGGCCTGGAAAGGGGTACTGGAACCTAAGAGAGAGGACAAGGTTGTTTGAGTGAGGGTGTTGGTGGAGGGACCCTCCATGGGGTATGAACCTGAGAATTGGGTGAGGAGGGCATCTTGGGTGGAACAAAGATGATGGCATGGCAGCCTTGCATGGACATTGGAGTGCAAGCAATGGGACGAGGCACCGGCACTGGGAGCACAGTGGACAGGCCAGAAAGGGTGAAGAGAGCATCCTAGTGAAGACGGGGGGTGGGGATGAATTACACACTGGGGCAGTGAAGATAAAGAGAGCCAGGTTTGTCACTGTTGGAAATAGGAAAAGGGAGAAAACTAGAGTGAGCCCTGTGGTATTAGATGGGAATTGCAGGTGTTGGTTTAAACTCATGGTTTTCAGTATGGAACTATAGATAGATACCTATGGAAATAACTATTACTGAAGATGCATGTGTGGGTACGTATATATGTGGAGTGTGTGCATGCATTTACATGCAGAGATTCACCAGCTCTGTCCGATGAGAGGGTCTGAGAGTGGTGACATAGGCACTCACACTTAGTCCATTTAGCATCCACATATTGGTATCCAAAATCCAGGCACCAGTCTAAGAACCAAGACCCCTAGGAGAAATGGTTATTCTAGGGATGGATCAGGGACCTTAGAAAAGAAACACGAGGTATCTCATTGTGCTAAAAATAAGGAAGTACTCAAAGAATGATGAGGACATTCTGAAAGGATGTAGAAACCAAGTAGCCAAATTGGGGACAATTTTAGCGTCAAAACAAATGAGAAGAAACCTTTTCCTTACTGTAGAAGACTAGCTGACTAATGCATAAGGAAGGAGAAAGCCATTTGTCAGCCATCACAATAATAATCAGGCCAGAAACATCAATGAATGCTAAAACTAGTGGCAGGAAGTTTGATGAGGAATGGGATACTGTCTCAAAGTATCTCCACAAAGGGATAAAGAGTAACTTTACATCTAAGAAACCTGTTCTAGGGCACATGTGCACAATGTGCGGGTGTGTTACGTATGTATCCATGTGCCATGTTGGTGTGCTGCACCCATTAACTCATCATTTAACATTAGGTATCTCTCCTAATGCTGTCCCTCCCCCCTCCCCCCACCCCACAACAGGCCCGGGTGTGTGGTGTTCCCCTTCCTGTGTCCACGTGTTCTCATTGTTCAGTTCCCACCTATGAGTGAGAACATGTGGTGTTTGGTTTTTTGTCTTTGTGATAGTTTGCTGAGAATGATGGTTTCCAGCTTTATCCATGTCCCTACAAAGGACACGAACTCATCATTTTTTATGGCTGCATAGTATTCCATGGTGTGTATGTGCCACATTTTCTTAATCCAGTCTATCATTGTCAGACATTTGGCTTGGTTCCAAGTCTTTGCTATTGTGAATAGTGCCGCAATAAACATACGTGTGCATGTGTCTTTATAGCAGCATGATTTATAATCCTTTGGGTATATACCCAGTAATGGAATGGCTGGGCCAAATGGTATTTCTAGTTCTAGATCCCTGAGGAATCGCCACACTGACTTCCACAATGGTTGAACTAGTTTACAGTCCCACTAGCAGTGTAAAAGTGTTCCTATTTCTCCACATCCTCTCCAGCACCTGTTGTTTCCTGACTTTTGAATGATGGCCATTCTAACTGGTGTGAGACGGTATCTCATTGTGGTTTTGATTTGCATTTCTCTGATGGCCAATGATGATGAGCATTTTTTCAAGTGTCTTTTGGCTGCATAAATGTCTTCTTTTGAGAAGTGTCTGTTCATATACTTTGCCCACTTTTTGATGGAGTTGTTTGATAGGCATGGGCAAGGACTTCATGTCTAAAACACCAAAAGCAATGGCAACAAAAGCCAAAATTGACAAATGAGATCTGATTAAACTAAAGAGCTTCTGCACAGCAAAAGAAACTACCATCAGAGTGAACAGGCAACCTACAGAATGGGAGAACATTTTTGCAATCTACTCATTTGACAAAGGGCTAATATCCAGAATCTACAATGAACTCAAACAAATTTACAAGAAAGAATAAAATATGTTTTTAAATTAATTTCCAAATAAATTTTCCCCAATGTCCATCCTCATGCATTAAGTCTACATGAAGAGGACTAAAGCAGCCATTAAGTAGTGGTTCAATGGGTCTCTGTTTAAAGTGTGTGCTACTGTTCCAACTAATAATGTGTCTATTGTCTTGGAAAATGCTAATTGTTAAATTGATTGTGATATTCCTGTTCCAGCACTCCAGTTAAACACTGCACAATGTGCCATGTGATGAGGGAAAATAGATTGTTGTTTGATGCACTGTGATAGCCGATCCACATCTATCTCAATTACGAAAGCCTGTTTCAGTGCCATGATTGTTTTGTTTTTCTAAATGTGAATAGCTCAGACCAGAGAAGGACCCTGCAAGATTTTAAATTAAGCCTATTCTTTAGTGAAGTTGCCTAAATTAGTAGAGGCTAAGGGAGGAAACTACCCTTTACACGTGTACTGTGGATTCTGAGGGGTTTTTTTACACGTGTATTGTGGATTCTGAGGGGCTGGGAAAGCTAGTGCAGTGCGTGGAAGGGCATGACGTGCTAAGGGAGGAAACTACACTTTACATGTGTATTGTGGACTCTGAGGGGCTAGGAAAGCTGGTGCAGTGCGTGGAAGGGCATGACGCGCTGGGCATTGGGTGCTGGGTTCTGCTCCTGCTCTGGTGCTCCCTGCCTTTATGATATTGGCAAGTTACTCTTTGGGATGTCATCTAAGAAGGAAGGATTTGGACAAAACAAAAAAGCTTCTCAGTCTCTTCTTTTTTTTTTTTTTTTGAGACGGAGTCTCGCTCTGTCACCCAGGCTGGAGTGCAGTGGCGCGATCTTGGCTCACTGCAAGCTCCGCCTCCCGGGTTCACACCATTCTCCTTCCTCAGCCTCTCCGAGTAGCTGGGACTACAGGCGCCCGCCACCACGCCCGGCTAATTTTTTGTATTTTTAGTAGAGACAGGGTTTCACCATGTTAGCCAGGATGGTCTTGATCTCCTGACCTCGTGATCCGCCCACCTCGACCTCCCAAAGTGCTGGGATTACAGGCTTGAGCCACCGCACCCGGGCTGCTTCTCAGTCTCTTCTATCTATTAAGAATATGAAATACCACTTTGTTGAATTTCACGGTTGGTACTTAAGAATGGGGCAAGCTGACCAATAGCCTCCAATCAGTCTTATATCCAATGGTTACCAAGACCCTTTAACGTGCCAAGAACTGCGCCTACACCAACAGTATGGAGGTTAGTTAACTAATTAATACCACATGTGTCATCAGGTGTTTATAATCTAGCCTAATCTTGGGAGACTAAGATAAAATACCAAAGCAAGGTTAACATAAGTGCCATAATACAACTCAATGTAATTCAAGATCCTAGATTTGATGCTGAATCAGAGAAAATATTGCTATAAAGAACATGATTGGGGCTGGGCACGGTGGCTCACGCCTGTAATCCAGGACTTTGGGAGGCTGAGGCAGGTGGATCACCTGAGGCCAAAAGTTCAAGACTGACCTGAACAACATGACGAAACCCTGTCTCTACTAAAAACACAAAATTGGCCGGGCTTGGTGGTGCATGCCTGTAATCCAGCTACTCAGGAGGCTGAGGAAGGAGAATCCATTGAACCTGGGAGGCGGAGTTTGCAGTGAGCTGAGATCTCACTATTGCACTGCAGCCTGGGCAACCAGAGCAAAACACTGTCTCAGAAATTAAAAAAAAAAAAAAAAAAGAACATGGTTGGAAAAACTGTATTGTATTCATGCCAAACTTACCAAATATGATCATTGTATTGTGCTTATTTAGGAGAATATTCTTCTCTTAGAAAAACATGCTAAAATATTTGGGGTCATGGTATCTGAGGCTTACTCTCAAATGACTCAGCCCATATGTATATATACATATATATATATCTCAAATGTAAAAAAAGTTAACAATTAGTGGAAGTAGTATATGGGTATTTTATGATTTTTACAGTTTCTCTGAAGGTTTGAAACTTTTCAAATTAAAATAGAAAATATAGTAAGTAGGATAGTAGTGTATATACAGTGCTACAAGAATGTAAGGTAATTATATTCAAGATAATTTATCTAATTTTATATGTCTGAGGCCCCACATATAAGCTGTATTGGTGTCAAGCGCCCACAGATTCTGAAAAGCGGCACTGGCCACACACCTCCACAGGAGAGATAAGAGGTGGCCCAGACCAGATTCAGTTCATTAGCTCCTTGCAACCCATGGGAGACAAGAGGGAAGATTATTCTGAGGCACAGAATGGTTAGGTAACTTGTCCAGAGTCACACAGCCAGTAGCAGAGCCAAGGAGTGGAAAATCACACTTTGCCCAGTGCACTTTCTCTGTTTAACTGCTCCTCTATGCGTCCTGAATAATGATGTGTTGAACTCAGTTTGAATGTTTATGTTAGATTGTTTTGATTTTTTTCTACTTTTTAAAGTTACATTTGGAATAAAAATGTCCATAGAAACCCAAATATATTTGGATAATTAGTAGTGAAATAGCCAAATTGAAACTTTGCTGATCTGATTACTTCTGCTGCCATAATTATTGTGATTTGTCCTTCGTAATGATTATAAATGCTTTGTCTGGTCAATGATTTTGAAGACTCTCAGAGCAATCAGATCTATTATGCTGCAACTTGGATGGCTAAACACATTTTAAGTTTTAGAACACATAAAACACACATCTTAAAAGAAACAAAACCCACTCATGCATGATGAGTAGGTCTGAGGTTAAAAAATGAAAAAGATGATGTTGAACAAACCTTCTCCAAGTCCTCCTCCAGGTGGCTTTTCTCATGGGAGCAACGTCACAAGAAAGACAGCAGATCCACCTGAGGCATGACGAGACAGTTCCTTTTGAGATTAGGGCAATATATGTGTTTTCGAAGATATTCAAAATAAAATCATAAATATTATCTTTCTAAGAAAGATAAGGGACAGTAACTGAGTTAGACAAAAATATTTGGGGAAGAAAATTGTGAAAACTGAAGTATCTTTATAAAAATTTTGTAAAATGTGAGTGTTTTGTTATTAGAAGAAAGAGGAAACTGCATAGGTGGAGAGAAGCTGGGCTCTCCACGTGAAGTAATGGTGCGCTTCTGGATTCTGCAGTTTCTGGTAAACCAGTCTTGGGTTTTTCCTCTCATATTTACTTCTTCGCACTGTGAAGATTCAGCCTTCACAGCAGAACCTGACAGGTTGTGCTCTGTTAATCCCGCCTTCTGGGAGGCTGTCTGCAGTTGAATAATAGCAACGACTCTGTGAGCTCAGGCTGCCCTCTGCTCTCATTCATCTCAGGCAAATGGCAGCAGAGAATGCATGTGAGCCATTCAGAACATTTCACAAATAACTTACACTCCGAGTCTTGAATAATGCTACTTTTTTAAAAGTTTTATTATGTTCATCATGAAGCTTAAAAAAGTCTTTTGCATTTGAGAGGAAAAATTATAATGTGAAAAATGTCCAGTTCTGCATCTCAATTATTTAAATGGTAATCCAAAGAAGCTCCTTCTCAGAAGCAATATTATTTCACACATGCCCTGTCAGAGGCCATTGTGCATTGTCCCAATCAAAAATCTTGAAGGGATTAGTGTAGCGAAGAGTTGTGCAATTAACTTTCTATTTGATATATTCATTTTGATATTTATAATGTTTGCTTCACTTTCTAATTGTGTGTGTGAGTGTGTGTGTATGTGCGTGTGTGTGTGTGTGTGTGTGTGTGTGTGTTTTAAGACGGAGTTTTTGTTCTTGTTGCCCAGGCTGGAGTGCAATGGTGTGCTCTCGGCTCATTGCAACCTCTGCCTCCCAGGTTCAAGTGATTCTCCTGCCTCAGCCTCCCAAGCACCTGCCACCATGCCCGGCTAATGTTTTTGTATTTTTAGTAGAGACGGCGTTTCACCATGTTGCTCAGGCTGGTCTTGAACTCCTGACCTCAGGTGTCTACATGCCTCGGCATCCCAAAGTGCTGGAATTACAGACATGAGCTACTGCACCCGGCCTCACTTTCTAATCGTTACTTCTCAGTTGTGAGGCGTGTTAGGACCTCCACAGAGACGTAGAGGGAAAACGGGTACAGACGGAATCGGGGCTAATGGGATTCTCCTTGTGGAGTGCCGTCTGTACCTGGGGAAGGCTGATGTTTTGTACAACAGTGTCCGGGAGTGGTGGAAACCTTAGAGACAACTGTGGTAGTGTTGCTGTCCCAGAGGTTAACCTGTTGAGTAGGACATGGAAGCAGAAAGTCACTAGACAGACACGAAGATGTGGTTAGAGAATGTTACCTTCTTAATTTCGGGCAGATCTGCCATGAAGTGAGGCCCCATCTGGCCGTGGGAGGGTGGAGGGAATATATCCAGCCCTTGAGGCTGGAGGTTTGTAAATGCTTACTGGATGTGGGGTCAAGATAAACAGGCTACATTTCAGGGTAAAATTCCAGTCCCAGTGGCAGAAATAGGTTCTCTTGGGAATACAAGGAAAAGGCTAGTCCTCAGGACAAAAAGGGTGTGACCGGGCATTACTTTAAGCATAAGCGGACACTGGATTATAGATACTGGGTTCAGGAGAGGAAATAAATCCCCTTGTCCTCCGTGGTCGTCCTGGGATGCACTGTCAGCTGGGACTCGATCAGGGGTTTGGTTAGACTAGATTTTCAGGTCGAGGATGCTGGGTACCGGGCAGAGCAGCAGCAGGCAGGAGCTGATACATGGTAAGATTTCAAGGGTCAATGAACTACCTATTTCTGTCTCAGCCCCCAGAGCCTCACACAGCATTAGCACAAAGTGGATGCTCCAAATGGGTACTGAGTTGACCTCAGTGAATCGTACAGCATGTTTTCCTAAGTATACGTAAGGAAATAGTGCAAATCCATGTCTAGAATGCCCATATTGCCTGTTTAGGATGGTTATAGGATCTACTCAAACTCAAGACCTTATTTCTTCTCCTAGTTTTGAGAATGGTCTTTGAAAATATTTTCTTTTAGTGTTCCACTGAATGCACTCAAATAACATTAATTTACTTTAAAATTGAATTAAACCCCATACACATTTCTCTACACCTGTAGATTGGTTATCAAGAATAAAATTGTGGTGAAGTTTGCCACACTGAAATATTAGCATTACAGAAACAATATCCGCCACGTTCAGAGTTAGACACTGCTCTTATTATTGAAATGAGATATTTTTCATGTATACAAATGATGTTACTGAAAACGATTGGAAGACGTGCTCCTTGAACATTAATAGGAAGATTTGTCCCATGGAACACATGTTCCCTCAACTCCTCTGCCTTGTGAGTGCTGCCTGTGCTTACAGATAGTGATGAATTGTGTCATTAAGGGATAGTATGTTTCTTTCCACTTGCCCACATACAATGATTCACAATTCATTAGAACCAAGAATATGTATCTTCCATGGCATTCCATGTTTTTTCTTGCATAAGGGCTCTGTTAACTAGGATTTCATTTGTAAAATTTGCACTTTCTAAAAATTTCTTAGTAATTATGAAGTTTAACCCACTCTTATCGCATATTTGAAAACCAAAATTCAGTGAACTGGAGTAACTTTGCCTGAGGTCAAACAGTTGCTATTGTGTGGGTCCTGAGATTCTATTTTTCAAACCAGTTTTTTTCACCTTTTATATCATCTACCTCCGATTTGCAAACCATGGATAAAATATTTTTTGACAACATATAAATTACTCTTTATAAGTATAATTTAAGATAAATATAATAACTTAATAAGTATAATTTATATTAGAAATATTAGAAATATAAATACATAAAATAAATATTACTCTTCAGGTGTAGAGTAATTTATAAACCCTAAGGCAATATAATTTATAAAACCCTAAGGCAATATAATTCCTTGAGGCATCATTAATGATATAAACTTGAATTCAATTCACAGGACAATGATGACCATTATAACATACCTTTCGAAGAGATGCCTGAACAGAGCCAATTGCTGGCTGTGTTGTCACACAAAATATGGCTTTAAATAAAGCTAACCTGAGCTTTCAGAATATTTGAGTATGCTAATATAATGTCTCCAAAGGAAAACCATATATATTTGACAAAATATATTTTTTCTATAAAATGTATTATAGATAATATGTATATCCGAAAGAAATAGATGTGCACGATCCCTACCGTGTACTTTTCCCCTTTTTGACTGTTTAGTTATCTAAGTCCACTGTTGATTTATATAACAGCACCCAACTATCTGAAATACTCTGCAACAAGGTAAGTCTCAATGAAATTAAATACTGAAACGAAATATTTTTTAAAAGTAGCCAAATAGCCAGATGTCTACTTAATTTCCACATTTGTGGCATTCTGTGGAGAAATTCTCCAGATAAATGTTTACAATGTTTAATCCTCACATGAAGGTAACTTTGATGTAGACACTTCCTGTATTAGTCCATATAGGAAACTGAAAGATTTAATGCCACCACTCCAGAAATACTGATTTAATTCAACATTTTTATTAAATAAAATTGATTAAAACTGGTCTTCTTTCTCGTGACCTCATCTCATACGATGTAACTGCATTAACATGTGTAGGGGCATAGTGTTCGCAGTGCTGGCTTCAGATCAACATCGTCAATTACTTACTGACCATTAAGCTCACTATTAATTTAATACCAACAAATAGAAGAGATATAATTATCAAGCATTATCAATATGTACCTAGGGCCACAGAGTCATCAATTAATAGATCTGTTTCTCTGTCATTTTCCTTTGGAGACATTATATTAACATACTCAAATATTCTGAAAACTCAGGTTACCTTTATTTAAAACCACATTTTGTGTGACAACACAGTCAGCAATTGGCCCTGTTCAGTCATCTCTTTGAAGGTATGTTAAAATGGTCATAATTGTCATGTGAATTGAATTCAAGTTTATGTCCTTAATAATGCCTCAAGGAATTATATTGCCTTAGGGTTTTATAAATTACTCTTATAAAGATAAGAAGAAATTAGCTGAAAATAATTGAGCCTATACTATGGCATACTAAACAATATCTAGCTTATCAGATGGTTAATTTGTGCATATAAAATGAACATAGAATTATGTATGAGGTTAATTCAACTATCTGTGTCTGTAGCCATAATCTACATATTCTAGCTCTTGTTCACATATCCAGTACATATTTATTGAGCACCTACTTGACTCCAGGCACATTGCTGGGACCGGGAATATGACATGAATGAGACAGACGAGGCGTCTGCCCTCAAAGGTCCTGTTCAGCAAGAGGGGTGTTGCTGACTCCAGTTCCTGCTCCCTTGGCAGGCGTCATTCATCAATGGAGACATTCTTGCCCCAGAGCTTGGGTCTCCTCAACTTTTGTGCTCTTTGACGGGTCCAAGAATGAATCGAAACTGGCCTGGGAATTAAAATAATTTGCCATCCCTGGGTGTATATTTATGTGTATATGTAGTGGCTAATAAATTGGATGTTTCAACCTAGACACCCAGGCACAATTGATAACAATAATCAAAGTAAAGTTTGACACAGACTACAAAGAGAAGATTATTACAAATCTGAACTTTTAACTTCAAAACTGGTTGCATGACTTTTGGGTCTCTTTGCAGGATTCCTTCACCAAAGATCAAAATGCAAAAGGTGGAGGAAGACTGGAAAGGAAGTTGTGAGGAATGCAGAGAGGATGTGGAGAGGAATGAAGGGTGACGTTCCGCTGAGGGGGTCATAGCACCTCCACCCGAGGCCACTGAGGGGGGCTTTCAAGGATGCCCTGGCAAATTTGCAGGTAAAGGGCCACAGGGCACTGATGCCGCAATCATGCCTGAGGAAACCGCAGGGGCTTATGCAGGTTAACAGGAGGGTGACTACTCAGGTCAGAGATCATCATACTGGTTCCACTTAAAAATGAATTGTGGCCAGGTACAGTGGCCCATGCCTCGAATCCCAACACTTTGGGAGGCACAAGCAGGATGACTGCTTGAGGCCAGGAGTTTAAGACCAGCCTGGGCAGCATAGCAAGACTCCACTTCTTGAAAAAATATAAAGATAAGCCCAGCATGGTGGTGTGCACCTGTAGTCTCAACTACTTGGGAGGCCAAGGCAGGAGGATCACTGGAGCCCAGGAGAGTAAGGCTACGGTGAGCCACAATCATGCCTCTGCGCTCCAGCCTGGATGACAGAGTGAGACTGTATCTCTAAAAAGTAACTAAATCAAACTAGTAAAAACGAATCTTGCCTAAGGGGTTTTGCTTCCAGGGTAAGGGAAGCCCTGTGGTCACAGGCTGGCAGGATCATCATGAACAGAAGCTGGAATTGGATTGGAAGCTTCAGGCTCAAGGAAAGGCACTGCCCATGGCACAGGAGTTGCAATTGTGAGGCTTAGTAGAGGCGACTTTAAATAACTCACAAAGCGTCTGTGCAAGAAAGTCAGCTCGTAAACCTCTGCAAGGTCTGGAAAGCAGGGTATCTACTTGTGACCGTCAGGATCGTGTAAGAAGCACAAACGGTCGTCCGGCCACTTTGATATCCAACCTTCCCCAACCCAGCTGATGGAAGCAGGAAGGACACTTCCCCCTACTCCTCCGAAGTACAGGCTGAGGGCAGGGACTAAGATTTAACTTCAAATCAAGTTAGCGCTTTCTAATATCATCTGGAAAAGGAAATTTTACATTACTGGAGATCGTATTTGCTACTTGAAGTTTTCATGGGCCTTTCTATTATCTAAGAGCGATCCAAAAACTAGTGGAAATTGTCTGCATTGGCACTCAAGGGCAGGGACTGGACTGCAAGTATTGAACGGGTTTCATGGGACAGTGGGAAGCAAAAATAGAAGTGCTTATATCATTCATTCATTCATATTAGCATGCACTTATTGAAGACTCACTATGTGCCGGGCACTGTTCTAGGTTCTGGATATTTGCCTATGGGAAAAAAATATGTAGAAACATCCCCAGATTCACAGAATGTTATAGCAGGGAGTGTGTGTTCAACGTCCTGAAGATAACATTCACACACAAATGGATAGATGGTAGATGATGCAGTGAGTATCACACACTCTATTCATTTCTGTGTCACCTCTAAAGTTTTGATGGAAGCCTAGGCTGGTGGAACTATGGGAAACGTGATTCTGGTTCTCTCTGTAGATTATAAGTGAGGTTGTCCTCTTATCTATGTCCTATGCTGGTCTTCACTTAAATTGTCAGATTCTTGTATCATGATTTCTAAGTAAATTGCAGAACTTTCACAAAGTTCCACTTTAAAAATACTGCTCTTCCAGCACAATTTGCAATTGCAAAAATATGGAACCAACCTAAATGTCCACCAACCAACAAGTGCATAAAGCAAATGTAGCATTTATACATCATGGAATACTACTTAGCCATAAAAAGAAATGAAATAATGGCATTCGCAGCAACTTAGATGGGGCTGGAGGCCATTATTCTAAGTGAAGTAACTCAGGAATAGAAAACCAAATATAGTGTGTTCTCACTTATAAGTGGGAGCTAAGCTGTGAGGATGCAAAGGCATAAGAATGATGTAATGGGCTTCAGGGACTTGGAGGGAAGGGTGGGAGTGGGCTAGAAATAAGAGACTAAACATTGTGCAAGGTGTACACACTGCTTGGGTGATGGGTACACCAAATCTCAGAAATCACCACTAAAGAACTTTGCCATATAACCAAACACCACCTCTCCTCCAAACGCTATTGAAATAAAAATTCTAAAAACAGAAAAACACCCTAAAAATGTTTCAAAATCCTTTCTCTTTACTGTGCGCTAATTGGCATAGTAACTGGCACTCGCTATCCAAACACTAGGTCAAACTCTGAAAGTTAGTTTTGTCACTTTCTATAGATACATACTTCTTAAATAAAAATGTAATTTATAAAATAAAATAAAAGACTGCTTTTCTTCAATTATGTGTATAACCAAACTGTAGTTTTTCTAATTTACTTTTGAATATGTTTTGCTACAAGTTTCTGCTGAAAATTGTTTCTGCAGGGTTTATTACATAAACATGTGCCATTTTCTTGCTCTTTCATAGAGAAGACCATTGAGAAGATATTTGGACCCTGGTGGCAGTTTTTTATGTGTTTCTCAGCAGGGATGAATTAGCACAATTTGTGTTACATGCAATACAAGCAGGTTCTGGGTGAGTAATTTGCTTTGATCACTTTCTTTCCCCCGCCTCTTCTGCTCCCCGCAAATACTCATCACAGCCTGCCTTGCAGGTCCTGTTAGCACAGAAATGGGAAAAAGAACTCTGACTTGTGGGAAAACGTTCCTGTGGAATGCTCTATGACCACATGAAAGCTCTGAACTCTAGTGTGTAGCTGTCTGTCTGAAAAATTTGCCATAAAATTACTTTATCTTCATTTATGTGTGGCAGAACAAATGCAAAACTAAAGGAATCCAAATTTTAAAGCAGGAAAATTTAGTAGAAGGAAAGTGAAAGCATTTTTTGTTTAAACATTAAAATAATGACTGATTGACAGTTAAAATGATACATTTATAAAATATAGAAAACTTAAAATTCTGCTAGGTATTTGCTTATTAAAAACTTTAAAAGGATCATGTCTGTTTTATACTCATAATATTGTTGCTGTCACTCAGTTTCAATTCCATAAGCTTCATTCTGCTGATGTTCTTTACACTGATATTTGAAATGCGTGTTGTTTTAGCTCTTACGTATAAGAGTCCTTCAATGTTTTAGTTTGTGCAATTGAGCCATTATTAAAAAACAATTTGGTTGAACAGTGTTTATTACATATTCAACCACTTTTACTTCAGAATATTGATAGCTAACCTCTGACTATCAATTTAAGCCAGTTCATCAAAATGCTATTGCTTTCTTACGACAGACCAGACACAGTACTAGTTTTTGTGTTAGCTAAAAAATAGTACTGCCTCTGAGGAGCTTGTCATCCAACATGTTGTGAGGAAAGAGAGATGTACATTTTTAATTTACACTTTTATAATGCATAGTGTATACATTTGTAACTTCAGTAAAATGTGTAAGGTCTGTGGCAAACATGGACAGATTGTTACTTATCTCTTCCTAGTTTCTAATCTATATCCAATTTCTATTAATCACAGAGAGAGCACTTGGACATGAGACAAGAGGCTATGATAAAAGGTTTGCATAAAAATGGTGGTGGGGTATTAGAAGGATTGTAAATGCTGATGGTACACGTGTGGACTGTGAAGTGAAGACGTGAATCTTCAGGAAATATGCATTAATAAACAACATGTATTAAAATACTGATTAAAATCATCTGATTAATCCAACAGTAAATGCTCTAGAGGCATTAAATTGAAACTCTCAAAGAATTATTATCTTCTTGAATCTTGTTAATTTCTTAAACACTTCAAATATATTATTTACTACTTGTTAGTTTTTAAAATCACAAGAGTAATGTTATTTGCACGTTTATATATATATATATATATACATCTAAAGCCAAACTAATAAAATAATAAATCTTTTCTTCTTCCAACAATCTGTCCTCTCTTCCTGACCTTACTTGATGGTTAACGATGATGCAGTAATTCTCAGGAGAGACGGCCATAGCACAGTGCCTGGTTTCAAAGTGCATGTTCAGAAAAAATTCCCTTTGCTCACCACTTGGAGCTAGGATTCTGAGAATCACACACATCAAACACATATTTCAGGAAAAGAGAGTATGTCAGCCAGCCACGATAGAAGATAGGTAGTGAAGGGAGTCCACGCTCTCAAAGCCAAAGCGCTCAGGAAAATAGAAACTTATCTGTTCTGGGGCCAGGAAATTTAAAAACATAAAATATCCACAGAACTTGCTTCATGTAAGCATCAACATTATATAAAAGACAATAATACATGTCATGAGTTTCAGGAGTAAAATTAAGAGAGTTTTGATTGGATGAGCCCACAGCGACTGAAATTCACTGACCATAGGCTTTTGAAGGCCGGAAGGATTTCCTGTCCACAGAGCATAAGTTAGTCGGAAACTCGCAGTTGTGTATGTGAGCTAGCATTTCAATAGAAATAATATTAAATTAGGCATGGCTACTCTACTACATATTGCCATATCTTTGTCTCACCTTCTGTTTTCTATTTCTTTCTTCCCTCCAGGTAAACAAGATAGAATCAGGGAATCTTAAGAGACGTGTGTGTGTGCGTGGAGGTGAGGTCACAGGCAGAGAAGGTGGTGGAGTGTCAGACTGGGTGTAGGAGTCCCGGTGAGAGTCCGAGGAGCCCATAGAGATGATGGGAAGGTGGAATTACACTCCTTTTACACATCACATTTCACACTCGTTTTTGAGTTCTAATTTTTAGGAGCTCCATGGCATCTTCTGTGTATGATTATAATTTGCTGCTCAGAACCATTAAGATAAATATTTTGAGGCATGTTCTACGTGTAGCTTTTTTTGTGAATTTTCATTCTTATGCAGAGATTTCTACAATTGCCAGCTGGTTGGCTATCTGTGCATCTCTCAGTCTTTGTTGTCACTTTCCCAATGACAGGAAAATCTGATGCTATGTGACAGCCTGTTATTCTGATCTTCCTTCATCCTTTCTTTACAAGATATTTCCTAATATAATTAATCTAAAGTTGTACACACTCTATGGAACAGTTCCTAATGGTTTTAGACAAGGTGTATCATATCAATTCCATACCTCTTCTTATCTGAACCTAAAATGTTTTCTTTAAGCCTCCTGTCAGCAGTTCCTTATTTTAGATAATATTTGGGTTAAAATCTATAAGAATGAAATGTGGAAATCATTATAGAGGTAAAGGCCTTTACTGTAGGCCATAGTGGGTTGGGGGTTTGGGAATTCCAGGATAATTCTACAGGTAGAATTCTGTTAGATGGCATCAAATATGTTGCAAATAAAACACTACCCTTAGAGATACGCCAGCTTTATACAGAAAAGTGGCTAATTTATGTGGAGATCCAGTTCTGTCTCTAATTTCAGTAAATTTAGACAGAGAATCTGTAGTGTATACACACAAATAAGCTTGCTGTTGGAACACTGTTCTAATAGTGAGACTATCTGGAAATATCTTTGGAACATATAAACATTAATTCCTTCTAGAGAAAATGTTCATTTTCTATGTCTATTTAATTCCTTTTTAAAAAAAAAAAAAACATTTTAGGCCTTCTGATATGTGAGATGTTAGCTAAAAATTTAAATTATGTTCTAGGGTATTTGGAAGTTACTTGCCTTTAAAACACCATAACCACTTCAAAAGAGGTATTTGTCTCATTTGTAAATCTGTGATGTAAATTCTGAAGTTTCACAAATTGACAATGATGGTTATTACAGTATTAACATCGCTATACATCTCTTTGGTTAATTTACAAGCTTGATTAATCATGCTTCATTTTCTTTTGGGCTCTCATAGCAGCTTCTCTTATTTTTGAATGAAATGACTTCTGAAAGAGAACATCCTCTGAGGACACACTAATTCTCCCACCTTTACAGAAATTCCTTCTCAAGAAGAGGCAGATTTGCTCAGCACTGAAGCCACACCCCAGAAGCCTGGGGCTCCGTGTGGAGGGTGAATGCTGACCAGAGCCTGGGGACTGCAGCTTTTAAAGCCTGTTTCTGCTGCTCGCTGCGGGGCCTGCATGGCTGAGCTTCATCTTTCTGTGCTTCATTCACGGTCAGTGGAAAGAGCATAATATTTTTATCCCCAGTGTCTTGTAAGTCATTTATTTTTCAATTTCTATAATGAACTCTTTGTTCATGTTGAAGCAAACCTGTATTATTAATAAATGATCCCGTCACAATGAAACACTCCTCTGGCTCTGCAGAGAGCCGAGGGACAGTTCGGTCCCGTCACCAGCGCTCCCCTTTCTTCACTGGATAAGCCTTACTTACACTGTCCCTGAAAAGTCAGTATGCAGAGGATTTGCTGACTCAGTCTGAAAGGACAAAGTCCCAGAGTTTCGATCTACCCGTTTGAAACAGTCATTCTCTAGTCCTTAGTAGAAATAACGCCTGGGAGCGTTTAGGGAAGAATAAAATCTTCATTTTGCTGAGAGCCAGAAGTGTTATCCATAATACCTGTCTTATTATTCAATAAGCCATCCGGAGCCACAGGAGACTGGAAGTAACTCACTGGCTCCCAGATGTTCTCACAGCCATAGTCTTCACTGCCTGCGAACAACTCCGGAAATGAGGCTTTCTTCTGTTGCTGTTTGTTCATACAGAACAAGATGAGACACAAGCCTGCTTAATTAGAGTATGAATTTTTGAAAATGTCTGGTCACTTTGTTCTTTCTCTTGTTTCCATGTAGTGTTGCCACTCTAATTAGGGAATGGCAGTGCTAAAAATACAGATGTTAACACCAAATCAGTCCATCCTAATTATCACTCACAGACCAAACATTTTTTAGGCAGGCAAAAACTGTCATGAGAACTAAAATTTGATTTGAAGACTATTTCACTTATACAGTTTCTTCACATGATGACCAGTCTTCTTTCTTTAGTAATAGTTATTACTATGGCCATTGCTGTTAATTCTGTGACTTATCACTTCCCATATAGACCCAAGCACTGAGCTAAGTATTTCACAGGCATTATCTCATGGAAGGCACTCAACAACGCTATCAGCTGGCCGTTGTTATCATCCTCATTTTACAGGTGAGGGGTTAAAGAACACTTCCAAGATCTCATCGCTGGTCATTGGTAGCAACAGGGTTTAAAACCAGGTTTGTCCAACTTCAGAACTGTGATCTCTCTCATTTGCAACCGTGTCTGCTAAGTAACATGATACAGAATTGGTTAAATACTTTCCATATGAATGTCTGCAGGTTTAGGATTTAAATCATTCTATAAAATGGATTTTCGATATAATAAAAATGACCAATGTATTCTGTAAATTGCATTGCCTAAGTGTGGGAAGAAGGGCTGGCAGCAACGCAGTCATCGATTCCGTGGGAAAGGATGGACGTGAGAGATGCAGCCGGTCAACATAGTCTGTTATTAATTTCGAATACCCAAGTATTAGTCAGATATTATTTGTGTTTCTTAAAAGTGTCATCTAATTTTTATTACTTTTTAAGTAATTTTTAAATTTTCATTTAAGTAATGCATACATATAGTAAATACTTCAACACTAAAAAACAAAGGACATACAATGGGAAATGCCTGCCTTCCCTCTATCCTGCCTCCCCCTACTCTCTGGTTTTCTGTCCAAAGTCAAACACATTCAATTCCTTCAGCTCACTCCACCGGGAGTAAGCCTCCATATTGCTAAATAATATGCTCATTAGTCTATTGTCTGACTTTTTAATTGCTGACATTATTTTTATCTTTACTTTAAAGTATAATATGAATATAATTATCTCATAGTTTTGACAACATCAACATAATACAATATAGTTCATAGTATTCCAGAAAGTTAGGCACATACTCTTGTAGTTTTTAAATATGTAAATTTTTTCTCTCTTCTGTCTCTGCAAGGCCTATCTCTAATTTCTCTAGTGGTGGGGTTTGTTCTCACTCAGTGTGGAGACCTGGGTCTCTTTTTTTTTTTTTGGGATGGAGTCTCACTCTGTCTCCCAGGCTAGAGTGCAATGGCGTGATCTCGGCTCACTACAACCTCCGCTTGTGGGTTCAGGTGATTTTCCTGCCTCAGCCTCCCTAGTAGCTGGGATTACAGGTGCCCACCACAACACCCAGCTAATTTTTATATTTTTAGTAGGATGGGGTTTCGCCATGTTGGCCAGGCTGGTCTTGAACTCCTGACCTCAAGTGGTCCACCCACCTCAGCCTTCAAATTTCTGGGATTACAGGCGTGAGCCACTGCACCCAGGCAAGATCTGTGTCTCTTACTGTATGCTTAATTGTGTTCTGTTTCGCTTTCGCGTCTCTTTCTGCATTCCAGATTTTCTTTCAATGACTCACACTTTCACTATAAACTTCCTTTCAAGAACAAGGCAGGTGACACCGTGGAGGAGCTCGATTTGTGAGGAGCACCCTTGTTATTTGGTGGAGTTGCAACAGCACAATTGGGTTTAATTTAGCTTTTCCACTGGGCACCTCCAAATGTCAGTGGTCTCAACAAGAGAAAGTCGAGGATCTCACAGTTCTGTTTCTGTACTTCACTGAATCCCCCATTTTCTACCTATTGCTCACCCCAGCTCTCCACTATGTGCTGTGTGCCCAAGTCTACAGCATCTGTTCATCCACAAAACAGCTTCCAGCATCCTGAGGTGGTGGGGGGTGTGGTTGAGGAGAAGGTCATCGGTTTTGCTGGTGAGGGGCAGGAGTTGACCACTCTAATCATAGGCATCCAAGCAAGTCCTATGGATGAAGTCCCACACCTCAAGCCTGCCTCCTACCACATCCAGCATCTCCAGCTCCAGAGCATCTTGGGGTTCCAGGGCACCTCCAGCTCTGGAGCATCTTGGGGCTCCAGGGGCACCCAGCTCCTGCTTCACTGGATTTGCCCATTCAGGCCATGGGGTGTAACTGACCCTGCTCTGCTTCAGCTGCTCTTTGTCCTCCAAATATTTGGGTTTTCTATCTGCACTTTTCTCTTTTCTCGTTGTCTTTGCTCTAGGTGTTAACAACTTTTACATTTTATTATTTTCATTTAAAAACTTTTGAAGATAGAAGAGATTTGTGTGAGAGAGTAGACTTTGTTTTTTAACAAGAAGCAAATTTATCCATTATTTATTTATTTATTTGGTTAGGAGACTTTAATACACATTTTAACTCATTACAGATCATCACTTAGGATGTGAAAAGTTTTGTGGGACTTACAGGGAATTTTTATGCTCCATTAACTGAACAATTCAAATATATAACATCAAGCCCTATAAATCGCATGGCTTTTCAAGTAACCATAAGATATTTATATAATGTTTCCATACTCTGGAACACAGAAAAAACTTCCATAATGTATTCCGAAACAGAAATAGCATACACTGCTCCTCTAAACATGATGAAAACAAATACAATCTATGACCAAAAGAAAAAAATTACCTAAATTCTTATTATTTGTATGAACGACAATGAAAGAAATAGTAAGAAACATAGAGAAAATAAAATAATTATTGGAGTATCTTTGGGTGAACTAATGCAAATGTAAAAGTGGATAAAATGGATGATTTTTATGAAAAACATAAATTAGAATAACAGAATAAATATATTTAATTTTGACCAAATTCAAACACTACAAATAAAAGCTCTTTTCCACTAAAATCAAGTCCAGTTTCCCTCTTTTTAATAATAAAATATGACTAATTTAATGTTTTCTTCAATGATTTATAGACTATATGTAATATTTAATTCCTAATATTTTTATAATAAATTGTGGTTCATGTTTCTTTAGTGGGATGGCTGCCGGTTGTAGAGCCCTGCTGAGCAGGCTCAGTGTCATATGGGAAGTTGTTAGAAATAAATTCTTGGGCTCTACCCATGACCTACTACTGAATCAGAAACTCTGGGACAGGGGGTCAGAAATCTGATGCACTTTTGCCCGGGCACGGTGGACAACGCCTGTAATCCCAGCACATTGGAGGCTGAGGAGGGCGGGTCACTTGAGGTCAGGAATTCGAGACCAGCCTGGTCAGCATGGTGAAACCCCATCTCTACTAAAGAGACAGGGCTATTTCTTAAGCTGTGCGCCACTGGGAAAATAACTTGTGCTCTCTGGCCCTCAATTTTCTTATCAGTAAAACAGGGATTAGAGTGTGTGATCAGCTGGCCCCCTAGGCTTCTGAACATTGGTGATGAAATGCAGAAACAAGCTTAGAGTACAGTGATGCCTCCAGAAATTGGTTCTACCAAGTGATAGAAATGCCAGAGCCTGCAACGTTCTCCCTCCTGTCTTCCTTTGGATGACCTCAAGGCAACAAAGACTAGCCCTGTCTTTTCCTCCCTGTTCTACCGTCTCTGTCGGTCACTGCTCTTGGGCTGCGTTTCATCAGACCTTGTCAAGAAAATGGAGACCAGGGAAGCCGTCCTACTGGGTGGAGCTTCTCTGTTGGAGGACTGACCCGATCCTAGGATGGCTGTGTTGTGGTGCCCTATTAGGAAGAAGGGATGTGTCTGGAAGCACTAGTCCGGGCAAAACAATAGCCTCTCTCTTCCAGCCAATTCTCAGCATCCTCTGCAGGGCGAGCTTGTCTCCCAGCTGCGCCATGATGGCTAAAAGTATGGGGGGCAGACAACACAGCCTCAGGCGCAACCACCTAGCACCAATTTGAAAACCCCAGGGTTCTGTGGGGGAAATGCTGTGATATTTCCCATTAGGCGACAGGCAGCTTAACATTCACAATTTGATTGAGAAAAATGGAGCTATTTTATAGTCCAATAGGCTCCAAATTGTTATTCTACTCAGATCTTTATTGCTTGGCCTTTCTTAATTTAATAAGCAATCTGTATCTCTCGTACTGAAGACAAATAGATTCTATAAGTGAAGATCTAAAATCTGAAGTGTTAATAACAGAACTAAAAATATAGTTTTGTTTATTTTTCTCCATGTCAGATTCTGTTTTCTGTGCAAACAAACCAATATGTTCTTGCTCTGAGGGACATACTTGAAATGACAGAATCATGGGGTCTCCATTCATGGCACTGCCATAGTAACAGATTGGGGCCACGATGATTTAACATTACCAGGAGTTACTGTTGGAACAGGTCAACACAACGTGACACTTCTGCTACACATCCCACACGCACTTGGTCCCAAGACGTTGCTTCTACTTTGGAAAAATCACTTTTCCAAAATAACATTTAATTTAAAAAATCTGTCCCAGTAAACAACTTTACACTGAACAATATCTGCATTAATAAGAGTGAAGGCCCTGAAGACAACTCTTTGGCATTCTTTTCTTTGACAAGGTCTCTGGGAACCATGCCAGGAAAATATAATAAAATTTACTAGCCCAAAAGTTGTGTCCTTTCTTCCCTTCTCTGTGTATCCATCGTCTATGCCATGCTTCTTTTTCATCTTTATTTTCTTACTAGAAATTTGAGAGCCTTGCTTCAGTTTATTTGAAAACAGCCTTATATTTGCAGTGTTCTGCTTCTGTTTCAATGATAGGAGACCATAATCTCTTTGTACAAGCATCATCTTCTCTTTCAAGCTGATTCCACGCATTTTCATTGATCTGTATTTCCCAGGTGCTGATGCAAACCCTTCATCAATACACTTCACAGTGCTCTTGTCCATACTCCGGTTTGCATGGTCTCTTCCTCTGTCTGAATCATAAGCTACGAGGAGGCAGGGCCATTTCCAAAATCAATTCCTGGCAGAAGAGAAAGTGCCTCCATGCATCAGGAAACCATTTCAAAGGTTAACGGTTGATCCAAGGGCATTAATTAAACTTCTTTCATAAATAAAGACTCACTGCTGTCAAACGGTGGAGTGCATGAAGAGACAATTCCAAGGCTATACCTTCCCTCACAAAAAAGAAATGCAGCTCTTTGCAGACAAAGCCTATTAAGCATATTCGCTTTCAGATTGTTAGACAGAACAAATGAGAGGGAGAGGCAGAGGCAGTGGAGGAGCCCCTCATTCAAGGAACAAAGAACGCCTTCTGTACTCTTTGCCATTGTGATCTTGTTTCAGGAAAATTCAAAGAGGCTGAAGATGGGGATAATTAAGCAAATGATTGATACCAAATCAAAGATGACTTTTTAGGTTCATTTGATATCAATTTCCTTTAGGGAGAGTATCTGTTTATTCCTTTTAGCGCGTCTCCCCACGTAAGAATTAAAAATGACAGAGCCTTTGTTAAACAGTTTAAAAGAATTAGAGAATTTTCTTTCCTAGGCTTTGACTGAAGAGATTCTTTGCCAATTAATGAAAGAGGAAAAGTGGAAAAATTATAGAATGAGCTCTCACAGTCACTTTAGTTATGGAATTTTCCTATTTGGGTTGGCTGTCAGGTCTTAACAAAATATTGTCAAGGGAAAGAAAACCAACAGCCTGACTTTTGTTGTCACACGGGTACTAAGCCATATTGAGAGGAAGTGCAGGCTGTAGAAAACCGTAAGGGAATGTCAGGCAAACAGAGACACACAGCCGTTTACCCACTTCCGAGACATATTTCTAAGATGTTAAGTGAGAACCATGTCATAGATGACGTAGAATGTGCATGATGCAGAAAAATACAGAAGCTTAAAATATATTTAATACAAATGGAAAAGATGTTTCATTTAAGTGATATATATTTTTGTCTTGAAATTATTCAATCTAATTTTAGGTGCAGATCTGAGAGCTGTTGAATTTTCCAAGCATAATTGACAGTCAGGATAAAGTGCAGTCAATCCCCAAGCTTCAGACTTTCCGTCTTCATTTGGAACTCTTTCCAGGCATCCATTTTCAGTGTCTATCCGTTTTCCACATTCTCCCTGGACCTGTCTTCTCCCTCTCTCAGTGGCTCATACCCCTTGAAGAGACAACTGGTTTGGAGAGCAAAACAGAGGCAGCAAGCGTAATGGTTAGTTTCAAGGCGGATGGTGCCGGGGCCACCAGGCCTGAATGTGAGCTAAGGGAGGACAGGGAAGGGGACGAACCCTGGTCAGGTCGGTGATGGCATCTCACAGAATTCGGGCTCAGAGGCAGGGCTAGGGGCTGAGGTGCAGAGGAGTCAGGAGGAGACAGGATGCAGCATCTGGGACTCAGCAACTTGCTTTTTTTTCCACCCTGAGTATATGTTTTCTGATTGAGATGAGATTGGTTTAAAGGGCCAGAACTAGAGTGGACTGAACGTTTTGCTATGTTTAATCACACACCATCCAATTCTTCTCCTCAGTACAAGAGGACATTAGGAGTATATGCAGGGCACGATACTACAGTAGTGGGAAGCAGCTCTTTGGAGACTAATAAGGGAAATCAAAACTCAGGGAGAAAGTGAGGCTGTGGGCTGCGCAGGTTGCCAGGGTTCCCAAGCCAGAGCGAGGCTGGGACTCACCAAACAAAAGCAACGTGTTGTAGAGACTCAGAGGTCAGATGAGGGGTCTGAGGAACCAGAGCTGGAATACATAAAAATAAAAGTCTCAGAAAATAGATGAATCCTGATGATTGTGATCAAGAGAAGAAGGAAGACACGAATACATAATATTGTGAATGAAAAGGGGCCCACACTACACACAGAAGTAAAAAAGATGATGAAAACTATACCAAGAACTATGTTATTGAAATAAACAAATTGTAGGGAAAATATTGCTTGTAGAAATGATTTAAAGAGAAATAAAAAGCTCGAATTGTTCTATAACTATTAAAGAAATTAAATTAGTTCTTCAAATCTTCCTTCAAATAAAACAGCAGAAACAGATGGCTATATAGATGAGTTCTCTCAAGTGTTCAAAATAAAGACTATTCTTTTTTTGCTTTTTACAAACTCTTTTAATGGTTAGAGCAGAGAGAGTGTCTGGCCTGTTCTACAAGAGAAGCAGAAACCCTGATATAAAAAAGCCAAAGAAGGCACATCAAAGAAAAAAAAATTGCAGGTCAATTTCACTCATGCAAAAATCCTTGAAGAAAATCAAATGCAATATGTGTTAAAACAAGAGAATACACCAAGACAAAGTTGGATTTATCTTAGGTATGCAAAGATGATTTGATATTAAAAAATAAATGTAGTTCATACTAATAAATATTTAGACAGTGAATAAAATTCACATTGAAAATAGCATAGGAGAATCTCAGAGAAAGCTTGCAATACAAAGCCTATTTAAACTTGCTCATCTTGGATTTTTCCAAGACTTACTTGAATACTGAACTCATTAAAACTTATCCTAAGAATAACTTAAAAACGTATGTGCTCTTAAGTATTTAAAAGGGGCAACAAACAATGTATGAGTCTCTCAAGATTGATTCTACATATTGAATTTCTCTTTTAGAATAGTGTGCTGCGGTATACTGGAAGTGACCCTGAGACAGGGTCCATGAGCTATGATTTGTAGCCTTCATGCTACCACTAATAAGCTAAGTGACCTTTCTACTTATCTGTATTCTAGCTTTCTAAAATTCAAAACGAAGAAATGTGGTCATACAATCTGTATAATTGCTTTTCCCTCCTCAGAGTTTTGAGTTTTTCTAGGTTAGAGATATACAATTTTTTACACTTACAATTTATGCATGGTTTTGTGTTTTTGTACTTTAATAAATCTGCCAAATAAGAGATCTTCTACCATTTTGATAAATTTGTGTGGCATCACTTGTCTAACAAAATATAGTTTCAACACTTTTAAGCCTCTACCAGCCGTGATCCGGAGTCCAAGAGGACCTGGAAGGCAGTGCATTCTGAGCATGCGACACTCTGGCAAGGTCATTCTGCTGTGTCTACCTTCACACGCAGGTTTTGACACTAGGGTCATTAGGACAGTGCTTTTTTGATGCAGTACACATTTTGAAATGCACACTAATTTCATGATAAAACATAACACACCATCAGCCCTTTCATTCATAATTATCACCGATTTCTGTATGTAACATACAGCCTCCTTTGAACCTGCATCCTGAGCTCTAAACTCTTCTGAGCCATGCTCTATCCCTCAGGATCAAAATGCGTTACAGCTAGAAAACTTCCTAACAAAGAGTGGACACTGAATAAGTGATTCTTAAAGGATTGAGGGGATGTCATTAGAATTTTACATTCTATACTGACTTCCCACACTCACTTTTGAGGAAAGAACTCTTTTTATGATTTTTTCAATTGTGGTGTCCCTAGGGCTCAAAACAGAATGAATTAATAAAGTATTAATGCAGCCAATAAGTGAATAACAAAGGCTGTTCAATCTAACACAAAGGACATTTATTAAACACATACCATGTGTTACCATATGATGTATATATGCATTTTAGATAAAATCATGAACATAGGGATAATGCAAAGGATAAAAATAATTGAGGACATAGAAAAATAGGAAGTATTTATAAGGAAATAAAACAGACAGCTTCTAGAGTGGCTTCAATGATTTTACCTCTTGGTATTCATGCCATTGTGAAATTTCCTCCCCTTGTACATAAGCTGAACCAATGGACTTTCTTCTAAAGAATAGAATAAGTAAATCAATAAATGGGATTCACCGCATAAACAGAATTAAAAACAAAAGCCATATGATCATCTCAATAGATGTAGAAAAAAGAATTTGATAAAATGCAACACCCTTTCATGATAAAAAGCCTTAAATTAAGCATTAAAGAAACAGAACTCAAAATAATAAGGACTATCTATGATGAACCCACAGCGAACATCATACTGAATGGACAAAAGCTGGAAGCATTCCTCTGGAGAACCAGAACAAGACAAGGATGCGCCCTCTCACAACTCCATTCAACATAGTACTGGAAGAGCTAGCCAGAGCAATCAGGCAAGAGAAAGAAATAAAAGGCATCCAAACAGGTAAAAAGAAAGTTAAATTATCTCTTTTTGCTGATGATATGAGTCTATATTTAGAAAACCCTAAAGATTATACCCAAAGATGCCTTGACCTGAAAAATGACTTCAGTAAAGTTTCAAGACACAAAATCAATGTACAAAAATAGTAGCATTTCTTTTTTTTATGTCTTTTTTTTTTGTCTTCAACTTTATTTTAAGTTCCAGGGCACATATGCAGGATGTTCAGGTTTGTTACAAAGCTAAATGTGTGCCACAGTGTTTCCTAGACAGATCAATCCATCACCTAGGTATTAAGCCAAGTATCCATTAGCTAGTCTTCCTGATGCTCTCCCTCCCCGCATGCATCAACAGGCCCCAGAGTGTGGACACATGTTCCCCCGATGTGACCATGTGTTCTCATTGTGCAGCTCCCACTTATAAGAGAGAACATGTGGCATTTGTTTTTCTGTTCCTGTGATAGTTTGCTGAGGATAATGGCTCCTAATTCCATCCATGTCTCTGCAAAGGACATGATCTCATTCCTTTTTATGACTGCATAGTATTCCATGGTGTATATGTACCACATTTTCTTTATTTAGTATATAATTGAAGGGCATCTGGGTTGATTCCATGTCTTTGCTATTGTGAATAGTGCTGCAATGAACATGCATGTGCATGTATCTTTATAATAGAATGATTTATAGTCCTTTGGTTATATACCCAGTAATGGGATTGCTGGGTCAAATGGTATTTCTGCTTCTAGATCTTTGAGGAATCGCCACACTGTCTTCCACAATGGTTGAACTAATTTACATTTCAACCAACAGTGTAAAAGCATTCCTATTTCTCTGCAACCTCACTAGCATCTGTTGTTTCTTGACTTTTTAATAATCGCCATTCTGACCGGCACAAGTAGCATTTCCATACACCAAAAATGTTCAAGCTGAGAACCAAATGCTGAAAGATATTGTAGATGACACAAACAAAGGGAAAAATATTCCGTGCTCATGGATTGGAAGAATCATTGTTGTTAAAATGTCCAAACTGACTAAAGCAATCTACAGATTCAATGCAATTCTTATCAAACACCAACATTATTCTTTGCATAATTAGAAAAAAATGATTCTAAAATGTACATGGAACCAAAAAAGAGCCCAAATAAACAAAGGAATTTTAAGCAAAGAGAACAAAGCCAGAGGCATCACATTGCTGGACTTCAAACTATACTACAAGGCTATACTAACCCAAACAGCATGGTACTGATACAGAAATAGATACATAAATCAATGCAACAGAATAGAGAACCTAGAAATAAAGTAACACACCTACAACTAAAGGATCTTTGACAAAGTAGACAAAAAATGAACAGTGGAAAAAGGACACCCTATTCAATAAATGGTGCTGGGAAAACTGGCCAGCCATATGCTGAAGAAGGAAACTGTACTCCCACCTCTCAGCACATACAAAAATTAACTCAAAATGAAATAAAGACTTAAATGTAAGACCTCAAACTATAAAAATCCTGGGAGGAAACCTAGTAAATATTCTTCCGGACACTGATCTAGGCAAAAAATTTAGGACTAAACCCTCAAAAGCAAACACAACATAAAAAGTAATTTACAAGTGAGACCTAATTAAACTAAAGAGATTTGGCATAGCAAAAGAATCCACGCACAGAGTAAATATACAATCTACAGAGTGTGAGAAAACATTTGTAAACTATGCATCTGACAAATGACTAGTATGCAGAATCTATAAGGAACTTACAGATTTGTTAACAAATCAACAAGAAAAAACAAACAACCTCATTAAAAAGTGGGCAAAGGACATGAACAGAAATTTCTCAAAAGAAGATATAAAAGTGGCCAACATATATTTGAAAAAATGCTCAACATCACTAATCATCAAAGAAATGCAAACCAAAACACAATGAGGTATCTCATGCCAGTCAGAATGGCTATTACTAATAAGCCAAAAAATAACAGATGTTGGTGAGGTTGCAAAGAAAAAGGAAGGCTTATACATTGTTGGTGGGAATGTAAACTAGTTCAGCCTCTGTGGAAAGCAGTGTGGAGGTTTCTCAAAGACAAAATATCGAATTACCATTGACCCAGCAATCCCATTACTGGGTATATACCCCGCCCCCCGCTGCCCCCCACCGAAATAAATCATTCAACCAAAAAGACACGTGTACTCCTATGTTTATCTCAGTACTATTCACAATAGCAAAGAGATAAAATCAACCTAGATGCCTGTCAAAAGTAAATTGGGGGCTGGATGTCCGTGGCTCACACCTGTAATCCCAGCACTTTGGGAGGCTGAGGCAGGTGGATCACTTGAGGTCAGGAGTTTGAGACCAGCCTGGCCAACATAGTAAAAACTTGTCTCTACTAAAAGTACAAAAATTAGCCGAGTGTGGTGGCACATGTCTGTAATCCCAGCTACTTGGGAGGCTGAGGCAGGAGAATCGCTTGAACCCAGGAAGCAGAGGTTGCAGTGAGTCGAGATCGCACCACTGTACTCCAGCCTGGGTGACACAGACAGACTCTGTCTCAAAAAAAAAAAAAAATTAATTAAAATAAATTGGATAAATAGATGCAGTACATATACACCATGGAATACTACAGGGCCATAAAGAAAAAGAAAATTATGTCCTTTGCAACAATATGGATGCAACTGGAGGCCATTATCCTGTGTTAATTAATGCAGAAACAGAAAACCCAATACCACATGTTCTCTTTTATAAGTGGGAGCTAAATGAACTCTTGGTACAAACGGACACAAGACAAGAACAATAAACACTGGAGGTTCCACAAAGTGGCAGAGAGACAGAGGGGCAAGGGTGGAAAAACTACCCCTTGGGTCCTGTGTTCACTATTTGGGTGACAGGCTCAGTTGAAGCCTGAACCTCAGTATCAAGCACTGTATCCACATTAAAAACCTACACACGTACCCGCTGAATCTGAAAAAAAGGAAGACTCCTTTTTAGTGGTGGGATGGGATGTTGGAATGTCAAGCCAAGATCAGGATGCACAAAGGCAGCGATTTGCACCCAGCCTACTCTGCAGTGCTTTTCACTCGCGTGTTCAGTCTGCCATGTTGAGAGCTGCCCCAGGGAAAGGCCCATTAGGCAAGGACCTGAGGGAGACCCTTGCCCAAAAATCAGAAGCTTGAGACCCCAGCCCAATAGCTTGAGAAACACTGAATCCTGACAATGACCCCATGAATGAGCTTGGAAATGAATCCTCCCTATGTCAAGGCTACAGATGAGAACACGGACCTGATCGAAATCTGACTGTGATCTTGTGACATACCTTGGGCAGAGGCTCCGGGCTAAGCTGCACCCACAGGAACTGTGAGATAATAAATGGTGGTTACTTTGAAGCCGTCATGTTTTGAGTAATTTGTTATGCTGCAATAGACAATGAATACTGTCAGGAATAAAATAAGCACATCAAAACTTATATTGGTATTGTGTGGTGGGTACACAATTGCTAGAAGCAAGTCCAAATCTCACCTCTAGGTCTGGCTCTCTCTAAAGAGCTAAAGCAAAGAGAGACACTGCCATGCCCAAGAAACACTGTCCATAAGATAGATGCAACTGAACCGTTGCGGAGAATCAGGGCTTTTCTTCGTTTTGGAGCTGGAAGAGATGTTTCCCATTGGTTTTCTTAAAGTGATCCCGGGTGATGGATTAGGTGATGTCTTTAACACCATCACAAGAATAAATAAATGCATATCCAGGACTCACTCTCAATGGATAACATCTCTCAGTATTAGTCATTGCCAGAATAAAGCTTGAGTGTTTTACAATAGGCTACAAAAACTATAAACATACATCATTCTAATGGTCAAGCTTGACTTTAAGGTAAAATTTAGAAGAGCAGAGAGGCATATGGATGAATGGATGAATTCTAACCCTATTCTTAATAAGAATTGGTGAGTTTAAGCTTCAAGGCTGTAACCGAAGGCAAAACTCAGAAGTAAAGATATTTTGTGTCGCAATTTGAAAAGAGCTCCATACATTTTAAAATCAAAATCATTTTATTAAATTAAGTACAATATTCGATGCTCAGTTCGCACACCAATCTAGACAAGATGCCACAACAGGAAGTAATTTTAGAAAGTGGGGAAGAGGTGAGCATCCCCATTCTCCAGCCCAGGGCTCCAACCAGCGTCAACAACTAGTGATGTCCTGTCTGTCACTGAACTACAGGCAGGCCCACAGACCTCTAGCGAAGGTGTGGAGTCTGTGGTTTCAGTTGTAGTGAGTTCTCTCCTTGCAACTGCTCATCGTATCCCAAAACTGGGAAATGACTATAAGATGTTCAGAAATGAATACTATTAGGTTATTTTTTTTACCTACCTGAAGCATATGTGCCCACAGGACAATTTTTACTTCTTCCAACCCAAATGACCTTGAAACAGGAATATTTATTTCACGTGCTACTAATGACACGGTAATAACTATTCTATTAAAAATAGTGTTATGAAATCTCTCTTTTCCTTTTAAATCCCTTTAATTTTCTGCAAATGTGATTTTTTTTTTTCTGTCATACCTGTCTCATTGACATAGCTGATCTCCTGGAGTAGTTCAGAAACAAACTTTCTGTTTACACAGCCTATCAGGAGCACAAAACCTCATTTTCTGCCCTGACTTTTCCCTGATATGACCAAAGGGAACACGAAATTGTGGGGATCTGTGGAGAGCGATTTGTCAGCCTTTTCTTATTTACTTGGACTGTGAGATATAAATTGAATTTGGGGCTCTCTCTTCAAGAATAAGTTATTTGTTATCAAATAAGATAACATTAGTGGATCGGACATGGGTAAGTTGTTTCTCTTATAACCTCGTTAGGTGTGTGAGGTGCTCTGAGTACTAGAATAATGGTTTGCTTTTCTGTGTACACTTGGCTTTCATTTCTATCTCATTTGAACACCCTTGGTCTGCTGGACAATGAATGTCTTTCCACCTAAAATGGAACAGACGGAAGACAGCAGAACTACTTATTACAGCCATTTTAACAGACACAGCAGGTTTTCACATGGTTGCCTCAGCTATTGGGATTATTACTGCTTGAACATACAGTCTATGAGAACTGATTAACAATGTCACGGCTGCTAGATTGCTTGGTGAACTCACTTGACCTTAGTGGTAACTGTGGCACGATGGTGCTTGAGAAATCATCAAAACTTAGAAGAAAAATGAGAAGATAATAGTTAAAATATGAATTGGCAAATGCTAATATAAATCAGCTGCTATTCAAATTCCTTAGTTGACTTGTTCCGTATTTAGGTAGTGACTCTGTCAGATATGGAAATGTTGAGGCATCCGACATTACCTCCAATGTGGAAAAGCATCCACACATATGGAACAAAGAATTGCCCCAAATAACAAAAATGCAGCTGCAATTACAGAACAAACACGTTGCCTCCTATATCTCAGCACAGTTGTTCCTGTTTTATGGTACTTATTTATGTAGTGACTAATCTGGGATATTCAGTAATTTGCAGTGGGGCCCTTCATCATTAGTGCGAGTTAACAAAATGGTTCTGTTGTCCTTAGTAATTAATTTGGTAGGAAATGAGGAAGATACAACACATTCTGAGGGCTGCTCAATACCTTTATCTTCCTTTACTGTCTGTTAGCTAAATATGGAATTTTAATTTCCTCCCTAATTATCGAAGAGTCTTGTGCTAAATGGGCATGTCCCTGAGGCCCAGTTGCTTACGTTTACTCTCTAGATTTTCACCTCACTTTTTGGAAATGTATTATTATGAACCTGCAAGTCGTTCACAAACATTTCTGCGGTAAAAAGTTAAACACTAACCAACATGAAACAGCTCCAGAGTGTGTTGAGCCTGCTGCCGGCCCCTTCACTGATGTCATTTCGTTTGTTCCTCCGGGTAACCCTTCAAGGATGGCAATGAAGGGATGTGGTTTGCAAGAAGAAAGCTGGCTTTTTGAAGCTTCTTCCTCAACATCCTGTTATCTAGGTGAATAAACTGAGATTCAAACTTAGTTTGGTTCTGAAGCCCACAGTCTGGTTGGTCTGGCTCTAGAGCCCACAGTCACCGTGAAAAGGTAACGTTACTGTACTTATCCTGAATTGGTTTAGCTTTGGCATCTCATCAGTGCTGCTTCTCAGTTACTGCTTGTCATATGGTGCCTAACAGTTTTCTGATTTTTACCTTGGCAGGAAAGATTGGAGATATGCAAACTTGCATGCCTTTATTTCCTCTAGACTTTGCCGATTCTATGGAAACCAAAACTATTTTTTATATCAAAGTCAATTCGCATTTTTCAGAACAAGTAGAACACCTGAAATTTAAGTTAAAACTGTAGCTACCATTTGTGTCTGCATTCCCATCATTCTAACAATCTAGATGATGACTTGCCATAGTTAAATATCTACATCGCCAACATGATAATGATGATGACAGTAACAACAGCAGCTGCACTTTACTCATTGAGAAATACATTCTAGGCTGGGTAGTTAATGATTATCGAAGTTTTTCAAATGAGAAAAATATGGTATAGCACGGTTAAGAAATTTGCCCAGGGTCTTACAGCTAGTAAGTGGCAGTGTTAAACCAGTATTTTAAAATTTGCCCATAATTGGTTAACATTTTTCTGTTTTCTTGGTATTAGTAATATGTATAGATTGAGTATCTTTTGAAATGTTTGGAATCAGAAGTGTTTTGGATTTTTTTATTTTGGAACATTTGCATATACATAATAAGATACCTAGGGGATGGGATCCAAGTCCAAACATGATATTGATTTAAGTTTTAAATACACCTTGAAAACACAGACTGAAAGTAATTTTAAACAATATTTTAAATAATGTGCATGAAACAAAGTTGGTGTACATTGAGCCATCAGAAAGCAAAAATGCCACGACCTGAGCCACCCATGTGGATAATCTGTGGTTGTTCGGCATGACCATCATTCATGACTGAATTTATATGCTACCTATAAGCAATTTTGTGTATGCTTATTCACACGTAAGTACTTCACAGTTACAAATATGACATACCGTTAATATAGTGAAAAAACAATGTGTGCAGGCTAGCTACACAGCACAGAAGCATCACCAGATACCTGTATCAGCTGCTAACCAACAGCAACAACAGACAATGGCAGGTGTCTGTTTTTCAGCTACAATGCTGTGCTTGATTAAGCACACCGTACAGTAACCCCCTTGGGAACTGTGAATAAATGGTGTGTTGTGCACCTGTGTTTTGACTGCTACCCATCACATGAGGTCAGGTGTGAAATTCCCGCTTGTGGTGTGATGTTGGCATGAATTTTGGAGTATTCTGAATTTTAGATTTTCTGATTAGGAATGCTTAATCTATAGTATTCTGTTCTAATGTTGGCCTTTGGTGTTGCAATTATTGGGTTAAGATTTTGTTTGGTCTATCAAAAATTGTAATGAAGACTACTGAAATGATTTTGAAATCAGTAGTTATTCTTTGTAAAAAGAGGATTTTGAAGATCCAATATCTTTTATCAAACATCTCACCAATAAGTTAAGAAGATCTAAATCTTGCCCCCCCGCCCCCCCCACACACGCCCTTATGCTTTAAAATCTATCTTTCTCACTGCACATCTTGAGGGGATCTTCTCTGGATTTCCATGTAAGCATTGTTCAGAAAATGCTTTTCAGGTAGAGCTTTGTCCTCCAGAAATTCCATAGACTAGCAGGTTGTAGGTACCATTCACGTGGATAACCAGCTCTGAGGGCAATGATATGAATTTAGATTAAAACAAATGAAAATACCATCTGTTTTGTGGTTAGGCTATTAATCTCACTATAATGGTAGATCATCTATAGTAATCTATGTTTGGCTTTGGAAGGATAACCCTGATCAACCCAAGTATTAAATAATGACAAGCCCCTAAATAGCGAAAGCTTAATCCAAATTGCCAATTACCGTTCCAAAATTTTGAAAAGAGAACTTTATAGAAAAGCTTATTTAATATGGCTAAAAAGAATGTTTTTGGTACAGAAGGTGCTCTTATCCAGTAGTTTTCAAGAACTTCAAGTACATATTTCAATTTATACATTTCATTCATGCATTATACAAATACAGAAAGTAAAAATTGTAAAGTGAAATCTATCCTTTCAGCATTCCTCATGAATTCTTCTGTGATACCGCCTTCCTGGATTTTCACATTCCCACACAGAGACCATTGGTTCATCCAAACTTTTGCCTTGGCTTAAATCTAAGAACATAATTTGTTTTTTTTTTTTTTTTTTTTAGTTCTAATCTTAGCATGTTAGGGAAACTGTGGGGTTTCTCTAGAAAAGTTACAAATAAGAGATAAGCCTCTTATTTTCCAAATTCCTCAAGGTGTGATACAAACTTGATCGGAGCAAACACTTCCCTATCAATGCAATGGATTCCCCATATAACTCCCGTGGACTGCGTGTGAGGCCCTTGTCGAGAGATGATTCAGTCAGAAGTCAGAAAAAAGAAAGGCATGTGAATGGTATTTCTTTGCCAATTCGTATTCACCGCCTCTAAACCATGTATTCTTATTTTCCGCTGGAAGAATGAAAGGGGAGGGAATAAATGTAGGAAGAAAGGAAACTGCGAAAATGGGGAGGAAAAGAACAGAGAAGAGGAGAGAGTGGAATGGAAACAGAAACAGGACATTTCTGAAGGGTTTTATCCACTCTCGGCTAAGGTGAAGTAGAAGCTAATTAGGCTATGGGGAGACCCAGAGCGCCCCCTTTTCTTTTAGCAAACCCCCATGAGCTTATGGCTTTTCTCCAGCTGGGCAGGTTTTCTGATCTGCCCGAAGTGCTCTTGAAATGTGTCTCTTGGAGGACTCTGGAGCACGTCTCTATCTGAAAACCCTCATAACTGTGATGGTGACAAACATCCCTTGCAGGACCCTGAGACATGGTAGAAAATTTAGAGTTTTGTGATTCACATACTGCAGAATAGATACCTATTGATCTTTTTTTTTTCCTTCTAAGAAAATGTTCCTTTGATACACTCTGGCTGAAGAATTGGAAAATATGGGTTTTATTTTGTTTCGATTTGATTTGGTTTTTCCAAAGGAGAGCTAATCGGTGAATTCCACTGGAGATGGGTGGTTGTTTAGCCAAGTGTAATGTTCCATAAATTATCTGGGCCTTGAACTATTGCCATGTATGATACATGAGTGATACATACAACCCAAAAATGATTTATTCTTTATTTTCCCACCCAGTTTCAGAGGGAGAAAATAACCAGGAGCCAGGAAATAGTAATAATAAACTTCACTATACCTTAAAAACCAATGTTATTCTCATTTTCATTAAAGGACATTAAAGCTTATGAAAATAATCCACATATTGATGCTATTCATCATCTTCCTCATCACAAATTTAAAATGATGCTAATTAAAAAGATATTCATATATGTAAAGCTGTTATTTTTGGTCTTTTTAAAAGAGCTCATACCATATATATGTACATATGTTTGTTCAGCTTTATTGAGGCATAATTGCCAAACATTGTATGTATTTAATGTATACAACATGATATTTTGATATATGTATAGACTGTGAAATAATTACACAATCAAGCCAACTAACATACTCATCACCTCACATAGTTGCCCTTTTTTCGTGTAGTGAGAACAGTTCAGAGCTACTTTCTTAGCAATGTAAGTGTACAACACATTATTACTAACTGTAGTGACCATGCTATACAGTAGATCTCCAGAATTATTTATGTGATAACTCAAAGTATGTATCTTTGTCTTAGCCTTTTTTTTTTAGTGGTTGAAAAGAAATAATCAAAAGTTAGTTTTTTCCTGCCTTTTAAAATTTACTGTTTTTAATGCAGCACAAATACAATATTTGATAAATCTTACTTTTATATATGTGATTTCTGGCATGTGAAAATAATCTCTTGTTAGCTGTTTTTAAATGTCTTTTTTCTTGATGCTAGTTGAGATTTAAAGGAGAATTTAAATGTAAAAAATCTGGAACAGTTATTTCAAGAAGTGTCTCCAGCCTCTTAAGCCATTATTTACTGAGGAATTGCCAGCAGCAGCAGCTATTGAATGTGAAGCAAGAGGCTGCTCTATGTTTATGTTTTATAATCCCCCTTTGACACCTAATTCCTAGTGTGAAAATAATGTTTGGCTCTTTATTAGCTAATTTGAATCTACTTCGTGGTTTATATAAAATAAATTCTCCTAGGAGTTTATAATCCAGGAAATGTTCTTGATACTTTGAAACTCTTTTGGGGAGGCATATGGTTACTTCATTGAGGACTGCACTTCTTCAAAGGAGAATGTTACCAAGTTCTCTGCTCTACAGTGCTAGGGAGAGCATGGAGGCACACTCAGTGAAATGACAGGAAACATACAATACCTGTGGGATTTTACTTTAATCCCAGATTTTCCTAAAACAGTTGTTATAACCACCTTGAAAATAAATTGTTTAACATTCTTTCCCCTATTCATGAAGTAGGGTACAATATTATTTAATTTATAGCACAAGAATTTTGTGATACCTGGCAATATTGATAATATGAATTAGGAAGAAAATAAAAACTCTGGCTTATGTCTTAGACCTTCAAAAGTTAGAATTTCTGGAAAATTAAGTAGCAAATTAATTTGTAGCTTGTTTTATTTCTTTGTTTTTATTACATGGGGATTTGTGGTTACAAAATAATTATAAACTTTTAGAGCTGGAAATATCTTCGAAATAATCTATTTTACAAATGAGGAAATTAAAATCAAAATACGTGCAATGACGTGCCCACATCTGCACAGCTATGGAAAGTTGTCTTCCTGCCGAACGTATCCTTTCTTAGCTTTCAGGGAAGATCGAAAATCATAATTATGCACCCTGCCTCCTCTGGGAAAATCCCACTCCCACCTCACTTATGACTTGGAGTTTGGCAAAAACTTCCATGTTCCAACAGGACCTTGCCTCTCTGGCAGTAGTGGATTGACTGGGGATATTGATGGCGCAGTCATTCCAGGGATGATCAAGAGAGCCAACACTATTGAGTGCTTCCCATAAGCCATAGTCTTTGAAGTCCTTAATACGTGTGAGTTTGTTTAACCCTCACGACGATATGCTTTGGGATAGATACCACTATCATCTCTATTTTCCAAATGAAGAGCCTGAGTTAGAAGTAAGTACTTTACTGAAGACCACACATCTGGTAGGGGCAGGGCTGTAATTCAGTGTGGCTCCAGAATCTGTGCACTACATAGTAGGCGTACAGTTAGGACAATCTGAGGACAATTATTGGCCCAGAGTTGGGCACAGGACGTAAGCCAGGCCAACAGGAGCTATTTCCTGGAATTTTTCAAACAGAATCTAGAGAATAAGGTGAAGTATGTTTCTGATGGGCAGGGTGAGAGATGTCGACCACGATTCTGTCAGGCCATGTTTCCTGCTAGGCTGAGGAAGCTCGTCAGACAGAATGAAGCTAACACATGTGAGAGTAGAGATTGATGAAGGCGAGAGTGTCGTGGGATGGGCACTTGGCTGCACACCTGCTGTTCCCTGCAAAGCTTTTAGTCGATTAAGTTTTTCTCCCTTTTCTTTTTTATATGTAAATCAAAGGAGATTGTCTAATTTAAAAAATTATTGATAAGATCGAATCCCTGCTTTGCTCTTACTATGAGTTAGGCATGGTTATAAGTGCTTTTTATTTTATTTATATCACTTAATCCTTAAGATAATCTAACTCAATAGGTTCTACTTTGAATTCCCATTTTATAAAGGACAAAACAGGGGCATAGAGAAGTCACTTGCCCAAAGGTATATGGTTAATACCATGACTACCTGCTGTAGTCAAACTAGAATACCCGTCTGTTTGACGCCGAACTTGGTTCTTAGCCCCATGCCCCATATTCCCCACATGACCTAGGACCCACTGCATGGAGATCTCCATTAACAGTGAAAAACAAAAATCATTCCCAAGTGATTCAAAAATACTACCAGAGACAGTTTTTATATCTCCTCTATGGGGCTGATAAGATCTAGGAGTGACAGTTTGCTGATGATATTACCACAGTAAATACTTGTAATATCAATAGTGATCACATATATTTTCAACGTTAGCCATTTATTAATAACAATGATGGTGACTATTTTTTCTAAAGTGCAATGCACTTTAAAAAATTTAAGAAAATAAATGATTCTGATTTATTTTCCTCAAATTATGTAAGAACATGTTTATGGATAAGAAAATGATAACTTAGAAACAATTAAAACTTGAAATAATTATTAAATAAATTGGACATGGGTTTCACTGAAATAACAGTTCTGGAAGTTCAACCTAGGCTTTTAACTCTCAGTCACATGTGCTCTCTCACAAGCCACTGGAAAAGTGTCATGCAAATACAAATTAGTCTCATCCTAAAAGGCAAAGTAAACAGCAAAACATGTACCCAGTGAACGTAATGAGCAGTCACACTTAAGCTCAGGCTTAAGCTACGGGAAAACTCTTTTTATCCTTTAGCAATAAATCCTGTTTTGACTGAATTATAGTGTTTGGATAATTGATCTAATTCTCTTCACATGCGCATTTATTATTAGTGTTCTATATGGTCTAGCTAAACCCCAGTGATTCATGAAGAGCAATCATAACCACAGAAATAAGTCTCCAAGATGTACTTCCAAAGCACAGGCCAAGCATTGGAATAAGCTGCAGCCTGCCTGTACCATTAATCGTGCATGCTGCTTTGCAAGTGTGTTCTATTGGATTATATTCAAGGCCATTTCTCCATGTGTTCAACTAGACAGCAAACTCTTTAAAAGATGGAACTCAAAGGAGTATCATGAAGGAAAACATGCAATGTTGCAAAGTGCTTAGCTCTTTATAACTCTTCTCTTGCTTTTATTCATTCAACAAGTATTCACTGACCACCTCCTTGGTGCCAGGCCTGAGGCTCTGGAGATATAAGCAGTGAGCAAGAAGTGGACATGGGCCCCGTCCCAACAGAGCTTACATTCTCAGGGAGGGAAGCAGCCCATAAGCACACTAGCAAGCAAGCAATAAGTAAGTATGCAACCGTAATTAGTGCTCGGAGGGAAACTGTGGCATGCAGTGCCCGAGATCCGTCCTTGGAGAGGAGATGTGGAGGCTGAAGCTTGAATGGTGAGACAAGCTGGCCTTATGAGGATCTGGACAGGAGTGTTCCAGGTCCCGGAGCAGTTGGGGCAAAAGCACTGTGGTTGATAAGCACTTGCTCCATTTAAGAAGCAGAAAGGATGTCCATGTGGCTGTGGAACCGCGGGTGAGCTTGAAGAAGAGTGGGAAAAATGCGAATGGAAAGGTAGAAGAGTTTTAGAAAGGGGCCACGTGGTTTATGTCCTAAATCAGAGGTAGACACACTTTCTCTCTAAAGAGCCAGAGAGTAGATGTTTTGGACTTGGTGGACTGTGTGGTCGCCATGGTGACTACTCAGTTCTGCAGCTGTGATGCAAAAGCAGCCACAGGCGACATGGAAATGAACGGGCATGGTGGCTGCGAACACAGCCTTATTTATTGGAACAATAAACTGGGAATTTTATTTTTAAATTTTATTATTAAATCTCTTTAAAAGATAACCCGGCCTTTATGGAAATACGATGATGATATGATAACCGCGAAGAGTCCACGTCCCCTGTGCAGTTCAGGCAGAATTCTCAGTGCGGGGTCAAGTTCAAAGAAATGCCAACCCCACACCACGATTTCCTTGTCAAGTTGTTGTAAATCTGCATGGAGGCACCTCAAAAAAATACCAAGAAAGGCTCCCGTTCATAATAAGCAAGCCTTCCTGAAAGTTCATTGCTTTCAAACACCCAAACCTCCCTTGCCACTTTCTCAATGTCATTTTCACCAGCAAAATACCTAACTTGGTCAAACCCAACTGTCTGTGTATTAATCGTGGCTGGAGAACAATGGACGCCCCGGCTGGCTGCATTCTGTCTAAAACCATCCATAAGTATCCAGTGGCAGTTTACACCACCCTACAATCCAGGCATCTTTGCCTATACTGTTTAACTTGCTCACTTTTCGAAACAATTTTCTGCCCTTTTTATTCAGATATTTCCAATGGTTTAAAATTTCAGCGAATTATCTTGTCACATATGTAATTGAGAGAATAGAAGTTCTCAGAATGAAACTTTCTCTGTGTTCACCATCAAATCTGTCTAAATACTTCTATTTCTACCCACACACTTTGTCTTCTTCTCTGTGATGGTGGATGAAGATCCCTGGCTCTGATCAAAGGCAGTTCCTCACTGGTGCTCTGTATTTTGCCCTTCTCCACTTCTAGGGACTTTTACCCAGAAAATAATGCTCCATTTTCTGCATCTCGGTTTCCCATCCTCTTCTGAATTATTATCGTCAGCTTGTTCTATACATTCCTGGCTTAAGAAAACTCTCCCTTGAGCACACTGACCCATGTCTTCCTATAGCTACTGGCCCATTTCTCCAATTCTTTACTTCGCAGTTTCTTTACAACCCACAGTGTCTGAGCTTCCATTACCACCACTCCACTGAAACTGTTCTTGTCCAGGTCACCAGTGGTACCAAAGATGCCAAAGGCCCCTGTGGTGTTGGTCAATCCAAGGATCATTTCTCTCTCCTGGTCATACTTTGCCTCTCAGATGCATTTGACATCAATTCTATTCCAAAGATTCTTTTCCACCACATTGCAATTCTATGCTTTTCTTTTCTGTACTTCACTGATCACTGCATTCTTCTAAGTCAAATTGTTGTCTCCTCTTTTTGTGCTGAGCACCTAAATATTTGGGTCTCAGAGTTTAGTTCTAGGTCCTGTAGTCATCAGTATCCAAACCCTCTCCCTAGGATAGCTCATACAATATGGAGCTCTTAATACTATGTATATGCTAATGATGTTAATATTTATACCCTCAGCCTAACCCATTCAAACTCATGTGGCTGCCTGCCTATTTGACACTGTTGTTTAGATGTCTAATAGACAGCTCAGTTAACTTGCGCAAAAGGAAACTCTTGTCGATTTTTTTTAAATCCCTAAATTGATTACTCCTCCTATCTTTCTATCCACCCAGTTATTAAAGACTAAAATCTAGAACCATCCTTGATCTCTTCTACCCTCAGATTCCACATCTAACCCAACGTTGAGTCTTGCTAATTCTATCACCAAGATGTACCTGATATTGGTCTACTTTTCATCTCTATGGCAACCTCCATACACCATGTCATCATCATCACCACATGGAATGCAAAAGCTTCCTAATCAGTGCCTTGTTTCCACTCTGGCTCCCATTAATCTGTTTTATCTTCTATTTTGTTTTTACAAGCTAGCATAATGCTTTTAAATAGCCTGAAGCAGATCACATTATGTTATTTCTCTGCTCAAAATCTTTCAACGGCTTCTAGTGCCTTTTGATTCAAAGGAATCAAATTGAAATCCTTCATCAGAGCATACAGGACCCTGTTTTCTCTCCATATTTGTCTTTACTATTGACAGTCTTGGTCACTGCAATCCAACTAGTAGGTACTAGTTGACTTGGATCATTTCCATATCACCTTCCTGCCAAGGCATCCACAGACCACGCGATTTAAAGTAATTCAATCCTAGTCAAGTTTTAATATTATTATTCTGAATTATTTTAATATTATTAATAAGACTTCTGTATTATCTTAATATTATTTTTCTGTATTATCGACTTCTAGTCTTTAGTCGTATCTGAAATTATTTTGTTTACACAAGTACACAAGAGTGGAGACCTCATCTGTTTAGGTCCTCTGTGGTATTCCAGCACCTAGAACTATGTCTAGAACAGGATAGAGACTCAGCAAATGTTAGATCAATGTATGATCCCTTTTACTTTCCTGGATTCTCCAACTCTGCATCTCTTACCTTTACATTTAACTTGCACATTAAAGGCCCAAGAACTGGTTGAGCAGAGACAGACTTCTCCTCTGCACACAGAAGGTAAAACATGGTCATGATTGTATTAATATTTTACTCTAGTAATTAATAAAGCCATCATTTATGGAGTTTTTTCATGTGCTTTTATCCACTCTCTAATTTACCCTGTCAACCACCTTCGAATGTGTATTACTGGAAATCTAGTTTTTGCTGTATGTTTTCCCCTTCGTAAGGGGGCCACCCTTTCCTGATTCTGTGCAGTTCTCTGGCACCTCCAGGTCTGGTGGAATTGATCTTGCTTCCCAGGACCAAAGGCTGGACCCACGAGCTGGACAGTCAGGGTCCGCCTTCTCCCTGGAAACCATTAATTGGTTCAGGGATGGTCACATGATCCAAATATCACTAATTGTTTCTCTTTGGAAAGCTTGTTGGAAAGAGCAGGGAAGTTGCAATCTTTTTTTCTGACAGGTTCAGATTTAAATAGGACCTCACATATTACGGCCTCTGCCTGGAAATGAAGCTCATCCTGGGAAAAGAGGCAAGAGTGATGGAGAGCGGGTGTGAGCAATGGAGAGAGGGCACGAGTGATGGAGAACACCCTCGTCTGAGCTCACGGACACTGCCTGAGTGAACGCATGCTTGCTATCTTCAGCACTTTTCATGAAGCTGTGGTAATAAGCCTTTTTGTACCTAAACTAATTTGAATTGCATTCCACAAACCCTTAACTAATTCAATTACTATTCTTATTTTATAATCGGGGAAAATGAAAAGTGTCTTAAAGTTAAGACACTTGCTAGGAAGGAAATATTTGAGCAAGCCTTTCTTTGGTAAATAGGATAGGTCTAATATGGACTAGCATTTTAATTATTTTGATGATATTTAAATTTTTTCCACTTTAAAAACATTTTATTAGATTTTTTTCTCTTAGTATATATAAAAATTCATGCAGGAAAAAACCATATTACATTAAGATAATTCTTTGGATTATATGTATTTTTTCTCAAAGCTTATTATTTAGTCACTGGAATGAAGTTCATTAAATTAAGAATTGACAGAAATTGGGAATTATGTAAAATTATACAGGCGTCAAGAGAAGGATTAATGAAATTTAGTAGTTGATGCTCACAATTAAAGTAAATGTGCAAAATTTGTTACTTTACCATGAGAGAGTATTATCTTTCAGGAAAGTAAAACAGAAATGTATCTCCTCTGTATTGGCTGCATTCTAAATTACAAAGATTGAACATGAAAGACAAATGGACTTATGGGTTAATAAAAAAGAAAAGTACTCTCATTCTCACTTTACACTATTGGTAAATATTCGAGTGTACAAATAAGCAAAAGGAACATTAGTTAATTCAGAAATGAGAGCGAACAAATGGAAATATTCTGTGATTGATGGGAGAGGCTGATAGAATTCACAGATTATTGGAATACTAATTGCACCACATTGGCAGCCTTGTCAAATACCATTTTGCTTTTTATAGATGATTATACTGTTCACTCACTCAATCAAATCGGAAAACTTGGTCATCTCAGATTCCCCACTCCTTTTGTTCACCTTCCCTGTCATTACCATTTCAAATTGGCTCTCTTGTCTTAGAGTCTATGTCTCTAAAGCCACCTTGGCTGCATGCTGCCCTGGCGCAGTGTCTCTTGCTTGTCCAATCTCAGGGTCTCATCTTTGTGCATCAGGCTCTGCCTATTACAGTCCAGCCTCCATAGAGCCGCAAAGGGTTATTTAAAATAACACACTGAATTGCACCACATTTATGCTTAATACTCTTGAAATCTCTGTTATCTGAAGAATAAAGTTCAAAAATAGGGTCCTTAGAGAAGTATTTATTTATTAGGCACTATAGGTGGAGATGAGGGTACAAGGAGAAATGAGATATGGGCCTTCCTGTAAGGAATTTGCATAAGGTTGTGTGATTGGGAGGGTGGGGTGATATCCAAAAGCAGTCATCTTCATAGAACATGGAAAGCTGATTACAGATAAGGACCAGGACAATGAAGCTCAAAGGGACAGAACTGAGCATCGCCTCTGTTTTCAGAAAGGCTTCCTGGAGGAAAGATGCCAAGTTGAGGCTCAAAAAGTCATCTAGGCTCAGAAGAAAAAGAAGCGTAGATTATTATCCAGGCAGTTATAAAAGCAGGAGAAAAGGTACCTAAAATTTCTCAATAACGACAAACAGTTCAGTATTATGAAAACATAAACAATGATGTAGGAAGCTGAAGCTCAGAGGGATGGAGAAGGAAGTAGGAATGAAGGGTTCATGAAGCCCTTTAACCTCTGCTGATCGAGTACTCTGCTGAGGATACAGAATAAACCAGAAAAGAAGCTCACCCAGCTTCTCCGGAGTTAGCAATCTATAGTTTAAGAGCCAAATACATAAAAGTAGTGCAAGTTCTGATAAATACTATGAAGGAAAATGTAAGTTATTGGTATACAAAGTGAGAGGATAGATCTACTTTAAATGTGATGGCCAGGGATGGGCTCTCTGGGCGGGTCTCATTTGAAAATGAGAAGAAACTAGCACATGCAAAAATTGGAGAAGGTTCTACTGCAACGGTCCTATGCTAAGAAAGAGCTTGACTTCTTGAAGAACCAAAGGAAGACCATTGTGCCTATAAAAGCAAGTGGGGGTGGGGGAAGCAGCTAGAAATGAGATTGATGAGCTAATGAAGGACCATCCTCGCAAGGCCCTGGAGATCGTGGTAAATTATATGGATTTCGTTTCAAGTTCAGTGAGAAACCTTTCAATGATCTTAAACAAGCAAGCATACACCATGGTGTGGAGTTTGTATATCTTGAGTAATGGGGAATCAATAATAGGTTTTAATCAGGGAAGTTCATAATCACATCTAATTTGATTCACTGTAGAGGTTGGATGAAGAGTGTTATAAATGTGAAATAAGAGTGGGGTAAAATGTATTGATTGGGAGGACGTTGTAGTTATGCAGGCAACAGATGTTGAGCTGGTATTTGTACAGAGAAAAGGATACAATTAAAAAACATTTTAGGCTGGGTGCAGTGGCTCATGCCTGTAATCCCAGCACTTTGGGAGGCTGAGGCGGACAGATCACCTGAGGTCAAGAGTTTGAGACCAGCCTGACCAACATGGAGAAACCTGTTTCTACTAAAAAAATACAAAATTGCCCGGGCATGGTGGCACATGCCTGTAATTCCAGCTACTCAGGAGGCTGAAGCAGGAGAATCATTTGAACCTGGGAGGTGGAGGTTGCAGTGAGCCTAGATCGCACCATTGCACTCCAGCCTGGGCAGCAAGGGTGAAACTCCATCTCAAAAAAAAAAAAAAAGAAAAGCAAAAAAAAATTAGAGATAAAATCACCAAATGTTGTGATTAGTTATCTGAAAGAGTGAATCTAATAAAAGAGAAAAAGTAGTTTAGAATGAGTTGTTTTTTATGACATGGTGAATAATAATACCATGAGCTGGTATTAGATAATACAAGAAAAGGGCAGATTTGGAGGAGATCATTACACTATCCCTTGAATTTTGAGAGTTTGAGATATTGTGGAATAGGCAAGTGGTTATGGATAGATGGAAGTTGGATATAGAAATCTAAAATTCAGAGAAGAGCAAGCTAGAGAGACAGATGTCAAAGACATCATCATATATATATTTGGCAGTTCAAACCATGAGTGAATATGAAATTACTCATGAAAAGAATATAGAAAGAGAAGAAAAGTAGAACAAGAGCTGAATTTTGAAGGACATCAACATTAAATGGCAGATAGAGGAGGGCCTGCGTTCTGAGACAGAGAATGAGAGGTAAACGAGGGAAGTGAACGCATGTGAAGCCAGGGAAGTGGAAAGGACCCAGAAGGAGAACATGCATGACACGCAAATGCAACAGGAGATCCACTGAGATAAGGATGCAAAAGGGTCCCAGAGAATTGGCAATAACAGGGTCAGTAATGTTTGTCAGAGCAGGGAGAATATAATGGTGGGACAGAATCGGGATTGCAGTGGGATTAGGCAGGAGGAAGGGAGATGAAGTAATTCTAGGAACATGGATCAGTCTTCATGAAGGGAAGGGTAGAAAAGAAAGAGCATGGTGGCTGGTGAGGGGCACCCACGTGTTTAGTTCTTTTAATTATGAAAGACATTTCAAGCTTTTTTTAGACTAAAGGGAAAACACGAGAAAAAAGGAGAGACTGATGATAAAGGAGATAATTCATTAAGTATGATCCCAGAGAACAAGCAAAGAGCTTGGAATCAGGGTCCCTGAGGAGAGTAGCAGAGAACACCGATCTGGAAGTAGGGTCAACCTTGAGGGACTGACAGGTCAGCTCTTCAGCACAGAGCCAGGAGTACTCACACTCTGCCCCAGTCTGTCTTAAAGCCTCTTCCCACCACTCTCTTCTCCATGGATTCTCAGTCCTTTCCACACCTACACGTTCTGCTTTAACCACCAGAGAGCCAAGTCTCCAAGGAACACCATACACTTTCATCCTTGTGTTATGCCATGGTCTCCATCTTCTTCCCTTTTAACTCCCCTCCTCAAATCTACTCTCTTGCCATAATTCTTAGTCCCTTTGGGCTGCATAACAAGATATCTGAGACTGGGTAATTAATGAAGAACATAGATTTATTGTCTATAGCTCTGGTGGCTGGGAAATCCAAGATCGAAGCACCAGCAGATACAGTGTCTGATGTGGGCCTGTTCCTCAGAAATGGCATCATCTTGCAGTGTCCTTCCAGGGTGGAAGAGGTAAGGATGCCCCCACCAAGGAGGGAACTAATCTCATTTGTGAGGTTGGGGCCTTCATGACTTAATCTCTTCCAAATGGCACACCTCTTAATACCATCATATCAAGTATTAGGTTACAACATATGGACTTTGGGGGCCACCAGCATTCGGACCATACCACCTAACTTTGGCCTAACATACATCCCTCCACCCAAAGTTAACATGGGGAAATATTTTCATTATACTTCAGATCTTACAAAAATGTTTTCTCCTACTAGTCGTCTAGATGCACATAAAAAAACAGTACTTCCTTTCCCACGTTCCCACGGATGTATTTGAAACCTAGCTAGAATGGGACCTCTGTGAGGCCAGGAGTCGTGCTCTATTTCTCTCTCAATCTTTGGTGTCTGGTGCAATGCCTGGCACATGCCCGATCAGGACGCATATCTATAGCCTTCATGTTAAAGATGGAAGCCTTGATGTCTCCCCTTAAAATTATTCCCCTAATAACTTACATACCTTCTGTAGCTCAGAAACTTAAAAAGCATGCTTAGTAATATGCAGAACCCCTTGTAACTCTACTTGATGGATTCTCTCCTCTTTTGTGTCTTCCTATTACCTCATAACATGAAGCTGAGTAACAGCCGTGTGTGTGTAATTAATAAAATATGCAAATATTTTGTATCATTATCTTCAGCTTACAAATCAGAATGAAAAATTGTTATATTTAATGTGTTTGGTTGTGCAGCTTTCTTCAAATGCCTCTCCTCTCCATGACCCTTACTGTGAAAATTAATTGGGTATCTCCTCTGACTGCTCCATTCATTCATCAAACATTTATTGCCAGGCACACAGATAACAGTAAGAACAGATCTTCCTTCCAAGGAATGCACAGTCTAATGGACAGCAGCAGGAAATAATGAAAAAAATTGTTTTCTTTTAGTAGAATTTTTATCTACAGAGCAAAGAATTACAACTCTAGATCATTGCCCTGGAATTTCTTTGTTGGAGATCATCCCCAGATGGTTGGGACTCTGTCTGAAGATTTCCTGATTCTATCTTTGGTTGCTGTGTACAAGGCATGTGAGGTGGTCTTAGGTGAACTATCCTGGATGGGAGCTGATGCCTTCCTCTGCTTCCGCAGAGTATTCTAGGTGCAGGGTGAGAGAATAAGCCTGCATTTTCCAGCACTCAACAATCCTGCAAGGGATGAGGTGAGGTTCCTGCTCCTGTACCTACTACTTTCCTTGTTTTTCTCGGAGCGAATGGAATACTAACCTAATTGGCTCAGAAGAAGAAGACTGCAGCAGAAGACTGGCTACATTTACTTACTAAATAAGTAAGTCTCATTGGCTTCCTACTTCACGGGGCAGGCTTGGAAAGAAAGCCAGCAGGTATCGGTCTTTGCTCTCTTCTCTTCTTTAGATGTGAATGCTGGCTGCTTTCATTTTATGGTCATCTTGTGGTAAGATTCGTTCTTGGGAGAAGGTTTAGATTATTAGGTCTAGTCTAAGCAACCTCTTCCAGTTTGATTTACAAATAGCTAGAATTTGGGGTCTAGCCCGATTAATAATGAACTGGTATTTGGATTTACCTTTCATCTGTATCCCTTGGGCATTCCATTAGAGAAGGGTGGCTGTGCCAAGACAAGATTCAGGTGTCCCTTAGAATTCTGCACAAAACAACATCTTACTGCTTTTGAAGCCACTCTTTAAAGCCTTAAATGCTTTCCTATCAATGGGGCCAACAACAAAAATATACATTGGTTATAGTTCTATATACATTGATGTAATTATAATTGATGCATAATTGATACAATTATAGAACCAAAAATACTAGACTGACACACAATTCATTAAATTTTTCATGTGTCAAATTATTTCATGTTACATGTGACTGATTTAATGATGATTAGTAATTTTTATGGGATGCTTTCTCCTACCCCATTGCAAGAGACTAACAAGCATGACCCAGCTGAATGGAGTCTCTGCTTGGAGACCAGGCCATGATTTCAGACTACCCTCACACTTACAAGAATAAACACTTAATTGAAAGACTTTAAGTCATTCAGAGAATGGAAATCAATTATTTCTCTTCTGGGAGAAACTGGTAAAAATTGGACATTAAAAAAATTACATATAATAGGAGCTCTTGAATAGAGCTATTGTTAGAATTTAGGGGTAATTTTCAAGGAAAATGCTAAGCTAACTATCATGGTTAGAATAGAGTTTTTCCTGAAATAAAGAGAATAACTTTTATAAATTTTGTGTTTCTTTCCAACACCATAATACTATGCCGTATTAATATTTCTATGACTGCATTTGGTACCATCTTTACTATGAAAAAATATAGTTTAAAAAACCTTTTTTATCAAATATATGCAGTAATGAAAGTTTGTAGTCTAGTTTTCCTTCCCTGGTACAGTTAATGATGGTTTCATTACCCAAAGTACTCAATAAACCAACTGTTTCATTATGCTGACAAACAACTTGATCAATAAAACTGCTAACTTCACAAAATGCAAAGGTTTCTAAGTGAAGGGAGAGAAAATGTGATTCTACATATTTGAATCTTTCCATATCAATTAAGAAAAATCCTTAGAGCCCCATGCATGTCTCCAGGAAAGATTATGTGTGTGTGTGTGTCTGTGTGCATGTTTGTGTGTGTGTGTGAGTGTGTTTGTTTGAGGAGCTAAAGGATAAGTGTCATTAACTTCCATAAGTCACTCATACTATATAGAAAATAAGACGTCAATATGATTCTATACAATACAAATACATACAACTATCTTTATTTTCTTGGAGAAGAACTTACTTATTTCTTTAATCTTTGAAATGCTTCTTTTCAAATAGTTAATCACATTTTATGATTGTATGATGGTTGGCAAATTTGCAGGTAGCTGTTACAAATTGTACATTTTATTTCAACTCTCAACCTAAAATAATATATAATTTATTGGATGATTATTATTCTGCAATTTAACATTTTCTAAAGATTGGCTGTTTTACAACTGTATCGATACTTAATACAGTGATAAAAAGTTCTCAATATGTTAGATAACAATACAAATAGGAATAACACAACCTTTTGGCCTCTGACCCTCAGTTGATTTTATGAAGTCCTTCTATGTTCATGAACAAAACACTGTTGTCCCTATCCTTTGATAGGCCATACCCACGGCCTCTCCAGCTTTACTCCTGCAGTGCTGAGCGAATCTTACTGATCTTACTGGCACTGAACTTTGTGCCAGGTCTGGGGATAGTAACGAGGTTGTTAGTGTCTTGGGGAGCTTTTCTAAGTCATGATCATGAACAAGTTCTAAAGCTTGGGTCTCCAAAAATCCAAGAGCAAGACGACACACCTTCCAAAGAGAAAACTTGCTTTCTGTGCTGCAGAGTTGCTGCCAATAGACGCTTTTGAATGACTACATGAGGCTGCACATTTGGATTAAAATAAGAGATATTCATTGAATCACCCATTCCAGATGTGTGCATTTCTGCTGTCATGTAGGCTTCTCTAAAAGTGAGGTTTTCATAAGGAAGAGTTTTTAGACAGCACTCCCCTTTTTCTCCATGACTTTTCTCTATACACCTGTCCCTTGAACAACGCAGGTTTGAACCGCACAGGTGCCCTTATATGCAAATTTTCTTCTTCCTCTGCCACTCCTGAGACGGCAAGACCAACCCCTCCCCTTCCTCCTCCTCAGCCTACTCAACGTGAAGATGACAAGGACGAAAACCTTTATGATGATCCACTTCCACTTAATGAACAGTGAATACATTTTCTCTTCCTTATGATCTTTAAAATAACATTTTCTTTTCTCTAGCTTGCTTTATTATAGTAATACCGTATATAACACATATAACATACAACATATGTGTTAATCGACGGTTTATATCATTGATAAGGCTTCCAGTCAACAGTGGGCTATGAGTAACTAAGGTTTTAAGGCGTTAAAAGTCATATGCGGACTTTCTACCACACAGGGGGCTGGTGCTCCTACCCCGGCCCCTCCCCACCATTGTTCAAGAGTCAACTGTACATGGAAGTTTAGTGGATTTGTGGCTAAAGAACTACAGAGAGCGCTACAGAGATTCTGCCTGTGGTAGCATTTAAAAACATATATCAACTGTCAAATACTCTTTTACTTGGATTGAAAAATCTCAGCCTAACATCCTGTGGTCTCTGCCTTTCCTCATTTCCTTCTACCTCCTACTCTCCCCCAGCCTGGAGACCTTCCCACAGTAGAATTACTCCACCTGACATTAAGGATTTTATTTGGTTTCAAGAATGCTTCTCTTTTCTTCCTTCCTCCTTCCCTTGTCACTCCCTCTGTTTCTCTTTTCCCTCTCTTCCTTTTTATGTGTCTTTATTTTAATATTCGCAGGAGCAGGAAGCAAGTTCTTCTAGCTGCACGTGGAATGCAAATGTCCAAATCTTGCGCGTGGGAAATAAATCGAATTTCTGAGGGTTAAATGAAGGTCAGTTTGAACGTTTAAAATGTCTGAAAATAAAACGCACCAATCAATTCTATTCGGATGTGTGTGTGTGTTAAACATCATTTTAGCATCCCATCTAAGCCTATTTGCTTGGTTTTTCTGCTTTGTTTTTTCTTGCACGTCAGGGTGATGGCTTCAACAGCTCCTTTGCACCAATTAGTAACAGGCCACAGTAGGAGAATCAACCTTTTGTCTGTCTCATCTGACTCTTTGCCCCATTGTCCCCCCTCAGATCCCGTCAGTATGGGGAAGGAGGCCCGGCCAATGCTGGTGAAAACAGAGAGAATCATTCCTGCAACAGAGAGGGCCATCTGGGCACTCAGGGTGTCCCTGGGACTTCTGGCTTCTCTGGACCCACGGTGGCATTTGCTGGCGGTAGAAAAGCGGTTCTTGCTGGGTTATTCTCACTGGTGCCTGCAGAGCCATGAAAACAGGGAGGACAGCGCCGTCCGCCTCCTGGACATTGAAGCCTCAGCTGGAAGTAGCTGTCCCCGAGAGCCTGCGCTCCGCAGCTTGTTTTGGCCTTCAGAAAAAACGCTTTCTTTCTGTAGCTTAACTGCTTGGCCCTCGGGGCAGCCAGCTGTCGGACGCTGCTTGAGCAGAGGTCGTGGAGGGGTGAGTGAGCACAGAGAAACCTTTTAATACATATTTTATACACTTCACATCACTAATGGGAGCTACACAAACAGATCCATTTGAATATCCACCCCCTGGGGCTATATTTCTGTTACGAGTTTTCTGGTAACAGCAAGGATCAAAAACTAAGATGGTTCTTTTAAACACACCTGACTGACCAAAAATATGCATAAGTAAGCATTCTGCACTACTGCTATATATTTTATTATTCTTACTGTTTCCTTTTTGAATTCTTTTTTAAGCTTTATTGAGGTATAATTGATAAATAAAAATGTATTTAAGGTGTGCAATGTGATATTTTGATATATGTATACATTGTAAAATAATCACCACAATCAAGCTAATTAGCATTAAATTGATTTTACATATTTTTGATTCTGTATATTTTAAATTAGAAAAAAATTAGCCTTGGTTTTGATAAAAGAAAAACTTCAGCTGGATCACATTTAAAGGCGTCTAATTGAGTAATGAACAATTTGTGAATGGGGCGGGCTTCTCAGCCAGGGTAGGCTCAGAGACCCCAGCGCAGCCATGCGGGGGAAGAAGATTTATGGAAAAAGGAACGTGAGGAACAGAAAACAGAAGTGAGGTACAGAAACAGCTGGATGGGTGGCAGCTCGGCGTTTGCCTTGTGTGAACACGGTTTGAACGTCTGGCTACATTTGGCCGAAACTCGGTGACTGGCACAGGTGTAGGCTACAGTCGGTTACGCCTCCACCTGTTATCATTCAGGAGGTGCAGAAAAACCTTTAGGCCGAACTTAAATGTGTAAGGAGGCAGCTTAGGGCTAACCTTGATTTAACAGTTTCACATATGTCAACAAAAGTGTAAACAACGTAATTTAAGCAATAGAGAAGAGAGGTCATCTAAGAAGAGAAATGGCGTTTATAAGAACCACTTGGCATTAACTGTATTTTTGTAGAAGATGGCTTTTCTTATGGTATTATTTTAAAAGTGTTCAAATGATATCAAAGCTGCCATTGTTAAAATTAAAAAAATCCTAATGTGGATACTTACAAATGTCTAATATCCAAATACTTCAATAATATCCCAATACTTTAGTATGTACCCCAAATGTTATGCGGCATTTTATAAAATTGTTTTATCATCTTCCTGGGGTATTCTTGTCACTCACCATTATGGAAGGGAAAGCCGACTTGGAGAGGAGTGGGTATTTGTTCTTCTTCACAGCATTGATAACTAGTAGATCCAGGACCAAGAGAGCTCTTTTTATATCCCTGAAATGTTTTGTGTGTTTGAAATGTATTGATGATTAAAAATGTTCTTCCTCTCTGATGAAGTAGAGCCATAGTGACCACAAAAGAAACTGATTTAGAACAGTTTCTTCTAACCCTTTCCCCTTGGACTTGGCCATGGGTATGTCTGAATGTTTCTGAGCTGGCTCCACACCAAGCCTGAATGAGCCCAAGCAGGTCACGAAATTGAAAGGATTACAAAGCCCTGTATCAGAAAAGGAGGAAAAACCCGAGGAGTGTCCATTAGTGGCAGCATACGCCAATACGCACCAGTCCACGCTTTTCCGAGCCTGCCAGCATCCGCAGCCTCTCCCGCTCGCAGAGGTTGTTAGACACCCCAGGCTTGGCTCAGTCCTGCTGCCCAGTTGGAATCAAATCTCAAGGGAGAGGCAAACACTGTAAGGAGTATGACCTTCTACAGCAAGACAGCAAAGGTGCAAAGGAGAGAAGGATGCTACATAGCACGTGTATTTTAAAGAAATGCAAATATTAAACGAGAAAAAAGGAGTATTAGTTTTTTTTAAAAATGGGAGTGTACAGGTATGCAACGACATGAGAAAACAACACAACACAAAACAACTTTGCTGGTTCTTCAATTAAAATGTACACAGTGGCTCCAATAGAAATGAATGCCATATTGAATTGCTCATGGAGTTGAAATTTAAACTCATGACTAGTGTTTGATGCATTTTGCTTAAGTCACCAAATACAAGCAACCCTTTGAATTGAACTGTTTTATCCCTTCTACTATAAATTCCTAAATTATACGAATTCCTTCATTTCCTTCTTTCCTTCTTCCTTCTCTTCCTTTCTCTTTTCCTTCTTTCCTTCTTCCCTCCCTCCCTCTCTCTCTCCTTCCTTCCTTCCTTCCTTCCTTCCTTTGTCTCTCTCTCTCTCCCTCTTTCCACTTAGCCATGCTATAAATAGGAAGAGGTAAAAGAAATAAAAACAAAAATAATTACAGGCCCAAATGTATTATTATCTTCAAAGGAAATGACAAAGAGAAGAAACAAGAGGGATTTCCCTCCATCGTGTTTCTATACATGCACGATATTCTAACTAAAGTATGTTACAAGTGATCTATGTTATTTTTACAAACAAAGTGAGTGGTTTAAAGAAAATGGAAAGATGTGTCCTCTAAGGAAACCACAGTCAGGTGAGTGGTAAATGGAAACAGCGAGACTCTTACCTTCTAAGCTATGGGGTCTGTTAGCTCTGCATCCTGTATCTCAGCCACTCAGGGCAGGTCACTAAGCCTCCTTGAGAACCTTGTTTTCAGTATTCATGGAAAAGGAGGGAAGTGACCCAGGCGAGAGTGTCGACTGCGAGGCACATTGCTTATGTGCGGTTCTATTATTCCTGGTATTAGAAATCTGAACTCTCATGTTTCAGTAACCGGAAAATCTTCAGAAAAGACATAGCTGGCGCCATGGTTGTCAACATGCTCAAACACCTCGTTATAGCATTCTTGCCCCTTACTGGTGCAACTTCTTGCTACTTTCCTGTAGTTCAGTGACAGAAGTTGGGGGTTATTCCTGGTACCTTCTTGCAGGTAATTCCCAAAAGTCACTGGTGCTCTAAGGGACCCGCTCGTCCTCACCTGATAACCCTTCACCAGGAAGCAGCAAATGCTAACAACTCTCTATACTTGCACTCACTCTCACGATCTACCCCTGCTGGGCCTGTGGTCACCAGAGAGGGCTTTGCTCCAAGGCCCTCGGAAGCCCCTGCTACATGACTCACTAACTTCCCCGCCTGGCACAATCTGAGTCTTGGTGCAGATCCCTTTCCACAATCCAGACTCTGGACAGCAGACATTTCCCAGAGCCCATCCTACTTGGTTCCCTTGCCATGTGTATTCCTTAAAGAAAAATCATTTCAGTGCAAATATGAGACACTTTTTGATGTGTGTGTGTGTGTGTGTGACATAAGAAATGTAAAAAGTGAATGGTCATATTTTTAAAAAGCAATGAAAATGGGCCGGGCGCGGTGGTTCACACCTGTAATCCCAGCACTTTGGGAGGCCGAGGCGGATGGATCACGAGGTCAGGAGATCGAGACCATCCTGGCCAAGATAGCGAAACCCCGTTTCTACTAAAAATACAAAAATTAGCTGGGGATGGTGGCGTGTCCCTGTAATCCCAGCTACTCAGGAGGTTGAGGCAGGAGAATCACTTGAACCAGGACGTTGGAGGTTGCAGTGAGCTGAGATCGTGCCACTGCAGGGCAGCCTGGGCGACAGAGCAAGACTCCATCTGAAAAAAAAAGCAACAAAAACGAAGAGCGTATATTAAGATCTAGTTGGATGTATTAATTAGACCTACAGAGGAAATTCCTAAAGGGCCGCGCAGGCCCATTCTTGGAGCCGTGGAAATGCACGCATTTCTTGATGCCTCTGAGGATGCCTCTCTCACTCTCTGATTCTACTTGCCCTGGCAGCTGCTAACTCCGTCCTACCCCAGTCGGTTACACAGGGTTAGAGGAATGTTAATTATCCGAGGATGCTGTGTCATCCACACAGTATCCGGGAGAAAATAACAAGGACAACTCCCTTCATCTGAGAAATACAGACATTTAGCTATGTAAGTGCCACGCTCAAAGGTACTGGTGTTGTGTGGGCACATATTTGGGCAGGAATGTAGATCCTCTTATCCTACCCACTATATAGGCATCTGATACATAGATGCACCCAGCCAGAGAGTGCTAACCTTGTGCCCTACTGCAGGAGGGGTCTCAGCAAGCATCTGTTCTTGTCACAGGTAAGGACTCTGAGACCCGGAAAGGGCTACATCATTTATGTAGTTTAACACAGACAGTAAAAGTTTAATTGGGGAGCAAAAAAAAAAAAAAAAGTTCTAAATTTTTACTTTATGGAGCATTGTTCCTTAAAAAATTTGGATTTTTATGCTTTCTTTTAACATTAAAATACATTCACCACTTTTTCTTGTTTTCTCAGAATCTGCGACATGGATAAAATTCTATCTCTGCATCTTACAGGTATTAAAATCCAGTTCCCTGCATGCATGCCCCAGTTTAAGCGGATGGCTGATTCTATCCTCGTCATCCTGAACTTTGTAGCTTTCTTTAAGAGATGATAAATTAGGGAACAAAAGGATCTTCCTTTCCATGACAGCAGCACTTTTGGGAGGCTGAGTGTGTACCTCTGACTCAAGGCTGAGTTATTATAAGAAAAACAGAAAAGGAAGGAAGAAGGTTTTAATTTCCCACTGCTGAAAACAGTTTGTCAGGATGAGAGACAGACAGACGGAGCGTGCACAGACCTGCGCTTCTCTTCGGGGATGAATAGGGCAAGTGTTTCATTCATGACGTCTTCAAAGCGTTGCCCGGAATGCAAAGTGACATGGTTTTTCTGGAATACTAGTCTGTTTGAAAGGCCAAGGAAAGGTGATACATTTTGAATGCACATTTGAGTGACTTCAAGGTCTCCTTCTATAACCAGAATGGAGATGTCCCTGAAAGGCTGTCTACAGAGAAAAAAGAAATCTGGTTAAAATTCCATTATTCCAGTTTTTTTTTTTTTTTTTTTTTTTGGCCTGCATTGTATAATTGAAGACGTCTTCTAAGCAGAAACAGACCCTTGTTTCATGTGGAAAAAAAATACATAGACTAATAGACTACAGAGAAATAGAGGTAAAAAAAAGATTGCTGCCACTTCCCAGTTAAGGAATGCGTTGCTTTCACCCACAGTGGTCCCTGCTGCCTGTGACTCCATCACAAGAATCAATCCGTCTGTCTTTCTGCCACCACAGACATCTCCCTAAATTGATCTCATCTTGTTTCTATTCTTAAAATCCTTTGGATTGCTTCTCGTTAATAGATAATTGAAGTTCAGTAGTACAGTCTTTCCATCTCCCTTTCCTTCCTGATTGTCAAATCACTTTGACCCAATAAATCTCACTTAATTTTTTTAATTATATGGGAATTTAAAAATGGCACATGTTTTATCATGTGCCTGGGCTGCTCTACCCATCTTTTCAAAGTTCTTTCCATCCTTCAAAGTCTAGCTCAGCACCTACATCTTCAAACGGTAAAACTTCTCTAATTTTTTTGCATGAAATAAATGTGCCCATCCAATCAGGACGAGCCACTCAGATGTGTGACTGATGTCACACAGGGCCTCCAGCTCAGAAGGGCCCACTCGCTGCATGGTTTAATTATCTGCTGTTGTCGTCTTGAATTTGAAGAAGGGGCCCAGCATTTTCATTTTGCACTGGACTCACAAGCTATATAGCCAGTCCTGCCTCCGGTACTCCTAAAGTTAACAATTTCATATCTCTGCTCCAATAATTCTCATCCACATTGTTGTTTTGAAGTTACCTTTGTAACTCCCACTAGATTGGGAACTCTAGGAAGCCACAGATCCTATTTGTTGAGTTTCTACAAGTTTGGGGAAGAGTAGTGTGCACAGATTAAAGCTGCTGATGAGAAGGTAAGAATACCGTCAGAGTTCATCAGAACAGAGCTGAACACAGCCACCATCTCCTGAGAATAACAGTACTATGTTCTGAGTGTTTGTGTCCCCCCAAAATTCATATGCTGAAATCTCATTCCCAATGTGTTGGTATTAAGAGGTGGGGAATTTGAGAGGTGAGTAGGTCATGAGGGTGGAGCCCTCATGGGTAGTAGGATTTGTGTCCTTATGAAAGAGGCCTGGCAGAGCTTATGCCCTTTTACCACATAGAAGGTGCCATCTATGAAGAACTAGCTCTCAATAGACACCAAATCTTCTGGAACCTTGATCTTGGACTTCCCAGCCTCCAGAACTGTGAGCAATAAGTTTCTGTTGTATATAAATTACCCAGTCAAAGGTGTTTTGTTATAGCAGCCAGAATGGATTAAGACAAATGGTAAAAAGAACAAAGAAGTTTTGCACACATAGTATACACCAAGCACTGTGCTTTGCACTGTGCAAGAAAATCCAACCTGGTTCTCACAACGTGAAGCATAGGTACTATATTATGGCTTCAGTTTCCAGAGAAAGAAACTAAGGCTTAGAGAGGGAAGGTGTCCAAGGTCACACACTAAGCAGCAGTAGCAGGAGTTGTTGTCAGTTCTGGCTCCTAGAAAATCAATGAGTCTGTATTCATAACTCATAGAAAATTGTGATATTTTCATGCAATAAAAAACCTAAGAATGTTCTTTTATATATATATATATTTTTATTATACTTTGAGTTCTAGGGTACATGTGCACAACATGCAGGTTTGTTACATATGTATACATAACATTAGGTATCTCTCCTAATGCTATCCCTCCCCCCTCTCCCCATCCCACAACAGGCCCCAGTGTGTGATGTTCCCCTTCCTGTGTCCATGTGTTCTCATTGTTCAATTCCCACCTATGAGTGAGAACATGCGGTGTTTGTTTTTTTGTCCTTGCGATAGTTTGCTGAGAATGATGGTTTCCAGCTTCATCCATGTCCCTACAAGGGACATGAACTCATCATTTTTTATGGCTGCATAGTACTCCATGGTATATATATGCCACATTTTCTTAATCCAGTCTATCATTGTTGGAAATTTGGGTTGGTTGCAAGTCTTTGCTATTGTGAGTAGTGCTGCAATAAACATATGTGTGCATGTGTCTTTATAGCAGCATGATTTATATTCCTTTGGGTATATACCCAGTAATGGAATGGCTGGGTCAAATGGTATTTCTAGTTCTAGATCCCTGAGGAATCGCCACACTGACTTCCACAATGGTTGAACTAGTTTACACTCCCACCAACAGTGTAAAAGTGTTCTCATTTCTCCACATCCTCTCCAGCATCTGTTGTTTCCTGACTTTTTAATGATCGCCATTCTAACTGGTGTGAGATGGTGTCTCATTGTGGTTTTGATTTGCATTTCTCTGATGGCCAGTGATGATGAGCATTTTTTCATGTGTCTTTTGGCTGCATAAATGTCTTCTTTTGAGAAGTGTCTGTTCATATCCTTTGCCCACTTGTTGATGGGGTTGTTTTTTTCTTGTTAGTTTGTTTGAGTTCTTTGTAGATTCTGGATATTAGCCCTTTGTCAGATGATGGAAGAACATTCCATGCTCATGGACAGGAAAAAACCTAAGAATGTTGTTACTGTAACCAAGCCCAAGGGAGCAAAATTCTTTTCTCTTGCAGTCCCAACCCTGGGTTTACAAAATCTGTCCACACACACCCAGACTTTTGAGTTGTCAAATAAGTTTCTAATAAGAAAACATTATTTTAGTTTATGCCAACATTTTACTAAGCCCACCTGCAGCTCCCTAAGCCACTCCTTTAACAAAACTACTATCTTTTTACTTTCTAGTTTTTTAAGCAAAAAATTTTATATATGTGGAGAAAAGTGTTTCATAGACAAGCCAGAAAATCTAAGGAGAAAGAGATATTACAGAATCTGCTGAGCAAGGGGATTGGGTGGAAGTCAAACCCATGTCAGCACTTCATATGAGAGCTCCCATATAGTCATGAAGAAGGCCACCATTTCCCATTAGCTTCTGAGCACTCGTAAGGCATCAAATTCAAGGAGATGACTACCAGGGATTTACATCAAAGGACATTTTACTGAGTTGAGTTCATCAGCAGTTTCTACTTATTAATTTATTGTTAAAATTATATGCTTCATTTCTGTTGCAGACTTTCTTTTTTCACTGCTTAATTCAAATATGTACCATGGGCAAGAGACATACAGTGCTTTGAATACGTTACTATAAGAATTTGCATTCCAAATCAACATATCATTCTAAATCATTCCCATCAGGATATTGCCAAAAGCATCACACATAGGCTATAGCCCTCAATATATATTATTGTCTTTCATACAGAGAGACTGTTTAATAAAAAACCTCATTGTGTCTGTCCATCATGATTTTAAGCTAATTAAGTGTTCCAAAGCTTAGGTCTTTTACAATTGTGAATAAGGATTGTTATTCACCTCAGTAGTTTTCAGGAAAAGATAATGCTTCTGTTCTCTTTCTCAGGGACCACTGTTACCACATCCCGAGTTTCCTGGAGCTTTGAGGTTTTTTTCAACATTGTTTTCTTAAATCTTTAAATGAATTGCATTTCTCTCTCCTCTAATGAGCAAAATATGAAGAAATGAATGATTGGATATTCTATTTGGACACAAAAAAGGACCGATACAGCATCTGTTCACTTCTGCAAGGTTGCTGCAGCCTACCTACATGTATACCTATTTTCCACCCATGAGAATCAAAGTTCCCTTCAGATAGAAATTTTTCTTTCTTTCTCTTTCTTTCTTTCTTTCCTTTCTTTCTTTCTCTTTCTTTCCTTTCTTTCTTTCTTTCTTTCTTTCTTTCTTTCTTTCTTTCTTTCTTTCTTTCTTTCTTTCTTTCTTTCTTTCTTTCTTTCTTTCTTTCTTTCTTCTTTCTTTCTTCTCACCTCCCTCCCGCCTGCCTGCCTGCCTGCCTTCTTTCCTTCCTTCCTTCCTTCCTTCCTTCCTTCTTTGCAGAATTTCACTGCCAACCAGGCTGGAGTGCAGTGGCACGATCTTGGCTCACTGCAACCTCTGTCTCCCAGGTTTAAGCAATTCTCATGGCTCAGCCTCCTGAGTAGCTGGGATTATAGATGTGCGTCACAATGCCTGGCTGATTTTTTTGTGTTTTAGTAGACATGGGGTTTCATCATGTTGATCAAGCTGGTCTCGAACTCCTGAGCTCAGGCAATCTGCCTGTCTTGGCCTCCCAAAGTGCTGGGATTACAGGCGTTGAGCCACCGCACCCTGTCCAGTTAGGGATTTCTAAGTAATGCTAATGACAAGCTGCTCTAGGGTCTGATGTTCCCACGTGGTCCCTGTCGGGTACATTTTTTTGGAAACTTAACACCAGGTATATAATGACTGAGAATGGCTGCAACTTATCAAGACACAATTCTTACATCACATATATGCGATGCAGTAGGAAAATGTATAAGAAGTGTCAAATCTCATTCTTTCCATAATCTTGTGTTAGGTAATTTATGGTTTTTATGACTAACCAATTATTCTGGACATAAAGACTTTTAAAATTATAATAATGAAATTTACTTGGACTTCTAGTTGAGGTAATTACAGGCCATGAGGCACCCAGTAAAAGCTGCCGTATTAAAGAACAAGTTATAATTGCTGTAAATGATTCTGTTAGTGTGGAACCAGTTGTAATCCCATTACATTCACATTTGAAAATTACAAGAAAATGTTGAGAGACATATTTCCCAACCAGATCATTCACCTGTCACCTTGTCAGTGTATCATTTGAAGGAAATCTTTTGTAGCAAATAAGAATATACCTGGCCTCCTTTAGATCCAGAATTGAAAAAATTAGAACTAAACAACAATAAAACCATCAGTTATTTTTTAAGAACTATATAGGAAAAGAGAGAGGAGAATTCTCATTTTAGTCAACCTTCACCTAGTACTGTTCTAGGTGTCATAGGTATTAACCAATTTAACCTTCACAGAACTAAATGGCAGGGATTCTTATTTCTTTTTGCAGTTAGAGAAACTGAGGCTGGAATTAAGTTACTTGCCCAAAATAAGGCAGTAAATCTGGTTTACCTAATTCCAAAGCTTAAGTTTAACTTATTACCATACCATGGCAAGAATCATTTTGATCTTAAAATTACTTCAGATGTCTTAGTATGTTGATGTTTACCCTTATTAGTAAATGAGAAGTAGGAGATTCTATGTGTTCATACCTAAATGACAAATAATGAAAGGTATTTATTTACATATACATTATTAAGTTGCATTAATAATTTGGACATAATGTGGAATATTTCTTCACAAAAATTCAGACAACAATTTTTCTTCCACTTTTATACTCTTTATCTATAGCTATATTTAAATTGAAGTTATCAGCAGATCATACTGGGAATCAGTTTGTGCCACAAGGCAAAATAAATTGACAATATTAGAAGAAAGGTTAGTAGTCCCTTTGCTAACCCCAACTTTTGCACTAGATTTATTATCACCCTTGAAATAGAACCTGCACGATCAATTTCAAATATCAAAGCATAACACACACTCTACAGGGAACCCATAAAAGAAAGCAGAGGAGGCAATAGCTCTACAGTTAGGAAAAACCACGATTTTGATTGTGCGTGGAAAACACCAAATTAAACTTGGTACTTGCTATTGACTCAGCATCCCGCTTCTCCCAGCATTCCAGCTGAAGTCTAATCTGCTAGCTCCCCGGAGTGAGACCTTTACTCCTGTGGCATTACTTGCTGGCAATACAGAATTGAACAGGTTCTGGCCTTGGGGGAAGCTTATGATTATTTTCTTCAATGTGCAAAGTAATGCTTAAAGGAAATAGTCTCTTAAGCAGCCCAAAATGTGAAAAAACCAAGACAAATGAGGTTTGCAAAATTTCTTCTTTTCCTACTAATTTATTTCTGGTTCAGTGAAAAATTCATTTTAGAAGGGTTTTATTCCTCCCATGTCCCAAGCTTGGTCTTCAGTCCCCAGTTACAGAGTTGTTCACATCCTCTTCTTCATCCCTTTGATTTCTGCACAAATCCATATTACTCATGCCCAATCCCCACAGGCCACCTGAGTGCTCTACAGCACGTTACTCTCGCTACACCCAGGCTAAGGGCATGAGAGATTTCTCTCTGCATGTAGAAACACTGGAGGCATGACAGCAAGTAACGCTGACTAATTAATGCTGAAAGGGTCAAAGTTGTCAAGTTCTCAAGTTATTTACCATTGACACATCCCAGATTTGCTCTGGGATGCCAGGAGATAGTATCTTTGCACAGGTGTGAAGAAATAGGGCATTCTGACCACAAGGATAGGCCAGAAATTTGGGGGTCATTATTTCATCATGTACTTAGTGCCAGGAATTTGTATTTTAGGTGGATAAGGTTGCCATCGTTCCACAGCATCTGAGGACAGCAGACTTGTTGAATGAATGAATGAATGAGAAAGCTCTATCAGCTCCATAGAGAAATGCCAACTTCTACAGATTACTTGGAGATAATCTTCTAATAAAATGACAAAAGCTCAACAAACCTGAGCAACTAAGAGGAGCTAACATTTCCTGACTGCCTACGACACCATGCCAGGTGCTTCACGTCCACTATTTGTTGAAGTGCAGACAACCTCCTACTTAGTATCTATGGTAGACAGGCTCAAGGTGGCGCCCAGGGATCTCCTCCCCCTGCTATTCGCGCCTTGACATGGTCGCCTCTCACAGTGAATAGGGCTGACCTGTCTCACCTGTAGGATATTGTAGAAATGATGGCACGTGGCCTCCAATGCCAGGTCATAAAAGCCATCGTGGCTTTTGCCTTGCTTTCCCTTGGATAACTCTCAGAGGGAGGCCAGGTGCCATGTCACTAGGGCCCGCAAGCAGTTCTGTAAAGAAGACCACACATTGAGGAATCAAGGCTTCCTGTCCACCACCTGCACTAACGTGCCCAGCAGTGAGGGAGCCACCCGGAAGCAAATCCTCCAGCCCCAGGCAAGCCTTAATGTGACTTCAGCTTTACCACTTTCCTCAAGGCAATGTCAAAGAGAGACCCTGACAAGTAGATCCTGGAACCATCCAGCTAAGCCGCTCCCAGATTCCAGACCCGTAGAAATAATGCGAAATAATAAGTTTTTTTAATCACTGAAGCCTCTATATTTTGGAGGCATTTGTTACATGGCAGTAGATTGCTAATAAAAACCATTATTACTCTCATTTTACGGATGAAGATATAAAGGCCATGAGAGCCACAGGTACAAAATGCTAATAGCTTCCCTTCATTGATCACCTTCTAAAGAAGACTTGGACCACCGAGGATGGCTGAAGCCAAGAAGAAGAGCAGCCAGTAGTGGGTAAAGAGAGAGGCACCTACTCATTTCTTCAACAAATAAGAGCGTCTGCGGTGTGCCAGTCACTGTTCTAGGACATGAATTTGCATCAGTGGCCACTATAGATCAATTACCTGTGTTTTTAAAGCTTACAGGTTAGTGTGGTGATTGATAATGAGCAAACACATGAAAAGATCAATTATGAAGTGCAATAGAAGGCAAGGGAGAAACAGGTTCAGGGAAGAGCGAGACTGCGAAAGGGCAGCCTGCCACCTCTTTCTTCCTGCACGGAGCATCTGCAGGGCACAGCCCTTCATCCAAGGCTGCCTGAGTGTGTTGCTCTGTCCTGAAACATGAAACTTATTAGACAGGGGCCATTCTTCTCTTTTGTACACTCACATACATCCCAGGTGCCTAGAGCTAAGCCTGGTACATAATTTGTGTTTAGTACATATTTATGGCAGTGACTTAAATTCTCAGAAGGATACAATTTTTAGTGGATTTACCTGTCTAAGGAGTTTGACATTTTTCAGCTGTTTTAAGGTGAGCACATTATTTCAGACAGAGTAAATTCTGCCGGTGTAACTCCTTTTTTGTTACCAAAAGAACAAAACTCATTGTGTAATAAATATGATTTTCTTCCCAATAGCCATGCTGGAAATTCATTTATGTAAGCAAGATATTAAGCCCCAAAACCAATGTGCTAAAAATGCAATAAGTGCTCCAGAATTCTCTAAGAATCAAAATCTGAGATACTGTTATGAGATCCCCAAAGAAATGTTCATGATCCAAAGAAGAAATCGGTCTCGTCACTTGCACATAAATAAATCCAGGTTTCTTCAGTCTGTTTAGTTCCGCCATGCATCTGTGCCGCTGCGAGAGCACCACACCAGGCGGACCAGCGGCTTCTCACTTCACGATCACAGCCACTGCAGCCTCTTTGGGGGAACATGAGAGTCTCTTTTAAAGCCTTGTAGTCTCAAAAAATAAGTTGTAAGTTTATGAAAGGCAGCAATTAGGTAGTTATTACTTGCTGATCAAAGCGGTTTATTATATTATAAAATGTTAGTACTAAAGGGAACTTCAGATATTAGGGGGCTCAATCCTCCTGGTCCCAGAGAGAAGCTCAAAGAGGTGACATGGTGAAATGATCGTCCTGGGAGGCAAGCGCAGGAGGAGGTGCTCATCCCAGCCTTTTTAAACATTCCTCCCAAACCCATTGTGTTTCTTTGAATAATCCAGATACTGTCACCGATTATGACTCACAGAAGTTTGGCTGATTATTTCTAATGAGACTGTAATTAAGATGGCACTGGAGGCAGTGTTGCATAGCAATTTTAGAATCTGGGTTCTGAAATCTGAGATCAGGCCTCAAATACTATCTCTATCATTTTTTAGCTGGGCAAATTAATCTCTCTAATTCTGTTTTTTCACCTTTAATATGGAGATAAACACAGCACATATCTGGTGGAGTTTTGTGAGGATTGGACAAGATACCAGGGGTCAGCGTTAGGAATACTTCTTAGCACATGTAGAACTGCTCGTGTATTCTAAACTACCGCTATTGTTGTTGTAATCATGATTTCATTATCATCAGAATGTCTTGAAGTCTGAGAGTTAAGATTCGGTGAGAGTTAAGATCATGGTGGACCAAAAAGACTAAAAAGAGTTTAGGCTATTTCTTGGTGCCTACGACTTATGATGGTGGAAGGAGGCCGAGACAGTGAAGGGCAGAGGGCTGCTAAGGACCCTGGCCTCTTTCCCAAGCCACTGCAGATTATCTACATGACAACCATGTGCTTATCAGTGCAGCATCAAAGCAGGTCACTAAGCCCCTTTTCGTATCACCTTGTCATTTCCAAGCTTCTCTAAAGTAGAAATTCTAACCGGTCTTCAGCAGGAAGGTCAGGGGAAGTGATGGAATATTTAGCTGGTGACATTTTATAGTTCAAACCAGGCATTCACAATAGGGAATTGTATTCATGGGGAATAGAACCCTCATTCTGGAGCTGCTTAGTTTTAGAAGCGAATGAATCTTGTGCCCAGGAAGAAGAGGGGACAAGACTTCAACCATCAGAGCCCATCAGATCTCACTACGCAGAGGCTGACGGGACATGAGAGTCTCAGAATGCAAGCCAGCCATGAATGAGGATGCGTGGTGTGCACACATGTGGCAGGGAGGCAGAGTTCCTGGACTTTGAAATGACGGTATAGCCATAACCATCTTATCAGAATTGAAATGTGGATGTAGCCATAACTTTCTTATCAGAATTGTAATGTGAGTGTAGCCATAACCTTCTTATCAGAGTTGAAATTCAGGTCTAGCCATACCCTTCTTATCAAAATCAGGCATCACTGGGATTAGAAGGGCTTCAGCCCAGGAAACAACATGGAAGTGGATTCCGTGGCAGCAACTAAAAGCTAAATCCCTGGAAGTCAGGATGAAAAAGCGTCCTCTCCCTCAGACACAATGGACCAGAGACCTGATGAGGTGTGTAGATATGCATCTGTAAGTGAGTTTGTGTGTACACAGTCGGATGGTTTGCTTTTGCTTTTTGTAAGAGGGTTTGCTGGTCAGCCCCTCACATGGAGTAAGGCAGAAACCGGGGCAGTGAGCAGCAGAGTTGTGTATATAACACCTGACTGGTTTTATTAGCGCTCAATATCCCTTTATATCTATTATAGAAAGTGATGCTCATTTGCATACTATAGGTGATGCAGGTGCTCAAATACAGCAACAATCACTGATCTTTAAATACGTTCCATCTGTGGGTGAAAATAATCACCTTCTGAATCTCTGTTTTACGGTTGCATTCGAGTGGGGCGTATCTGTGCAAGATTGTGGTTGGCAGAACAATGGCCTGCCAAAAGTGTCCATGTCCTAATCCCCACCACCTGGGAATTGAAGTAGCAGATGAAATTAAATTTGCTAATCTACTTACTTTAAACATGCAGATTATCCTGGATTATCTAGGTGGGTGAACTGTAATGGCAAATCTTTTAAATGAGGAAGAGGAAGGCATCAGAAGAGGAAGAGATAGACAGAAGAGTTAGCATCAGAAGAAGACGGTGTGAGAAGGACTGACAGCTGTTGCTGGCTTTGAAGGTGGAAGGAGTGGGTGAGCCAAGGAGGAAGAGCAGCCCTGGAGGCTGGAAAGGTAAGGAGATGGGCTGTGCCCTAAAGCCCCCGGAAAGAAGGAAAGCCTGCTGACTGCTCGATTTTCACCCTGTATGATCTGTTTCAGAGTTCTGATGATGTGTTGTTTAAACCACTAATTTCATGCTAATTTTTTACAGCAGCAATAGAAAACCAATATCACGGTATATGCATTTTTAAATTTTATAACACAGATAGTTTGAAAGAGTGAGAAATTCAGACGTTTGAGCTCATATTCTCAGAAGTTCCATCTGGAAGTCAGATCACAGGAGCAGTCCTTCTGACTCTGTTCCACGTCGTAATAAATAATACTTACGTTATCTCCCGTATACTCTGACGCCTTGCAAAGCTACACACCACGCCATAGATTTCCTAAACAGCAACGTTTAGAGCAATCGTTTCCATTTAAGTGGTACTTTCTACAACCATTTGTTTCTTTTTTCTTCCTTTAATGCATTTTAATTAAAGGTAAGAAGAGAATAAAAAAGAGTTGGAGGAACTACAGCAGCTGTGATGTGTGGGCATAGGAGAGCACAGTCTGCAGACTTATGCTCAGTTTGAAGGTAGAAAAACAGTGACTATAGATACATTGCTAAATGAGATTCTACATAAATCCAGGCTTTGAACATGAGACTTGATGTAAGTAAAAAAAGACACTGATTCCTCATGAATGCGTGCTGGTTTTTCTTGATGTTTAATTAATTCTAATGATGAAGTCTGAGTGCTCATTCAACAGAGACACTGACCCTATTTTAAAAATATAAGCCTTTACACAAATAATTGTTGGCTAAATGCTTGCAGTTATCAATAGCAGTTCCAATTTTGAATGTAATATTTAGTGCACAGAATGGCTTGCCCTGGCCAAGCAGAAAGAAAAACTGCAAAATCAAAGAGTCAACACGAGAATTTAAAACTATATAAAAGAGAGTCAATTTTTTTATGAGGAGGTGATCACATCTGTGGTTTTTCTGGGAAAAAAAAAATAATACTGGCTTCCTTCAGGGAGTCTCTCCTGTTATTTAGATCGACTGGAATGTGCTCTAGGAAAGCACACTCATTTTGACGTCAGCATAAGCAAAACAAATCGGCCTCAAAACATTCGACTGTAAAACATCTCCCACTCACCCACTGCTCTAGGGATGTGTTGGCATCGTCAGGAATCGTGGGTGATCATAACACCTGGTAGACACATCACTAGGGAAGTGTGGAAGTCAATAACAAAGCTAGAACCAACGATGTCTTCTTTCCTACATCATTAGGCTCAAGGAAAAGACGGTGGGAATTGTGGCAACTGCTGTTGTGTATTATTGTTATGCATTATTAATAGTAATAATTTTCTTGCCATATCACTGGTGGGTAGCCTTGTATTTTAAAATATAATAAGATCCACAGCTCCCTATCTACCTCATATACAAGTCTATGATTGTATGATGTTCCTTTATTCTTTCTACTATAAATTCTACTTACAGTTTTCAATATCATTATTGACATTAAGATCTTACCAAATAGAGTCGAGGGAGTTTCAAAAAATTTATACAATCAATTTGTACACATATGAAGGTGAAGCAAACATACCCATGTCAGTAAAATTATTGAATGGTCAAAAGGGGAAATAACCCATGAACTTCATATAAAGAGTGAAACTGTTTAGAGTGAAAGAAACTGGAATTTTCATCTTGCTCCACTCCTAACTAGTTATATGCTCCAGGACTACTTACTCATCATGTTTAAACCTTATTTTGTTTTGAATATTTTCTTTCTCTAAAGGTTAAAATCCCCACTGAGCTTGTGGGTTTGCTGCGAGTACTGCATAAGTTAACCTAAGATCTTACCCTTCGTCCTCTCCTTTCCTGCCAGAACTCTGATTTACTCCAAGTGCTTTGATCTTAGGCTACGTGAGCCCAGCACCTGTTCCACAGGTATGTTCTATAGGTGGGCATGGCCTTTGTTGGGCAATGAGATATAGGAGAAAGTCTTCTAGGGGCTGCTGGAAAGTTTTGCCTCCCCACTAAGAGGGAAGGAGCAAGAAGATACTTCTTCCATGCCTTTGCGTGCTTCATGCCTTTGAACTCTGTCTAGAGAAGATGATGCTTTGGATTGCCTCACCAGTCTTGTGATGGGGAAGGCAACGACTGGAGAAATACCAGCAACTGCTTATTTCCAGAATTACTGTTTTGTGGTGGGAAAATCCCTCTGGTTTTAAGACTGTTGATTGTTGGTAGGACTTTCTAGTATTTGAACCTTGACCTTATTAGGAATGCAGGGATTGTTAATGACTGTTTTTAATGTCGTTTTACTATATTATAAAGTGTATCACAAGCGGTACTGATAGGCCGGTTTGATAAGTTCCCAGATGAGAGAGAGAATTCCAATTGCAAAAATCATGGTAAACTTCACAGAGGAGGAATCCATCCCACTGGACTTGATGGGTTTTGGTCTTTGAGCATGGAGAGGCTGGAAAGGGTATGTGGGGGAATTCCGTTTTGAGCTAGCAGACCCTTCCCCAGGTACAAATAATATTTCAAGCCTCAGTGTAATAAGGACAAAGGAGAAGCGTGGAAATGGAGAGCTTCTCACTCAGAGCTGCAGGCCCACCTTCTCTTGCAAAGCTCTTCTAGTCTATGTATTATCTTTGGGTTATCTATGGACTTAGAGCAAGTGCAATATAGATTTAGTTTGGCTTTGTTTTGAACACTATCTTGACTGACTCTAATAGTTTTAGAATAAATATAGCCTTACTTCTGCTTACATTATTTTTGGGATTTTTTTAAAGAAAAAATACATTCCTTTAGTTTAAGAATTGGTAAAACATACATATTGACCAGGTTTTATTTTTCATCCAGCAAAGTATCACGATTTGTTGCAATGTGCACAGCCAGCTTAAAAAAAAAAAAGAGCTATTCTTAGGGCTTATACTACCTAATTTCAACAGCACCACTAAGCAAAACAAGGTGTAGCTTTAACAGAAGGAGAATGGGGAAAACAAGCACAGAGAAGAAGCGGGTGCAGGCAGCCGCTGGCCTCTCCTTATTGCACAGGACAGGCAAGGCAGGGCCGCTCTCTGTGGCCAGGCTTCAGCAACTCAGGCACCCCAGTGCCAGAATCAGCCCCACCACACAACACGTACAGGTTAGCTGAAAACTGTTTAGGACATGCAGAGTTTCTCCAAGTAGCAAGAAACCTATCAAAGGACCATCAGACCCTGGAATAGAGTGAGGATGAGTGACAGCACATTTGTTCTTGATTCCCTTGTATTTCCTGGTTGGGCCAGAACAAAATAAGAAACAGAAAAGGTGAGACTTGCTGAACGTCACATGGCATTTCATCATTATGTTATCTATTTTGGAACATTTCAACTCATTTTCAACCTTTTCCAAAATGTTTGTCTTTTCAGGTTTCTCCAGTCAACGTTTTTAGTATTGTCCCCACCATTTTTTGTGGCAGTCTATTTTTGAAATGCACATCTTTGGCTACCTTGAATAATTGGAAATAAAAACGATGTTGAAAAGAAGTCACAGAGTACCCAAAAATAGACAAGGACTGTGGCAGTTATTAAATATGATTCCATTAGGAAGTATCATGGTTTTGTTAGGTAGGTGTTTTGAGACAATAATATTAGGTCTAATTATTTTGCAAGTGGGTAGTTTGCTCAGTTATATGTGATTAAGAGGGGAGGTTGGGGTGTAGCTTAGCTATGCCTTTTTCCAAGACGCTACCCTGTCTTCAGTGTCTTGCAATTCTACTGTAGCTCAATGCCCATCACATTCGGTGGGGTATAGAGTGAATAAAAACAGAAAAAGCAAAACAGACAAAAGAACAAAGGAATGTAGTTCAATTTCAATCAAATATCTGATTTTGATTTTTAATCAAAGGGGATCAAAAGTGGTCAATACAGAGGGGCCATTTGAGTCTTGTCAAAATAATTATAATTTTTGTTTTTCTTAGGACTGCATCTTAAACACTTAGTGAATAAGTTTGGTAGTACGCTGGCATGAAAACAGAAAATGTGCCCTTGTTAACTTATCCATCTTTAAACAAAACAACAACGACAGACTGCAGCAATTATCGGTTGTCCTATGAACCCAGTTCGTTGTGACATGTGAGGATAGACTGGGAACTTGCCTTGACTTGAGTATGTTATGTCCATACATTGTAAAGTATAATTTTTCACAGCATTTTGCAACAAGTGAAATAGGTATTAATTTAAGAATAGAAAATATATATTTGGGATCAATTCTCACTTTGCAATACTGACAATTATGGTAGAAGATAATTAATGACTATAGAAGAATAACCAATGTTTAGTTTAAAAGGGTTTTCAAACAAAGACTATTTTAGGCTTTAAAATTACTGTTGTTTAAATTTTTAAAATTAAATATATATGATATTTAAAACAGTATGAATTTCCTCTTAGTTTTTGGATTGCATTATTTTTGAATGGTCTCATTAACCAAAAATCTTAACTGATTTTAAATATTTGCCATAATTTCAAGAGCATTCAGTAAAATGGAAATCGTCTGTTTTTCATTGTACAGCTGTTGGGATGCACTGTACACCTAAACTGTATTCAATCATGATTTACTACATAAATTTGATTAACTTAAATGCATGGTAAGCCCTTTCTTGTTAATATAAATGGAACAAATTAGTGTTTTAAATAGAAGAGGAAAGAGAGGAAGCAACACAAATATTCCAGACTATCTGGGCTGTTTTTAAATGCTTTTTTTCTTCTCTTTACTTAGTTAAATCTCCTTTCTATAATTAAATTAAAATGATTGTGCCTGGATGATTAAATTTTTCCCAATATGTATGTTTCATTGGTAATATCTAAATGTTACAGTATAATACGTATTGTCAAAGTTCTGTACGAAAGTCTATTAAAAGAAATAATTTTGTACATTTAATCTCTCTCCTGCACCCTATTAAATTTAGTTGTAACAATATGAAAATGTAATTTGAGCTTATTCTCATTTGTTTACACTATGCTTTTCTCGGTCCTGGAGGATGAGATTATATGATCTTTGTTTTCTGTATTTTGTACTCTCTGAACTTTTTAAACATCAAAATATGCATATTATTTATAATCAGAAAGAAGAAAGCTATCTTATTTTGAAAACCATCATTTTATTATTAAAAGCTTATCAGAACGAGGGAGAAGCCTTGCCCTGTTTACTGTTGTAGACACATTGTTCATTAAGGATGACTTGTTTGGAAAAATCCACTCCCAAGACCTCTGGACCTCTAGGGCTAAGCAGGGCAGAGCACTGGGTGGGTTGGGCATAAGATCATAAGACTCTGGCGTGGAAGTGCTTGAGTTCAGATCCCAGCTCTGTGGCTTATTACTGTTTGACCTTGGGCAAGTTACTTTGTGCCTTTTCTCTTTAGTTTATTCTCCCATAAGTGTTGATAAAAAAAGTACTAGCTGCCTCACAAAGACTTAAGCTGTTAATAAACACAAAGACTTTGGAACAATGCCTAGCACAGATGACCATTCTATAACTTGATGTTAGGTGTGACTGTGAGCTGCATAGTATGAAGCACTTCCAAAAAATTAAGTTAAAAAAGAATTATATACAAATATTCAAAAATAATCTGGAACATCCAGTGGCATTTTCCCCAGGTCCTTTTCTCTGTGGGACTATACTGCTCCAGACAAGAGGGCAATTGAGCATTTGCCCAGTGAATTGAGGTAAAAAATGCCAGCAGATTCATGGGCACTGGACACAACAGATAATTCAGAGAAAAGGAAATACAGATAGCCAATTAGCAATGAAAGGTTTTCAACCTCAATGCTAATCAAGAACTTGCAAATGAAGATAAGGGTAACGTGGTTCACTTATCAAATTAGCAAAGATTATAAAATAAAGGCTGAAATCCAAGGCATGAAGGGTCAGACACACGTTCTTATACACTGCTGATGGAAGTAGAAATTAGTCAAACCCTTTGAAAGCAATTTAGCAATGTACAAGAAAACATACAAATCCTCAAGAGCTTTGAGTTAGTAACTCTTTCTGGGGAGTTATCCTAAGGAAATAAAGATAAAGACATTCATGGCAGCAGTATTTATAACATTCGAAAATGAAAATAATCTAACTTTCTAACAATAGGCAATTAGTTCAATAAATGAGAGTACAACTAGATGCTAGATATTGTATAATATTGCAGTAATATTGGTAAGTAGAGATATTAATGAGTTTTGACCTCGAAACTACTTATGACTGAAGGTTGGACCATGTAACCAGCACTGTTTCCTCTGGGTAGAGAGGAATGCATAGGTGTGATCCCTGGCTATACTTTGCCCTGTCACCATGCTTCCCTGGTATGATGGGTAAATTTGGGATGGATAACTGGACATGATCTACTCTACCCTTTTTCTTTTAGAAATCTAGCTGCTTGTAGGGAGCATCTGTCCTCTTCCCCTGGGTGATAGAATCTTTCTTTAGAGGCATGTTTTTTCCTCCCATATCAGAAAGATTGTTCCATCTAGCATTGACCAAGAGAGGGGCTAACACTGCCTACTTCTGAGATTCAACTGGGAGGATTATTTGGCTGTCACACTAAACCACATACTTCAGCATGGCCTTTATCAATAAAAGTGATACATTGATTTTCCATCTCTCAGCATTCTTTTATATGTATTTTTCAAAAACTTTGTGGGAAAGAAAAGCATTATATTTTAAAAGACTCCACAGGTACTTCAACATTAGAAACTGACCATTAATAAAAACTACATAACAACTTAATCCCAAATGTCAGTTATTTGACATCAATACACATTTATTATCTCACAGTTTGTGAGGGTCAGGAATCCAGGCATGGCTTAGCTGAGTGCAGCTACCTCAAGGTCTCTCATAGGTTGCGATCAAGTTTGGGCTAGAGCTGTGGTCTCATCTGAAGGCTTGATAGAGGGAGAACTTGTTTCCAAGCTCGCTCATGTTGTTGTGGCAGAATTGAGTTTCTTGCTGGCTATTGGCCTCTGGCCTTTCTCAGCCTCTTGCTATGTGGGTTGTCTCCTAGTGCAGCTCACAACATGGCAACTGGCTTTCCTCAGAGCAGGTGGCTGAGAGTGCAAGGGAGCATGCACCAGGCAGAAGGCACTGTGGTTTTGTAACCACATCTCAGAAGTGACATTCCTATTACTTTTGCTATATTCTATTTCCTAGCAGAGAGTCACTAGGTCCAGCACACACTCAAAGGGAGGAGATTATATAAGAACATGAGTACCAGGAGGCTAGGATCACTGGGACCATTTTAATGGCTACACACTTCCAAAACTAACATCCACCACAAGACAGGCTCATAGCTAATCTCATTTAAACTTAATAACAAGCCAAGGAGTCAGTTAGTAAGATTATCTGATTTTAAAAATGAAGATGTGGAGGCTTGAAAATGTTAAGTGTCTGGTTTGAAAGCTCACAAAATAGTAAAGGGACTGATCAGGGATTGGAACCATGACAGTCCACTCGCAGATTGTGTCTCCTTAGCTACTTGGAAAATATTCAGGAAAAACTTGAATTGCAGATAGGCAAATACATTTTATGACCTTATTTTTGTTAAAAATATATTTAAAAGAGGAAGAAGACATATTAAAATATTTTAGAAAAACTTTAAACCTTTCAGTGAAGGAATTACAGGTAGGTATGTTTTCCCCTATTCTTTACATGTTCATATATATTTTTCAAAATGCTGATTATGGGCTTTTTATTTATCTAATATGGGGCAAGCTATGAACACAACAGAAAAAGTCTGTTCTCATAGGCCTTACACCAGGCCACCAAGGGTGCGCGAGCCATCTTCCCTGAGTGCAAGCAGTCAGGTGCACTGTCTCCAAAAGGTGACATATAAATAGAGACCTAAATAAATTGAGTAAACACGTAATGTTTTTATAATCACAAAAATACAGAGAAAATTTAAAGCTTGGGTGTCACACTATAGCTTAAAATTTGAAAGTCTTAAAAATTTTCCCATTCATTCATTTTATATTCAGTCCTTTTTTCACTCAGTTATGGATTTGTATTGAGGGCCTATTCGGTGCCAAGCACTGTGCTAAGTACTGGGAATTTAACAGCTAGTTAAACGTATCTCCCTTCTCAGATTCATTTTAGAGTAGAGTGGAGAACACAGTTGTTCATCAACGAATGACTGAGATATATAATTGCAAACTGTGATCGGTATTACGAAGAAAATACACAGGCTATCAAGAGAGCAGAAACCAGCAGGGCAGGTCAATGAAGAGTCAGCCACAGAGGTCACTGGAACTGTAGTCACCAGTGACATCCATTTGGGAAAGGTTATATGTAAAAAGAGAATTGGGTAAGAAAAGAATCTTGAAAAACTCCCAAAGCTAATGGTCAAAGAAAGAGGATGAGCTGCAAGGAAAATTGAGAGGCAGGAGGAAAGTCCAATGGAAGCCAAGGGAAGAAAGCTCTCCTGGAGGACGAGAGTGGGCAGCCCTGCTGCATGAAGCAGGAGAGGGCTGGGAAGTGAGAAGCAGCTTCGGTGTTTAGTGACATGGTGTGAGTAAGCCTAGGGGCAGCCTTGGCAGATTGAAGTGGGTTCTAACTTGATGGGAGGAGAAGAAACAGGGACCATGTATATGAATAGCTTTTAACGCGTGTTTGGCTGTAGAGAAGAAAAATATAGGTTTGTAGGTGAAGGGAAAAGTGGAACCAAAGAAGGGTTTTAGATTATCTTTTCTTTTTTAAATATAAGAGAAACTGTAGTTACTGAAATAGTGAAGATTTTTATCTTATAGAGAGGACAGATGTTGGCTGAGGGTGGGGACCATTAGAAAAAAGGTGACTGGTTCCCGAGAAGGAGTTTGGGGGAAGAATCCAGAGAAGAATAGAAGAAAATGAATCTCCTTCACCGTCCTGTTGAACGTCCTGTTCCTGTCATCTTTCTCTTTTTTTCAAGGAAGCAAAGGAATCTTTAAAATGTTTTCAAATGTAGATGCTTAGAATTTGGGAGCATAAATGCAAACATCACACCCAAAAATGTTTTCATTACTCATCTCACTTTTTAAAGCACTCTTCTATGATTTCATTATTTTTATTTCCAGGACAGCCTGGTGAGGTTGTTGGGATGGCTGCCAATCAGTTCATGTGACTTACCTATGGAAACACAATGTCAATCTTGCTATTTATAAAGTGTCGAGAGATCCAGATCACCTAACTGTCATGCCAATGCAGTTTTATTTTTTTACCATACTATGCCTCCTTAGACTCTTAAATCCATTAAATATAATCGTAAACTTCATAGCTTGACAGTATAACTTGAAGACAAAGAAGAAAACACCACAGAGAAGGTTTGGCTCGTTTGTATCTTGACACCCTGGTAAATGCTTTCTTTACTCTCATCTGAAGGAAATTAGATGGAAACAGGACACACGTGTAATGTCTTCCACATGAATTGAAGTGCACGGTGGATAAATGTCTGGACTTGCACGCTTGACAAAGGTCGGTCTTAGTACCATGTACTCAGCCGCTCTGGGGTGAACAGACACTACTGGAGAGCCGATTCCATCAGGCCCTGGAGACACTCCGAGCCTCCGTGCTTCTTGTTTAATAACACGAGCAGCACAGGGTTCTCAGGCAGCCTTTGTGGTTTGATGAAATGGTATATATTTTCATTAGATTTTTGTGTCTGTGTGTGGGAATATTCTGAAAACAACAAAGCTATATAGAGATAAGTAATTACATTAATAAAATAAAATAAACAATACTAACACTTATTGAGTACTTACTCTTTCCTATTTTCAACAGCTTTAAGTGGCCTCTCACTCCAGTATTTAATTATTCCATTTTAAATCCTGTCTTAGTCTGTGTTGCTATGAAGGTACATCTGAGGCTGGGAAATTTATAAAGAAAAGAGATTTATTTGGCTCACGGTTCTGCAGGCTGTACAAGAAGCATGACACCAGCACCTGCTTCTGGTGAGGCCACAGGGAACTTTCATTCATGATGGAAGGCAAGGGCAGCTGGCGTAACCCTTACGGATCACATGGCGAGAGAGGGAGCAAGAGAGCGGGCAGGAGGTGCCAGGCTGTTTTTAACACTCAGATCTCAGGAGAACTAACAGAGTGAGAGCTCATTCCTTACCTGGAGGACAGCACCGAGACATTCATGAGGGATCTGCCCCCATAACCCAAACACCTCCCACCAGGCCTCACTTCCAACGTGGGGGGTCACGTTTCCATACGAGATTTGAAGGGGAGAAACATCCGAACTACATCGAGTTCTTAATCAAGGACAGAGCATTAATCCTGTTCTCAAACCAATACCATTGCTGTCCCACTGACATAGACTGGGATTTCCTTGGAAGCGCAAGTAATGGAGACCATAGCTAACTTTTTGGAGATAGGCTGCAGCTTCTCCCAACATGGAGCGAGAGGCCTGGAAAATAACCGATCTTGTTTCCAGCTTGTCCTTTTGCACTAAGGCATGTTCAGAAGCATGAGCAGTCCTTCTGCCTCTCCTCTAGCCACGCCAAACTGTGCTCTCTTTTAAATCCTGGCATTTATTTCTGAATCCTTGGCGCTTTCTGCTGCAAGGTCTGTTCTTCCCTGCTCTCATCCCATCTTGACCTCCATCAGTGTGGTCAATTTCAACGGACCCGCAGGTCTTTCTCCAGAAAGTCTCCACTGACCACTCCCCCCCACAACCCTACTATGGGTGGAGTAATCCCAAACACCAATATTCTAAAACAATCATGTACAAAATGTCCTTGAAATATATTGAAATAAATGGACGTGTAATTCTTTTCAGTTACTTCCGACTGGGCAAGGAACAGAGCAGCAGAAATAATGAGATTCAGCGTTTTTCCTTCTTTTAATGCAGGTTGTAGGGCTGGGATTTTACTTCTGAATGCTACTGGTTTGTTTAATTTTCCAAAAAAAGTGTGAGAATATATGCTCAAATTTCTCAAAATACTTAAAAACGTATTTTACTTGACCTCAGGTTGTACAAGGAGTTCAGCCAAAGCTTGTGCATCTGATGACAGGTCACTCAAGTAGATATATTTGAATTCTGTCTTGAAACAGTTTGGCTTCTAATCATCTTGCAATGATTTTCAAGTTATTCTTGAATTTTTCTGCACCATTCTATGACTTGCATGGAATTTATTTTGTGACAGAAGGCCACATTCTGCCTACGAGGGCTGGTTATTCTGTTACAATTTCCTCCTGAAGATTCATGTAATATTATTTTCTTTCTCTCATGATTCCTTCTTCTTTAATTATCTTATAAGAGAACACTTGGTAGTTCAAATCACATCTAATGTTTCCCTGATGACAAAAGTATTCGTGGTTTTGTTAATTCCACCAAACAAACTCTAGTGTCTGAGTATATTTTTTACAATTCATCTAATTTAAGTGACTGGCCATGTTAATCAACACAGCAGCTTTTTTCATCAGTACATCCAGAGGAATAAATGAAATACAAGACTTGGAATCTGGGTTGTGTGTTCTGTTTCTCACACCTACAATTAATTACTTTCAGATATAAGTGATGGGATAGAGGGAGAAAGCTGAGATAAGGGACAGTTCAATTATAGCAGAAAGCCTATGTGAGGTGCAGTTTCAGGGCTGGTCCAGTTCAGCAGCTCATTCTTGTGTATAAGGAACAGGTTCTTTTTATCACTCTTCTCTGCCTTCCATGGGTTAGGTTGGTCCTAACACTGTCGGCCTACCTGACAGCAAAACACTGCAATTCCAGACTTTTGTCTGTACATGCACAGACCAGCAGAAGACAAAATATTTGTGTGTGTGTGGAGGGGTAAGCTCTAAAAGAGTGAGAGTTTATTTTCCAGAAATCATAGCAAAACTTTTCGTGTGTCTCTTTGGCCCTGAAATATGTGCTCATTTCTAGAACAAAGTCTGACCAGGGCATGGTCAAAACTGCTTGAGTAAAGCCTGGATAACTGGATTAACGTTAAGAACAAGAGGATGGCATTACCCAGATTGCTTTGACCAGTCAGCTTTCACCCCGGAAGGGGGGTTCGCCCCTGTTCTATGATAGTCACCTATGCTGTGTATCTATCGACCTAACTAGAATGTGGATTCACAGAAACAGGGTCTTGCACTCATTTCACTTTGCATTTCTCGGTCAGAACACATTTGCCCTCACATCATAAGCACTCAAAATATTTATTCAATGTGAATAAAGCAGCCAGTTTCCCATATGAGCTGCTTTTAGGTTTGTTCCCTTTCACCGATTCCAAGATTACTCATTTAGCACCTATTTTATACGGTACTCAGGGGAGTAAAATGGTGATGAACAACCCAGTCCTTGTTCTTAAGGAACTTACAGTTTCGTAAGAGAGAGAAAGATACATACATAAACAATTTTAATAAAATGTGATGATGTTACTGCCGAGCGCTGCAGGGCTGAGTTGGGGAACTTCCTGGGCTAACTGGAGGTGAGGAGGCCTCTCAGAGGAAGCAATATTTCCATGGAGGTCTGTCAGGCTTATGCAGCTTTGCCAAGAGAAGGGGGAGATGAATGGTTCACTGTGGAGAAGGATGATTCACTTTAGAGAGGGACATGACAAGACCCCATTATGATACCCATCACTCACTTTACAAAGTCTCACTGGAGACAGTGTGATATTACCTATTGTTAGACTGGTGTGGTCAGTTGCTCTAACTAGGAGCATCAGGGGTATTCGGCCAGTACATAATGAGGAAGCTAATTCTGCAGAAGCAGCTTCTGCAAGTGTTTCAGCTTTTTTGCTTACTCGACACCAGAGAGGCCCACTACTTAGCATAATTTGTCTTAGAAATGTGTGTTTGGCCGGGTGCGGTGGTTCACGCCTGTAATCCCAGCACTTTGGGAGGCTGAGGTGGGCAGATCACGAGGTCAAGAGATTGAGACCATCCTGGCCAACATGGTGAAACCCTGTCTCTACTAAAAATACAAAAATTAGCTGGGTGTGGTGGCGGGCACCTGTAGTCCCAGCTACTCGAGAGGCTGAGGCAGGAGAATCGCTTGAACCTGGCAGGCAGAGGTTGCAGTGAATGGAGATCGCGCCACTGCACTCCAGCATGGCGACAGAGCGAGACTCCGTCTCAAAAAAAAAAAAAAGAAATGTTGTGTTCATCCACGTCTTAGCCCCTTCTGACTGACATAAGACACCACCACAAACTGGGTGGCTTATAAACAATGGCAGTTTATTTCTCACAGTTCTGGAAGCTGAGAAGTTTGAGATCAAGACGCTGGCAGGTTCGGTGTTTGGTGAAGTTCCCCTTCCTGGTTCAGAGACATCGCCACCTCCTGTGTCCTCATGTGGTGTGAGGGGTCAGGTGGCCCTCTGGGGCCTCTCTTATAAAGATACTGATTCCGTTCATGAGGCTTTCCCATGTTTGCTGTATCAACTCCTCCATTAAGTATTATTATATTCCCTAGTTGTCAGATGAGGAGACTGAGGCAAAGAGTGGTTGAGGCACTTGTCTAAGGACACAGAGGTAGAAAGCAATAGACAGTAGGTGGCAATTCTGAATCAGGCTCCTGAGCTACCGTAGGAGAGCGGGGAAGGCCGTTTGTGGAGAGATGGCCTTCACAAAGGCCAGCTTGTCCTAAGGAGAGGAGGGTGGAATTGTGGGAGGGATACAGGGAGCCAAGGGACATTGTTTAAAATTAGAGATATTTCGGAATGTTTATAAGGTAATAACAATAAACTCGTCTATATACAGGCTAAAAAAGAGATTGACAGTTGAACAGAAGCCCCTCAGGAGGCAGAAGGGGGTAAAATTGAGGCAAAAAGGGACAACTTTGTAACAAGAAGGAAGAGTGAAAAATAAGAATGGAGGAATGGGAGGAACTGCCCTGTGGTGGGAGTGGCAGAATGCTGACGTATTGATTTTCCTTGTAAAGTGTGAGGAGAGTGAAGGAGGAGGTAGAACGAGAGCTTTGAGTCGAGTGATGTTTTGAAAAACAAGTGTCATAGAGAATGGAGAGAAAGGCGGGTAATGAAACTAAGAAAGATCTCTTGGTAGTGACGAGAGCCTGGGTGGGTTTGGAGAACAGAAAATGATGGTGGCAAGCTAGTAAATCACATTTTTTTTTTGGAAAAAAAAGTCAAATGCTCTGATTTGGAGGGTTTGCTAATTTTGTTGGTGCAAACACCAATTTTGTTGGTTCAAACATGGTTCATAACAAACCACTGGTGGTTTAAGAAGTGGCTCAAAAAATTTCTGCATATTTAACCACTGACTGTCAGGAAAAGCACGATCTTAGGCCAGTGCATCACTGACCTGTACCGGCTTGTGCGATTTCCTCCACAGCACAGTGAAGAAACAGAAGCAGAGTGCTTGGGTTGGCCCAAGGTTGTGGTTTCACCTGGTGAATGGTACAAAGGAAAAGGGACAGAAAGATAAGAATATAACTAAAGGAGTGATGTGATTACATGTAATCCAGATTGCACAGACATAGCAGAGGTGATGAGAAACTAGTATTGGTGACAGTGAAGAACAAATGTACTGGGAATAATAGATATTTAGCGTCATTCTTATGGTGTGGTTTGTGTTGAGGAGAGAGGTTATAGAAGGAATGGAAGATCATGTGTAGGTGGTCAAGATCGAGTGAAAAATAAAACCTTTCAAGTCTTTTAGGGACCTGTTAAAAGCAACAGTACCGGTTGGATTATGAACTGGAGTAACAGATATCTGGATGCATCCCTGGAATGCACAAGATGACACTCTGTTTACTGTCCCTGAGACCTTACAGGTGGTCAGCTCCTTGGCTGCTCTGGAAGCCAATACCCATGAACCAGGACTCAAAGGGACTGTATAATTTCAAAATTCCATAGCTTTGTTTGAGAAAGCCCCAAACCTCTAGCAGAGAATAGGTGTTTCACAGTCTGAACCAATCTGGTTTTTGTGGCCAATTTCTCATTCTTTATTTTTTTTGTATCCATTCCACATACCTCTTTCACCCACACTCACAACTGTCAGACAAGATTATTCTGCACTGTTTAGTACCTCTCCGCTTTTACACATGCTCTCTCCTTCCTATTTATACATAGAATGCCTTTTCTCACCACCCATCATCTTTGGCCACCTGGCAAATATTGACTTATTCTTTATGCCTTCTTTCTAAAGTTCTCCCTTTTATAGGAATTCCTTCCCCTTCCCTCTCCAAGATGGCTTGCCCTTCATTGTGATAGTGTAGTGTTCTGTGCAGTAAAAATGGAAATATTTCTCACATTGCATTCTCACTTTAAATTTATTTGTATCTCTCTAGCACTAGACTGCCACCTTCTTGAGGATAAGGATCATGTTTGATTCATACTGGTATCCCTATTACTTAGCAAAGCACCAGGTATATACATTCAAGGATTTTGTTTTGTTTTGTTTAATGGATGAGGTCCATGTTGCCTGGAACCTACACTCAAAAGATCTAAATCATTCTGAAAAACTGACGCAAAGACAATATACATGTTTCCAATGCTACCTTCTCATTATGTTAGCAACAAGCCTAAGATGAGAATATGGAAGGAATTTTGAGAACAGGGTATACCAAAATGGTTAAAGGCAAGATGGCTAATATATGTAGTGATTTCCCATTCTATAACTGATATGGTTTGGCTGTGTCCTCACCCAAATCTCATCTTGAATTCCCACATGTTGTGGGAGGAACCTGGTGGGAGGTAATGGCAGCAGATCTTTCTCATGCTGTTCTCATGATAGTAAGTAAGTATCACAAGATCTGATGGTTTTAATAATGGGAGTTTCCCTGCACAAGCGCTCTCTTTGCCTGCCACCATCCATGTAAGACGTGACTTGCTCCTCCTTGCCTTGCCTTCTGCCATGATTGTGAGGCTTCCCCAGCCACATGGAACAGTAAGTCCATTAAACATCTTTTTCTTCCCAGTCTCAGGTATGTTTTTATCAGCAGTGTGAAAATGGACTAATATAATAACACAAAGGAGAAATTGCTAACCCATAATGACACTTTCCCACTGAGCCAGGACGAAACCTTAAAATCCTTCTCAGCAAAGCCTTCCAAACTGTCACAACAAATAGTGTGGAGTTGGCGTGTGGGAGGAACCTTGTGTACCATCCACAACAGAAAGTCTCTCTCCCTAGCAGCTGACTCTCAAAAGTGGTAAAGAATATTTTTCCTCTGCCTTTGGTTCACTGAAACTGTTCTAAATAATATGCTCCATTTCACTAATAAGTAAAAAGCAACAGATTGAGTTTGTTCCCAAGCCTTAATTATAAATCATTTTATCTTCCACTAAAGAGTATATTTTGATGTTTCGAAAATATTGAAACCATTCCATGTCTTAATGAACAACATAGAAAAGAGTTCTACATCTTGCATAAATTCATTTTGCTTAAATATTTCCATGGTCCACTGTATAACACAGTCTATCTCTAGTTCAAGAAAATTCTTTTATAAAACAAACACTGTGTTTTATGCCCTGTTATCACATCATGATTCTTTATTTCTAGCTGATCAATAATTAGATGAAGATACTTTTTTTAAAAATCAAAAGGTGAATTTAAAAAAATGTGCTGGGGAATCAGTTTTCTCTTTCAGTCAAAATATTTATGTATTTCTTTAGTTCTTGGACATTTTTTAATATCCTTTTTTTTTTTTGAGACAGTGTCTTGGAAGTTTGCTCAGGCAGGCCTTAACTCTTGGGCTCAAGCAGTCCTCCTGCCTCAGCCTCCCAAATAGGTAGGATTACAGGTGAACACCACTGAACCCAGCTATTTCCTTTATCATTTATTTGATAATTTCATGTCTTTAAATTTCTTGTCATCTTTTATATTTTCCAATCTCATTAACCTTTATCTTTTTGTTTTAGATTTCCTCACGGTTGTTTCTAAATCTTTGCATGGAGTCATTTATTTCAGATATTGTATTTCATTATTTGAGAGATTCTTTGTTCTCTAATATTTTCTATAATATCTTGTTTGTGTTTCATGGATTTACCATATTTTAAAATTTGTGGAAGCATAGTAATTGAACTTCTTAGTTATTTTTTGCAATGATTGTCTCTTGTCTAAATTCTCTCTTTTCTCCAGGTATTCTTCTATATTGATATTTTGAAATTTGTTTTTTATTTGCTGAGTTTCTCTTATATACGTGCCTAATGAGTAGCATTTCATTCAAGAAGAGAAACAACTCTGGGTATGTCTTTGCAGGAGGTAATTGAACCAAGGAAACGGGAAACTACAAAACCACGGGAAGCGCGGTGTTGCCTCGCGGCCCAGCAGGTCTCTCCTGCGGTGCAGGGATGGCGCAGGGCGCATGCGCAGGACCGGCAGCAGCTCTTCCGCCGTCCAGCGCCTGTGCAGGTGCCTCCCGCGGAGTCAGTCTAGGAGACGTTTCCAGGCGCCTAATCTTTGCAATCAAAAGAATCAGAAATGTTGCTGAGGCCCTAAGAGACAGTTCTGCACACCTGCTCAAAACAGAATCGGAGGATGGATGCTGGCGGATTGGGTGTGCGGCTCTTTGCTGGCTAGGTCTCCTACCAGACTTTTAAAAAGTAGCACGTGAAGGTGTATGGAGGTCGGCACACAGCGCTGCTTAGGACTCTGCCTTCACAGGAAGTGGGGAAGGAGCTAGCTGTGAGATGCAAGTCCCTCAAATAGTCACAACAACAACAACAACAACAAATATTTAATTTGGAATGCCACCTTCCAGGTTAGGGGCACCAGCTTTCCCCAACATTCCCTTCAGTTTCTTGGAGGAGAACCTCTGGGGTTTGGCACTGGGGAAATATCAGCTGTTATTTGCTTTCCATTTTGGGTAAGGATTGAGGGATGGAAGTGCTGATTCAGTCACTGTTTCCCTCTTCAGCAACACGCCTGCCTCAACCTCAGCCCTCGGCAATGCCTTCTGACTCCCAGCCCAGGGCCCTTCCGGACCTCATGGCTGGGCGGCTCTGGCCGCCTTCTCTGCAGCTCCTCGACGGTGTGGCAGCGCAGCGCAGGCCCTCCTGGCTGACCTTCAGAAATCTGCTGAAATCTTAAAATCAGAAAACAGGGAAGCTTGCTGCATCGATTGACTCTTCCTTTCACGAAAGATTTCTCTGCAGCGTGCAATGCTATGCACTGGAGAAAAGAAGGAAAGAAAGAAATCTGTTGAAATCACTGGTTCGTTGCTGTTGACCCTCTCTACCCCGTTGTCTTTGAGAACCTGGATTGTACTTACAGGCTTTATTTCATGGAGGCTTAGGGCAAACAGGTGGCAAGGGCCTATGTCTAATCTGCCATTTAACTCGGAGAGTTTTGCCTGCTTTTTAAGGTATCTTTGAGTACTTAATATGGGCCTTTATCTGATCTTTGCACCCTGACTTTTCATAACGGTACAGTGCACGTGCAAAATTCTGATCGGTCAAGCCTGAACTGCCTTCTGAACTCAGATGCTCATTTTTGATTCAGTTTCTTTGTAGCCCTAGGAGGACCATTCTTCTTCCTTTCTTCCCCTATGTATTTGAATAATTCATCAAGGCCAAATTAATTCCATTTCCTTCATCAAGGTGAATTCAGCTAATTGTAGCATTCTCCCTTCTCTGAACTATAATTGAACCATTATTACGTGATAAAGACATGTCTATACTAGACAACCTGGCACTACATATACTTTTTGTTATATAATTATTCATGTGTTCTAATTAGTTAAGTAACACTCTACTAGATTCTAGAAGTTATTTAAGGCACGTCATATATATACTCACTGCAGTTAGATTTACCTTGCTGAAACCAATGTCTCTTAGGGCATAGCATGATACTGGAGATACGGTAAAATATTAATACACAAATGTACAATTTATTCGTTACAAAAAATTTACACTGCAATCAACTACATACACATACGTTCTTTTTTAAAAATTCTTTAAATTATACTTTAAGTTCTAGGATACATATGCAGAACGTGCAGGTTTGTTACATAGGTATACATGTGCCATGGTGGTTTGCTGCACCCATCAACCTGTCATCTACATTAGGTGTTTCAACTAATGCTATCCCTCCCCTAAACCCCCACATCCTGACACGCCCTGGTGTGTAATGTTCCCCTCCCTGTGTCCATGTGTTCTCATTGTTCAACTCCCACTTATGAGTGAGAACATGTGGTATTTGACATATACTTTCTTTCTACTTATCTTGCCAATTTTTCTTTTCCTATCCTGAGTTTTCCAGACAAAATAGCTAAAGAAGTCAAGAAAACCAAAGGATATTAAAAAGAAAGTGGCAACAGACAATAAAAGGTATTAGTAATTGACACACATTGAATCCTTCTTCTTTTCCTTATTATTTTTATCAGTTGTGCTTATCTTTACTTGTGCCACAGTGAGCACTAGAATTCTTCCATGGTAGGTTGGTGTGTAATAGTTAAATGAACACTCTTATAATATTTAGGCATTTCATAGTGTGTCATCTTAAATTAATGTAATTTTCATAATTTTTACAGTTTGAATATATTCTATGTGCAATTTTAATTTTTTCTGAGAAAGAACTGTCTGCTGAGAAATAGTGAAATGAAACTCTTCATTTTGATGACTGGAAAAAGATGGGAGTAGTGTCTCCACTGCCAGACAGACTGCATCTCTGCTGCCAGACGTCCTGGGATGTTGCTGTGGGTTTTTGACAGGCTCCTTGCACTGTTGAAGTCAAATTCCTTCCTAGCGGCACACACCTTTCCAGCACTAATCTATGTGAAAAATAAGAAAATCTTTCTTCCGGTTGTTGTCTGGGGCACCCCTGCATCTTTGAAACTATTATTTTGTTTGTTAGGCAGAAGCTCCTGGGCAGCTGCCAGCCTTCTCTGTGGTGTTTGAGCACTGGCCCCTGAGCACTGTATGTGACATATTATTAAAGAATTATTAAAGACCAATGGCATGCTTTGGTCATTTTTCTTATCTAACAGTCATAGTAAAACTGAAAACTAGAAATTATGGGCCAGGCGCGGTGGCTCACGCCTGTAATCCCAGCACTTTGGGAGGCCAAGGCGGGCAGATCACAAGGTCAGGAGATCGAGACCATCCTGGCTAACACGGTGAAACCCCGTCTCTATTAAAAATACAAAAAATTAGCCGGGCGTGGTGGTGGGCGCCTGTAGTCCCAGCTACTTGGGAGGTTGAGGCAGGAGAATGGCAGGAACCCGGGAGGCGGAGCTTGCAGTGAGCCGAGATCGCGCCACTGCACTCCAGCCTGGGCGACAGAGCGAGACTCTGTCTCAAAAAAAAAAAAAAAAAGAAATTATGAATGACAAGAAGGGGAAATTTAAATGAGGCCCCCAATTTACTTCTTTTTACTATCAGTTTTAATAATTTATTTTTCATTAGCAGAGGTATTTTACATGAATTTTCTTAGTCTTCCTTTCCTTTCTCCAGAGTGCAGGTTCAAACTTTATCTAACAATTCATATACATTTTCAATTATCATACAATAATGGTAAAACATTAATTAAAAATTTATATGTATTTTAAAGTGTAATGTTACCATATAAATTATGTATATTTTATCCATATATCTGACACTTACCTATAACATGAATGAAAAGAGGTTATACATAAAATTCACATGTTATTATTTTATTTACCATGCAATTTAGAATTAAATCAGGATGTTGGCAGAAAGCTAGCTAAACCCCTAACTGACATGTACCCTCTCAGCAATGTAACTAAGGATGATGGCACTCTGGCACCCACGCTAGGTGTGTGGTAGAAAGCACGCCAATTCTTGGGACAACATACGACAGAAGGAATTTGGTATAGGACATCTGGATATTTAGCACTTTATGCAAAAATACATAGATCCTTTATTTTTCCTTTTCTTTCGACATTTGTCGTACAAAGTCTTAAAAATCTATTCTTTGGAATATATAAGTTGGCCATATTCATATGCTTCTTGAAAAAGCTATTTTTAAAAAACTTTTAGTTCTAGCATTTAATGTTGGAGACCAGTACTACCCACTTGGACTTTGCGCAGTGATAGACACACTTTATATCTGCAAAATCTAATAGAGTGATGACTAGCTACGTGTGTCCATTTAACACTAGAAATGTACTTGGTGCAACTGAGGAGCTGAATTTTCATTTTTATTTAGTTTTAATTCATTTAAGTTTAGATAGCCACATGTGGTTGATGGCTACCATACTAGTAAAGCTATAGGCTATTAACAGTCTCAGTTTACCAGTGGTTAAGACTAGCTGAAGTATAAGATATTTCTTAATTACAGAAGGAAAATTGTCTGATGAAATATTAAGGACCTTTCATTGTACATGCATTATAGTGATATTAAAGTAGTTTCAAAGTAGAATAGCATAATATTAATAAATATACATGAAATATATTCATGCACATATATATACTTTTATAAATAAATATGTGTGTTTATTCAAACCAGAGAATTCATTAAATCTGATTATACAGTAGTAATATACAAAAACTGAAAAACTGCTATAAAATTTCATGGCTAGAAACATGTTGTTGTCAGTGAATCCATAAATGCTGGTACACACATAGCAATAAAGCATAATAAACTTAATGGCAGAATAAGTCCCACCATATATGCCGTACCAAAAAGCAAAAATGCTACTATATTTTCATGAATATTGGTGACTAAAAAGTAAAGCAATGTAAAATAGGTTTGATGAAATTTCTTTTAAGATAACCACAGCTTGCAAATAAAATTAATTTATCAAAAAGCAGCAGGAACTATACATCTAGATAGTAACGTTTAAGAGCATTCAATGTCATTCCCTGGAACTCAGAAAAGTAAATTTCTGATTATTATTAGATAACTAGTAAAAAGTGAACAAGAGTATTTACTCTATGAATTTTAACCTGTGGGTTTAGTAGTTCTATATCTTAATCTAAAATTTTAATAAAATAGCCCAAATTTTATCTCTCATCAGCCTTGTAAAATCACATTTTTTGTTTAATTAAAAATAATAAAATGACAAGCTCTGAAATCCCTGTCTTTGATGTGATGGGGGTGGTGCTTTTCACCATCAGTAGGGGTAACATGCCCTCCCCACCTCTGATCTCTGGGGCTGAGCTTTCTGTTATTATTATTTGTGCACTGGACACAGATCTCATAAAATAGATCTTAGTCACTGGAAAATATATTAATGTATGGATTTTTCATACATATCTAATAGTCCAATCAAGGTGTCAACACTGATTAGGTTTATATGCGTATATGTGTGAGGGGGGGCATTTAGGGAAAGGGAGGTGGAAAATGCTTCACTTGTTAGAGTCATGAATTAAATGATGCAAGGCTGAATCTCGTTGCAAATATTATGATAGCAATGAACAATATGATAGTTATATTTTAAAAAACACTTTGGGAATCAAGCAAAAACAAAGCAAGCTGCATTTGAGACAGTGAGATGCTAGTTCCTGTAGCCTTCAATGTGCTTTGTGATTATGGCTAAATCTGTGACTACAGTTTGAAAAGATGATAAAGAATTACATATTTGCTTGTTTTTTCAACCATCAGTTCTAAATTCCTTTGCAAGAGAGTGCATTGAAAAAAAGCACAAGACAAATAGTCAAGAGATTGTGCTATTTTTCTGACTCTTCCCATTACATCTCTGTGATCTGCTACAAATATTGTCCTTAGATCTCAGTTTCCTTATCTATAAAATGAGAAAATTATATAGATGATTTCTTACTACATTCAATTACAGAATTATCCTCTGGAATGGAAGAGACAAAGCACTATGCAACCAATAACATTTCCAGAGAAGGCAACTGTATTAGTTTCCTAGGGCTGCCATAACAAATCATCACAAAGTAGGTGGCTCACAGCAACTGAAATGTATTCTCTCACAGCTCTTGAGTCTGGAAGTCACAAGTCAAAATGAGGGCAGGGCCACGTTCCCTGTGTAGACACTGGGGGAGGACCGTTCCCTGCTTCTCCTGGCCTTTGATGGCTGTCAGCAATCCTTGCTGTTCCTTGGCTTGCAGATACATTGCGCCAATCTCTGCTTCCGTGAGGTCTTCTTCCCTGTGTGTCTGTGTTCAAGTTTCCCTCTTCTTATTGAGACTCCAGTCAGATTAAGGCCACCCTCATCCAGTATGACCTTGTCTTGACTTGATTACATCTGCAAAGACCCTACTTGCAAATAAGGTCACGTTCACAAGGAGAGGAGGTTAACTTGAACATTTTTCTTTTTGACTGGGACAAAATCCAGCCCACAAGAAGACCTGAAGGTACAGCCTATTTCTTTCTTCTTTTTTTCTTTTGTTAAGTTATTTTAGTGATGTTCAATCTTTACATAAAATTAAAATCTTTTTTAAAAATAAGTGTCAGTGCCAGAACTGTAAATGAAAATAATCAAATAAAAGTTAGAATAATTCATTACTCATTGACTTTCCTTGCACTTAAAGCATCTATAACGACAATCTACCTCTGTACATTAATGTAGTCCTACTCATTTTAATGATATTTTACTTCTTTTCATTATGGATAAGATCAATCATCTTTAAAAACTATTTTATAATATCTAAACATTGTTCCAAAGAGTTATTCTAAATAGTGAATATAAAACTGGGAAATGTGGTGCTTAGGAACCCTTGAAGTAATATTTCTAGTTGTCAGAACCAGATGTTGACATGAACCATGAAGCTAAATTGTCAAAGATTATCTTTGGTTGTTGTTTTGTAAGTAGAAATGAAAGTCCTGCTGTACGGCCTGCTGACAGTTCCTTTTGGGACTCTGTTGCTCTCCCTTGCCATTCTGCCCCAATCATAGCTTTTATTAGCAAACATACACTTGTGTGATATGGGACATGTCTCCATGGTTAGTTGTGTGTCATCCTGAGCCTGACTTTGAAATAGCCAAAGGAGAGCTTCTGAAGACTCTAGACTGACTTTCATTCAAAGCCTTACAGTACAGTTACATCTAACTAAGGTTCTTAATATCAGCAGGTGAGGCAAAAATCCTGGAGTGGAGATGACACTTGAAAATCCCATAAATTACATATGAATTGTCCACTCACCTGAATAGTGGACACCTGAATAGTGCAGTACCTGTCAGTATGAGTGGGCAGGAAAATCCTCATTTAATTGTCCAATCCTGTGGGCTAAACGTTGTTGTCCTTTTCCAGGTACTAAAACTTAAGTTCAAAACATTTTTGTCACATGCCCAAGATCATACTAGAAAGTCATACAAAACTATTTTCTGCAGTGAATACACCAAGAGTATTCATTCCCCACTATGTCCTCATTCAGAACATCATCTTTTCAGGCCTAGGCAGATAGATCACAAAAACAGAGAGAAATTGTGGAATCCTTGCATTGTAACTTTTTTAAAAATTTTACTTTAGGTTCCGGGATACAAGTGCAGAAACTGTAGGCTTGTTCCAGAGGTATACGTGGCGCAGTCTATTTCCCTGGGAGGAATCACAAGCCTCAAAGAAAGTAGTGAGATAGTTCTATGATTCACACATAGAATAAAGAAAAATGGAAAAGCAATATGAATATAATTTGTATTTTTTTGACACAAAGATGTGCAAACATACATAAAGATATACAGCATTCACTGTAATGCTAGAAATAGGAAATAAAACAAACATAAAAACCTATTTTAATTTTAAATAAAATCAACTCATTTGCTTGGAAAGGCATGAGAGAGTCTCAACAGGAGGAATCAGCTGGAAGAGCTGGGAGCCTCCACGAGATCCCTTTTTACGTGGATTCGCTGTAGGCCTAAGTCTGCCTTCAGCCTTCCGTGCTCAGAGGCTGGGATCTCAGTCTTGCTGAGAAGTTCAGCATTGCTGGGCCTCAGTTGTGCACCCAGATTAGTGCAGTTCAAAAGAAATGAGCATAGCCACACAGCATTCCCGCTAAGTTCCAGTGAAATACCTTATGGCCACACTGGCCAGACGTCATAGTAGTTGTTCAGACAACCTCATGCTATTGTAAGCTGCGTGGTAACCAGCCAAAGAACCAAAAGGATGTATTGTGAACGCTTAGGGACATTGAGTTTTGCTAGTCAGGCACATCTACCTCCACAATAGGTAGTATTTGTTAAATGGCCTAGAGACTTAATTTAACCTGACCTCTCTTTGGAAAATTCAGTGATTTGGAGCAAACAATCATGCAGAATATAACTTGAGAGTTAGAATACAAATCTTTTTTTCTCCATGCTTCCTGAAACGATGTCTATGGGTGAGAGAGAGAAAATTAGTTTGGGGAGGGCAGGTCCAAATAAATGATATCGAAGGCCCTGAGAGGGGAGTCAGACCGAGCATGTCATCTGTATTCTTTACAGTTTCTGCACATTACGTTCTTCCTATCTCAATGGATGCCAGAAAGACAAAGATCTCTGAAACAAAGTAAAATGTCTCTGTGTGTGTGTGTGTGTGTGTGTGTGTGTGTGTGTGTGTGTGTTATATGTGTATATATGTAGATTATCACTATTTGTGGATTTGATTTTTGTGAATTTGCCTACTTGCTAAGATGTATTTCTAACCCCTAAATGAATACTTGGAGTGCTTTTATGGTCATTTGCGGACATGTGCAGAGCAGCAAAACATTTGGGTTGATCAATGCACATGGTCCCAGCCGAAGTCAATCAAGGCAAATGTCATCATGTGGCACATGACTGTTGTTGGAGTACATCAAAACTAAAAACTTGTGTGCGTTCAAGAACACTAGCAAATAAAAGGCCACCCAGAGAGTGGAAGAAAATACTTGTAAATCATGTATCTGATAAGGGGTTAATATCCTGACTATATACAGAACACTTACAAATCCACAACAACAAAAAAAACAAACAACCTGATTTAACGAATGGGCAAAGTTCTTGAATAAACATTTCTCTAAAGAAGATATATAAATGGCCACTAAGCACATTAAAAAGATGCTCAGCATCACTAATGATTAGAGAAATGTAGATCAAAATCACAATGAGATACCACGTCACACCCGTTAGGATGACTACTATTAAAAAAACAACAGCAACAATACAGAAAATCGGTTTTTGGTAAAGGATGTGGAGAATTTGAATACTTGTGAATTGTTGGCGGGAGCATAAAATGGTGTAGCTGCCGTGGAAAACAGTGTGGCAGTTCCATAAACTAGAACTGCCATGTGGTCTAGCTATTCCACTTCTTTGTATATACCTAAAAGAGTTGAAAGCAAGGTCTTGAGATTTATACATCCATGTTCACAGAAGCATTATTCATGATGCCAAAAGGTGGAAGCAACCCAAGTGTCCGTCGATGAATGAATGGATACACAAAATGTGCTATATAAATACCAGGTAATATTATTCAGCTTTAAAAAAGAAGGAAATTCTGTGATATGCTACAACGTGGGCGAACCCTGAGGACATTATGCTACGTGAAATAAGACAGTCACAAAAGGATACATACAGCTTGATTCCAATGGTATGAAGCTCCTAGAGTAGGCAGATTCATGGATACAGAAAGTGCAATGGTGGTTCTCAAGGAAGGAGGGGAGGCTGGATGGAAGTTAGTGTTTAATGAGTATAGAGTTTCAGCTGGGGAAGATGAGAAAGTTCTGGAGATGAATGGTGAAGATTAGGTACTATGTGAATGTACTTAATGCCACTGAATGTGCACTTCGAAATGTTTAAGGTGGTAAATTTTATGTTTGGGTATTTTGCCACAATTAGAAAGAAAATATACATGATTAAGACTGTGGAATTTAACATTGTAATGCATTCTTCTCCAGTCATTTTAACCATTAAAACCACCCAGTCAGTGTCAATGGCATGTAACTGATAAGACCTTGGAAAGGAAAATAGAAGAACCTATAAAATTGAATGATTCAAATAAATGTTTCTTTGGAAGCCAATAAAATCATTTTAAAGGGAAAAAGCTCTTAAGAAGGAATGACACAGGTTACCCCATTCCTAACACACTGGGTACTGAGAATAAGGTTCCCTATTTCAGGAAAGCTTATACATTTGAAAAGAAGTTAATTCCTGCTGTAATCTGCCTTTCGTAGAGAATTTTAAGAAAGGTAATACTCTACCTCCTTCAAAACACACACATGAAATATTCACACACACATTAAGAGAAGCTCTAAAATTCTTGGCGCTGAAGAGATGAAATGTGGGTGTCCTGACACCTTATTTGCACAGTCCATGCCTGTATAGTCTCAATTTGCATTTGCACCTGCAAATGGCTTTTTTCCTGAAAAACAATTTGTATGTTCAGCTATTTATTTTGCATATTTCAGTTCATATTTGGCATGCATAGCAGCCTGTGTGACTGTTACTGAGGGGCCAATATTTGCAAGTCTTATCTGTGAACATGAATGTCCCTTGGGCCACATTCAGTTCAGCCATGGAACCGTGTTAAAGGCGGTTGGGTGGCCTCTGTGGGTGAGTTCAGAGGGCTTGGCTGTGGAGGCCTTATCGTCAGTCACTTGCACCAAAGTGCCTCTGGGAAGGCTTTTTCTGGGTTATCGAGTAAGCTTTAGTATTTCGGGCAGTGATCTGAGGTGTGGAGGAAGAAAGCAAGCCACAGCCTCTGTGACTTTATGATAATGTACTCCTTCCTAGCTTCAGCCTTAGGCCCCAGAGGCAGTTTTTCAGGCAAGCATGGAGCAGTGGGAAGAACAGGCGTGGTGAGCTGGCAGCTCTGGGTTTGAATTCGGCTCCCTTGTTTAAGAGCTTTGTGATCTTAGTCCAGTTCACTGACCTTGCTGACCTTCAACCTCTCTATCTTTTAATTGGAAATAAGACTCCACTCACGAGGTTATGATGTGAATGCAGGGAGATCATGTAGGAAAAGCTGGTGAAGTGCCTGGCGTGGAGTATTTGCTCAACAAATGAGAGCTGACACTGCCGTTCTCATTTTATTCCTATGGATTTGAGAAGGATCTGAGGAAAGGGGATACGCTCTTCTGAGTTCATAAGAGACCCTCAACACCGAGGGATGAGAGAGTCACAGAGGAAACACCGGTGCTTTGATTTGGCAGCGGTCAGCAGCCAGACAGGTTTGTCTGATTTGCAGCTTTTAATTATCACTCTGATAATTTTAGAATGTGCTGGAAACAAGGCGGTCACCTTCAGAGACCACCCTCTGAAACCAGGTTCATCTCTGACCCTGAATGAAAACTCCAGGGAGGCATCGTTATGATGACTGTCCACAGCTTCGCTGTGTTAAGAGGTGCCCTGCCCTTTTAATCGGACTGAATAGAGTCCCTGAGAAGCCTCAGGTTGAATTACTCACATCTTTGCTGCTAAAATTGCACAAAGATATAAACTTGCTGCTTTACATGAAATCTGCTGGAGAGATTTAAAATTTATCAATCCTCTTAGTTTTGCTGCTTTTAAGAACACCAAAAAATGGCCTGTCTCAGAGAAACCTTGCATATTACAATTCAGTTTTTAGACATGGCAGGAGCTCATTCACGGTGGAATTTATTTCACATTACATTTGGGGCATGCATGAGATTTAAAAGCAATGCTTTTCCTCTAAAGTACTCACTACAAAAGATATATCACACATACTCGGGCTATTTAAGACTCAGCAAGGGGAATATCAACAGATTTTTCTCCAAGTGTGCTCTCTGATCAGCTGGGGAAATAAAATCTTTCTTGAAAAGCAACGAATTGAAACAATTCTGGTGCATTAAAGCCTAGGGGTACCTGTTCTGTTTGGTTCGAATTTTTGGCACCTTTGAATATAGAAGTAGTATTTATATAGGTGTATGTGTATATGAATGTTATTTTTGCCCCTTGAATGGTTTTCTGACTTACATACCTTCAGTGTTTTATTAATAAAAATATTTATGGCTCACTGTAATCCCAGCACTTTGGGAGGCTGAGGCGGACGGATCACTTGAGACCAGGAGTTCGAGACCAGCCTGACCAACATGGCGAAACCCCGTCTCTACTAAAACTACAAAAATTAGCTGGGCACAGTGGCGGACGCCTGTAATCCCAGCTACTTGGGAGGCTGAGGCAGGAGAATTGCTTGAACCCAGGAGGCGGAGGTTGTAGTGAGCCAAGATGGTGCCATTGCACTCCAGCCTGGATGACAGAGCAAGACTTCATGTCAAATAAATAAATATATATATATATATATGAAGAAATCAAATGCCATTAGCAATTTTTTTTGGCTTGAATTACTTATGTATCAGTCAAGAGTCCATCAACTGTTTGTAATAGAATCAATCTAGTATTATTTTTCTTAAAAAGAAAATCTATGGGCTCTTCAGTTGGGATATTCAAGAGTGACAGATTCAGATATGATACGATCTGATTCAAAATTATCATCAAGATTACCATTTTCCCCTGACTCTTAATTTTGGGCTGAGAAACAGAATCAATAAGATAGACTGTGTGTGTGTGTGTGTGTGTGTGTAGATGAATATATGTATATATGAATATATATGTATATATATGAATGTATATATGAACATATATGTGTATATATGGATGTATATATGAATATATATGTGTGTGTATATATATATGACAACAGAAAGAGAGAGAGAGAGATTGAGAGGGGATTGAATTTCACAGGGCAGGATGGCAGGCGGGGAGCCCAGGAAAAGTCAATGTAGCTAGAGTCTGAAGGCAGTGTGGAGATGGAACGTCTTCTTCCTCAGGTGTAGGAGATCAGTCAGAGTGGTGGGAGGAAGCCTAACTGGACTTAGGTGATCTCAGTCTTTTTTTGAAGTCCTTTGATTGATTGCATGAGGTTCACCTACTTACAATATGGAGGGTGAGTACTTTACTCAAAGTCTACTGAGTTAAATGGTAATCACATCTAAAAAATGCCTTCACAGAAACATCTGACCAATTGGTGTCTGACCAAAAACTGGGTGCCATGACCCAGCCAAGATGATAAAATGAAATTAACCATCACATCATCCTTCTCTGGAAGGTTATCCTGCATAATTGCATAGGCGGTGGCAGGGAGCTGTAGGCTTCCATTGTCCTTATGGTTTAGCAACCCCAGCAAGAGAAAGGGAGTGAGTGCCTCTCTTCTGATCGTCTCACCAGAGTTCCTGGTCTGACCTGTTCATGTGTCTAAATCAAGAACTGGGGCAGGGGGCTGGGGTTTACTGACGGGGCAGGCTGCTGTCACTCCTCTATTGCTGCTAGACAGAAGTGGTCCATCAGCCCCAGCATAGGTCTGGGGAACACTTTCCTCATTGAAAAGGGCGCAGTCGCGGAGGAGGGATGTGGGGAGCTCGCTGGGCAGGCAAAGGACCCCTCCTGTCATCTCTTCAGAGCAAACTGCCGCATATGAGGCAGGTCCAGCCCACTGCCTGGTTTTGTATGGCTCATGAACTAAGACTGGGTTTTCCATTTTTCAATCAGTGAAAGAAAATCAGAAGAATGATATTCCTTGACACATAGAAATTATCTGAAATATAAGTTCGGTGTCCAGAAATGAAATTTTATTGGAACACACTTGTGCCCACTTGTGACACTTGCTCTAAATGGCCAATTTCACATTGCACAGCAGAGCTGAGGGCTTGTCAGACACAGCCTGGCCCGAAGAGCCTAAAATATTTACTATCTCGTCCTCCACAGAGAAGCATGGCTGGCCGTGTTATCGCATTGCAACCGCTACTGGAATTTGTAATACTAGGTATTTTCAATTCAATTTGGAAGCATCTGTTTAGACACATGCATATTTGTTTACTTATTCTAAAACTGGTTCCTCACGGAGAGTATCAACAATTTCAATCGCGGAGAAGGTTATAAACTGAAATGCTAAATTTCTTTCCATTTCCATCTCCAAGTCCTTATTTCTAGATGCAATTCCTTTCACCTTTTATTAATTTTAATTTTTTTTGGTGGCTATAAGCCCTAATTCAATTTATGTTTCTTTTTTCCTGTTTCCAGATTAAACATCACTACATTATGCTATTCTTTCCTCCTTACAGTTTCTTAGAAAACATTTTAAAAATTCAAGCTTATATATTAGCTATATTTATAACATCATACAATATATACTTAACTCTTTATTTTTGACCTATGGAATTCAGAAATATGCCTTGTCTTCTTGCTCAGTAAAGAAAGAAATTTTGGGCTCCTCTTCGTCTTCCAGCTTCTGCTCTTGTGACTTTAAATTTTGACAATTAATGGCAGTTCTGTTCTGTTCTGTAAAATTAATCTCACACTCTTGATCTCTAAGTTGAATTAAATTTTCATCTTATTCAGTGATTGGAGAACCCATTTTATCTCAAGATGCATATCTTTTTTACAGCCATTATTTTGATTATTGCTTCCCATCATTTTTGTTCTCTTTCTCTTTAATTCCTGTTGGATGTGTTTCCTTGCAATGATATTCTAAACTCTCAAATTTTTCTTGTTCTCTTCTTTCCTTTGGGGCATTTCCTTTACTTTTATTTCACATACTTTTATTTATTCTTTAATTTCCATAATCTTTAAAAAACTGTTTACCTGCTTCTTTTTAGAGAAGCCTATTACGGTGTTCGTGTGTGTCTGTCAGAGCTGATCTCCTCTTGTTGAGTCTCTTTGAGGTTACTGCTGGCGTTATTTTAACGGTCTCCTCTCTTCCCTCAATTAGCTGTGTTTCGTGCAGTGGGGTTGTTCTGTTTCTCTCCCGGGGTTCTTCTCGTCTGTGTTACTGCTGTTCCTTAAGTGTCTGCTGACCTGCAGCTGTCCCTTCAAGTCCGTAGGCCTGGTTCGGTTAACACAGCTCCTCTGCGCTGCAGCTTTCTCCAGCATTTTCGGAGTGGTAGCTCGCTCTGTTCTGACTTGTTCACTAATGTAAAAATAATAATAGAAAATATGGATCCAGTGCTTACAATGTAGCAGACGCTATTCAAAGCAGTTTAGATGAATCATTGTATTCGATCCTCATGAAAATCCTAGCAAATAGGCCTTACTATTATTCCCATTGTACAGATGAGGAAACTGAGGCATAGAGAGGTTAGGTAAGTTGTCTAAAGTCACACAGCTTGTGAATGGCAGACCCAGGTCCTAACCCATGCAGTCTCGCTTGAGCAACCGTACTCCTTCCTCTTATGTGCTGAGCTACATGGATCTGATTCGTGGGCACTTCCAGAAACTTAAAAAATCTGCAGCCTGCTGATGTCATCCTGCAAGTTCTTGCAATTTTTATTTTGTCTTAATTGACTCCATGTGGTACTTTAAAACTGTTGTTTAATTTTTTTTTTTTTTTAGTAGGAAGGGCCATAAATATGTGTGCTCAGTTTACTGTCCTGGTGAAAGTCTCAGCTGGGCCTAGTGTGTTCTTATCATTGTGTTGATCACCCTGAGGGAAGTGGGAGGGGTGGAGGAGGAGAGACAGTGCCAGATTCCCGGGGGGAACTTTCGGTGGCGGGATTGGCTGATGTGCAAACGTCATATTGCTCCAATGTTCTTTATTTTTCCTATGTTCTTCTGTATTCTGTCTGCCCTCCCTTCTGTCTTAGTAGTTCCCATACAGCCTTCAAAACCGATCTCCTCCAAAGAAGCCTTTGCTAATTCTCCAGTCTGAGTTTTGGGCTCTGTGCTTTTCCTGTGCCTAGTGCACGCCTCTATTACACATCCTCTAAAAATGCACTCTTTCGTGGCCTTCCCAAGAATCTCAGCACATGCAGGGCAGGGAAGTGCTACCTACCGCCCATGCCCAGCAAGCAAAGGCCTGGCCTTTAGCCATTGTCCATTGTTTTGTTTTTTGTTTTTGTTTTTGTTTTTTCCAGATGAGTGAGTGAAAGCAAGTAATATAAAAGAGGTCGATTTCTTATTTCCAGATACTTTGCAGGAATGAGGTTTATTCAGATAAATTAGATATCTAGTTGTATTGATACAAATCCAATTCGGCTGTGGCTGAGAAAGTAATCACGTGGGGAACTTCTCCAGGTATCCTCTGAGTTCTATGCAGAATGGCTGGACCCCTAGGTTTCTGAGTCCAGCCATCTGTGTTACATTGTTGAGTTACAGAAGACTGCCTTGCCAAACCAATCTTTTGTTGTTGTTGTTGTTGTTGTTGTTGAGATGGAGTCTCGCTCTATTGCCCAGGCTGGAATGCAATGCCACTATCTTGGCTTACTGCAACCTCCGCCTCCCAGGTTCAAGCAATTCTTCTGCCTCAGCCTCCTGAGTAGCTGGAACTACAGGCACCCGCCACCATGCCTGGCTAATTTTTGTATTTTTAGTAGAGATGAGGTTTCACCATATTGGCCAGGCTGGTTTCAAACTCCTGACCTTGTGATCCACCCACCTCAGCCTCCCAAAGTGCTGGGATTACAGGTGTGAGCCACCTCGCCCCAACCAAAGCAATCTTTCCTTAATTTGCTATTCTGCATGATTTTTTTATCTTGGGAGAAATTTTAAAACATAGTCATGAATGAATGAAAAAATGATCTGCATGCTATCAATAATAAAACCTGAAAAGGGAGACAAATTGGTTAGCGTTTTAGAGAAACTGAATTGGTTTTAGTTTCTGAGCTTTGCGAAATAGGCCTATACCAGCCCTCAAATTGGCTACCGAGACTTTCCTCGAACCTCCAGCTCTACGACACTGGACATATGAAATAGGCATGTGGCATCTGTGACACTAACTCGACATCCTATTTTATGATTATGTCTTTAGACTCAGTGCCTTTTATCATTGCAACAACCCCCTCAGTGCTCCTCCATCCTTCAGCCTCACTCTCCTCCAGGGTACTCTCCACGTTGCCTGCAAACTCAGCTTTCCAAGCAGAGAATTCATTGCGTGATACCCTTTTCACACATTACATTCTTAGAATAAAGTCCAGACGTCACTGCGATGCACCTGAGCCCTCCCAGTCTTGCCCAGTAAAGCTTTCCACTCTCCTCTCTGGTAGTTCCCTGTGGCTGCTGTAACAAACGACCACACACTCAGTGGCTTAAAATAACACAGATCGCAATCTTGCAGTTTGGTAGCTCGGACATGTGATGTGGGTCTCACTGGGCTGAAATCAAGGTGTTCTCAGGGCTGCACGTCATTCTGGAGTCTTGAGAAAAAAAATCCATTTCCTGGTCCTCTCCTGCTCCTCCAGGGCTGCCTGCATTCCCTGGCTTGGGTCCCCTTCTCCCATTGTCAAAGCCAGCAATGCAGGTCAGTCCTTCTCACATCGCATCTCTCTGGCTTCTTCTGCCTCCTCCTACTTACAAGGACCGTCCTGGTTATACTAGGCTTCCCAGATAATCTCCCTATATTTGGTTAGCTTATAGCAACTCTACTTCCCCTTATGAAACATAACATTTTCACAGGTTCCACGTCTGGCCCATGGACAAACTGGGGGACCTTACTCTGCCTAACACAAGGACACCTGTTGCTACCATGTATTCCTTGCTCTAGTCAAATTAGAAAACCTGCTGCTGTTGCTCAGAGCATCATTCACCTTTGTGCTTCCTTTGTGCTCACATTGCTCTCTATGCCGGAATTACACCTTCCTCCCATTCTCTACATATTCTTGATGTCTCCAATGTCATTTTCTCCAAAGCCTTTTCTAAGTGGCCCAGGCAGCAATGCTCCCACCTCTACCATCCCATGCTACTTGTTTATATAGTTATCCCCCTTATCCTTGGGGAATAGGTCCCAAGACCCCTCGTGCATGCCTAAAACTGCAGATAGTACCAAGCCTATACATACTATATCTTCTTGTATACATACATATCTAGGATAAGGTTTAACAATAAAATAATAAATAGAACAATTATAACAATATAATGTAATAAAAGTTATGCACATGTGGTCTCACACTCGGTTGCCTGCCAGTAACTGAAAGGCCAGCAAGTGAAACTGCCGAAGGGGGAGCTGCTATACCACCCACTCGAGGCTGACGGCACTGTGTGCTAGGCTGCCATTCCCATCCCACGTCAATTCCCGGAACTTGCCTTCACTTAATCATTTCTGCATCTTCTCTAATGGCCACCAAAAATTGTGCACATGGGAGGAGCTCAAAAATACATGCGGCCAGGCACATCCCTGCAGTCCCAGCTACTGAAGAGGTTGAGGCAGGGAGGTGGCTTAAGCCCAGGAGCTCGAGTCCAGCCTGGGCAACATAGTGAGACACTTGTCTCTAAAGTTTTTTTAAAGGTGCTATATGGGATGGATTTTTAAATGTATGATGTCTCTGGGAGGGATTATTATGATCTTCATTTAAATAGTTAAGCTCCTTCTGGTGAATTCTATTTATGGTTCAGAAGTTCTATGTATTGGACAGTTCCATAAATTGCTGCCACTGGGGGATGGGTGGAAAGGAAGCAAAGCTGCAGGCACGGTTTTCGGTCATGAAAGACCTGCCTATTGTGTGTCTCTGGTATTTCCTTACAGAGGCTGAAAGACGAGACTCCACGTACCCCTGAAGCACTCAGAGTCTCTTCAGCATTACCCCGGGTTTGCATTCTATTTGAAAACCTATAAAGTTAGTTTTCTTTTTTTTTAAATTTTTCCTTTTCATTGCACAAGAAGAAGAAGTTACTTTTCTTATTTGGGAGAACATTCCATTTGTTTGTCTTAACACCAGACTGGTATGTTTTAGGTTTCCAAGAGAGATTTTTGAAATTATTCTATCATTATGATTGATATATATTTTAAAAATGAAGGTATAATAAATAGGCACTTAGGATAACAGTTGTTAATATCTTTTAGTAATTTTTTAAAAACCAAAGTATACGCTCCCAAAGAATAGGCCATTTTTCTTCTTCTCAAAAATATGAAACATTAAACAAGGATTATTTCTACTCGTTGGACTATTTAAATACAGCTATTCAGGTAAACATTCATAATCCCTTGTCACACAGATGAGAATGATTCTCAGAATGCTTGAAGGCCTTTCCCTTAGTCTCAGAATAGGTGGGCTGAGATCCCATCTCAGGTCTTTCTAGCTTACAAGCACCTGCTATTTTAGGTATGATGATCCTATGTCCTAACATCATACATAGAAAAGACTCCGCATTTGCTTTCAAAATTAATTATTCTGAATATTACTGAAAATTCTTATGTGATGAAGTACAAAATGTATAATATTTGGAATATGGAGTTATATAGATCTGAGTAAGTTGCTCAACCTTTTTGAATTTCAGTTTGTTACAAAAAATTAGAAATTAGAACCCTACCTCTCCATTGGGTAAAGATTAAAAAAACAAAAATCAGTTAATTTATTTCATTATGTTTTATTTCCTACTGAATCCGCCACGTATTACGAATGGGAACACCAGATGCCCCTCAGTATACAAACATCTGTGGGCTGCCATGTCCTCATGGGCCAATCACTGTATCACGTGAACACATAACGGACTGACGGGATCCCTGAAGCGAATTGTTTATAACGAAGAAAGAGAGTGATTGGGAGCCTGGAGCCCTGGTGCTTGGAGGAAGAGGATTTTCCTGGGACCGGCACCTGATGTCTTGTACCGGTCATGGAGGAGTCAGGAGAGACGACGGGTCATGGGAGAGGCTGGCAGGGCCAGGAGGGCGCTCTGCCCCCGTCTCATGGTCCAGGGCCGTCCACTCAGCATGTGGCTGGCTCTCTGCAGAGCAGCCAGCGCTCGGTGCAACAGGGCTTTCTGGAAGGTGGCTGCTCTCTGACCGTGTCCTCGGTGCCAGCTGGGTCAGGGGCTGCTGTCCACACTTCCCACTTAAGCCAGTATTTAAGACAGAGGGAGAAGGGAGGAGAAATGAGGAACAGAGGGGAGAGGTTTACGTGGGGCACTTGCTCCTGAGGAAAAAGAAAAGGGGTCCCCAGGCTCTCTTCCACGTCGCCCTCCTGATGCCCACCCTCTATGCCCAGCCTGCAACCCACGTGCGCGTGAGAGGACGGACGTCTCTTCCAGCCAGAAGGGAAAGTGCAGACTTTCCGCATCTACCCTTCAGCCGTATGTTGTAGAAAATACCAGCAGGTAATTTGCTAAAAGTTGCCTGAGGAGCTCTCCATGGCCCAGTGGTTTTTATCTGTGAGTTGTGTTCCTCTTACAGATGGACTGTCTTTCGGGAATTTGCAGCTATGTCATTTTTTAAAAACTTGTAATATATTGTATCATAGAAAAAAAGTACTGGTGGAGGCTAGGCTCTATCATTTTAAAAGCCTATTTCATCCATGACGTGGCAAAAATTTCCCATTTGTTTCATTTATTTTCTTATTCAGTCATTTCAAAAAAATAAATTATATAACATTTAAAATATTTTAATGTTTCCCATTTTTTGTCATGCAATCAGTTGCTAACAAAATCATGAATAACACGATTCTCTTCAGTGTATGAATGTATTCTTCAGTAAGCACTGTTGAGCCCTACTCTGTGCCAGCGTCGGTGCCTGCTATTTCAGAGCTCACTTGAACCCTGAGAGTCCTTGCCTCGCCCCCGACTTCCCCCACCGCATGCAGATTAGAGTGCACAGGCTTTACATTTTTTTATAATAAACAATCTATGAACAAACATATGAAGCTTTGGTGTCTCAATAGCAAATTATATTGCTGCTTCTGTGTAAAAATATAGCTTTTCCCATGAAAACAAACAGAGGACTGTGCAATAAATCTGACAGGAACTTCTTCTGGCTATTTTACCCTTGTTACTGTAGAAACTCCTTATGCTACGCTATTTTTATTGTGGTTATTTTGGCTGAAGTGTCCTCAGGAAACAGCTCAGATTCGATGTGATCAGAACATTTGCTTTCTCCTGTTGCTAGAGCCGTAGTAGTTTCACCTGGCTTTTTTTTTTTTTTTTTTTTTTTCAAGAGATGGGGTCGCCTGGGCTGGAGTGGAGTCACACTATCTTGTCTCACTGCAGCCTCGACCTCCCAGCCTTAAACAATCCTCCCGCCTCAGCCTCCCGAGTAGCTGGGACTTACAGGCACACACCACCACAGCCGGCTAACTTTTAAAAAATTGTTTGTAGAGATGGGGGTCTCACTATGTTGCCCAGGCTGGTCTTGAACTTCTGGACTCTAGCCTCCCCACCCTCTCAAAGTGCTGGGATTACAGGCATGAGCCACTACCCCTGGCCAACTTCCCATTTTACAGAGAAGGAAGGTAGGACCCGTGAAATGAAGTGACTTGCTCAGCATGGTGCAGCGGTGACAGACAGATGAGGCTGCAGTCCAGCCCTGCTGACCTTTCCCGTGCACTGCGGTGTCTGTGACCTTCCACTTACAACTCTACAGTGCCCGTGGGGCTTCCAGGCCAATAGCTCTCTTGCTGGGAATACAGCCGGTTGCATATGCTGAAGCTATTGCAAGGACAATTTGGTAAAGTCTTGAAGACCTTAACCAAAATAGTACTAGTAAATGAGGCTCAAACTCTCCCCATCCATCAAATTTGAAGCCTTTTCATGAAGGCTACTACTGAACTTTCTTTATTCAGGAAACCTAATCAGCAATAAAAACCCAACTGATCAGTGCAATATGAATTTTACTGCTGTGTGGAGACACGGTTTTATTTTGCCGTCAGGAAAAGTGAGATCTAATTGGGGAATGAGTGACTTATAATCCTTCCTGCATCGTGCCTGCTGGTCATGAAGGCGCCAATCCAAAGCCTGCATCCTCTTAGATGGGATCTGATTTTTAAACATTTCCTGGATGTCTTATTTTCCTTAGATCCTAGATCTGACATAACCCTAATGCATCTTGCATATTTTTTGGCTCCCTAATAGTTTCTGAGAAATTCCATTCCATTTTTTTCTTTTTTGGCTGAAGTTGTGGAAAGACGAAAAGAGAGGGAGGGGAGAGAGATGGACATTTAGAAAGTGTATTTTAAATTGCAAACTCAGATTGCTAGGCTGCCTTTGTACATGGAGAAGGAAGGGAGGAATGAATTAATAATTCAATGTTAAAACTGGAATCCTACTTCAACTATGTGGCTATTTTAACGAGAGTTATTTCAATCTGACCATCGATAATGACTCCATCTCCCCCTAGTCCTGAGCCTAGAGGTTAGCTGGGCCTTCACCTGTGCAAAGGGCAGGGTTCTCAGCGTGTTCCCTTCCTCTGGGGCCCTAGATCCTCAGATGGCTTCCTTTGCACTTGATCCAAGTCCACTCTCTCTCACACCAGTGGGTCAGAAAATTAGGCTCATTTCTTTTGGAAGCAGTTGTTTCCCACGGCGTAGACATATGCTGTGATGCTCTGTTGAATTTCACAGTTCGTTTTGCATCAAGATATTTCTAAACAGCTCTTCTCTTATTCATATGTTTGTCTACGGGGGAAATCACATGGTCACATCATATCGGTGGAAATTGTTGCTGAGGGGAATAAAACTTGATTTCAAATTTTGAAAGATAAATTGGACCATCTAATTAGCCTTGGTCAATGCAAAATCTTTGGCTAGGAAAGTAACGTTTTCTTCTGATCTGGAGCAGCGAAACAGGTTTTTAAATCAGTGGGAACAAGAGAGGGGAAAGACTTCCAAGTGTGTCCAGAGAAGAAGCAGATTTGTTTTACACAATCAGACTGCAGGGAGAACCTCTGAGAACAGACATGATCATCTCCAGAGACTTTTAAGTTACTCACAGCCAAGTGGAACATAAGGACTTCTTATTCAGGAAAGGCACTTAACCATCTTCTAATATAATAAACAGACAGGGATATTTTAGCGTTTTACCAAAGAGAAGTAAGTAAATGTAACTGTACCTAACTCCGTAATCTGAGCTGATCTGACATGTACCATGTGACTGTAACACTGGAAGCTGCAAGGGGACCCTCGCAAAATGCGGGTAATGAGAGTCACCTCTGAATGAATGAGCAAGTCTGGGGAAACAAGCCCAAGCACTGAAACGTTTAGTGAATGGAAAGTGCCTGTGCATGTCCTTCACAAAGCTAGAATTGTGGACCAAAGTTAGAGCTGAACAGAGTAAACCTAAGCTTTGGAAGGTTTTTGATAATGTGATTTTTTTTTTTTTTTTTTTTTTTTTGTGGTACAAAAGCAGCAGTAAGAGCAATAAAAAAACCATTTCCCTTCTCTGTAGAATCACACCATATTAAGAACATATAAAAACTGTGCTATCAAATTAAAGTGTAAAACTAAGCAACTGGGATTGAGAAATATCGTCCAGGAGTTTGAATTTTTAACTAGAAATTGGCTCTAAAGAAGTAAACTGTAAATAAGACAATTGGTATTGAAAAGTCCTTTTAGGGAGTCAGAAGAATTTAACCCTAGTTCCATCTCTATTAAATAGTTTATTTTGTGATTTTTGTCACGCCACTTAATCTTTTTAGGTCCAGGTTTCCTTATCTAACAAATGAGGGCATTAGACCCAGTGCCTTCTGGCTTTAGTATTTCTCTGATTTTGGAAATTTTAAATCAGGCAGATATTGGTTCAAATTTAGAGAATCTGACATAAAAACTTTTGTGGAAGAATAGGGTAGGAAGATTGGCCTAAATTATTCAGAAATCTGCCTTACTATTATACATCATTTTAAAAGTGTAAACTAAACACTCATGAAGAGTAAGAAATTGTTATGAATTATTTAACAAAACACATTTGTATTTAAAATAATTTTGCTGAGTACTGGTGTAAACAGGCTATCTGCTAAATAGGGGACAATGACAAATACCCGCATTTTTACAGATATTGAAAGGTGGAAATATTCTCTCCAACACACTAAAGAGGAATCAAAAGAACTGATCCTAAAACTATGTGTTGTACAGGCAAAGGTAAGGGGTCAGCGCTGTCATTTCTGCAGCATCTCAGTCTCATCACAGAAGTGAGGATTTATGGTGAAAAGGAGTTTAAAGTTTGCATTGTAAAGAATGTTCCTTCAAAGATAATTGAAAGGAAATTTTACAAGTGAAAGGGAGGAAATAAAAGCAGAAATGTGATTCTTGAAAGTATAGTTGAAATGTCCCAGTTACTAACCTCTCTGATACTCACTATTAGTGATTCATGTCATCTCTCAACCTCCACTTTAACAATTGCTTTATTAGTGCACACTGGAAAGATTCATATTAAGTGATTTTTCCATGAGGGGCTTCTCCTTCTCCTCTTTAGTGAACTGGACTGTAAATATGTGAATATGGTACCTGTTTTGCTAGCCTTTTGTTTTTTTCTGAAACTCAGCAAATAAAGTTGAACTTTGGACATTTCCTTGTGTATTGTCCTTCAGCATATGAAAAACTTCCTGTCACAGTTTTCTGTCCGGGGAAAATACATTTTCTCCACTCCTGATGGTTTTTTCCATGTGAAGGGAGATCCATGGCTGTCGTAATCTTTGACTTTCTCCACTCCTGGTGGAATAACTTAGCTGATTGATTATAAGTTTGAAGAAATCTAGACATTTTGTCTTCATTGTCTCTTAATAGTTAAGTTTGGACATAGAGGGCATATATTTATCTCTGTTCCTTCAAGTTTTACAGGGACTGCCTGTGCTTGAATGAATAAGTCTGTTTAAAACTGGGATTCAATTTTAGGAGGCCCACTTTCCTCCAGATTTAAGCCAATATCCTTCAACCTAAATTTTGTCCATAATCAAGGCAATAATCTGGCCTCACCTACCTTACTCTTTCTGTGATTGAAAACACAGTTGCAGAAGATGGAGATTTTTAAAAAGTTGGACTCCATTAAACAATTTCTAAGGTGTTATTGTAGTCCTTTATGAATAATAGGAAAATAGGAGAGATGAAAAAGGTTTACTTGATATCAAATTGTAACATCATTATTGCTCTGCAGCAAACACAGAATTACATTCCAGGATATAAAGTATTAAATGATATGTTTTTAAGGTCTAAGAAAGGACATTTGCTTCCCGATTGATTGGATTAATATAATGCAATTTAAGACATGTTAACTACAGAGTCAGCCAGGCTTGAGTTTAACTCCTGACTATATTACTAACTAGATGGTGGTGGAGACTTCGCTCAAACTGAACTTCAGTTTTTTCCAACAGCAAAACGGGGGAATAGAAATCAATTATTAATGAAAGGATGCCTATGAGGAGCTCCATAAACAGTACCCCAAACTCCCTTCCCACATACGCTCCTTTTCATCACAGAAATAGTGTAAAATATATTTACAAATGGCATGATCATACTTTGGCAAATAGTTTCTCATGAAAACATTTTCGGAAATGATTTCTAATAGAACAAATGTAAAAACAAAGATATTTATATGAAGGGTCTATTTACATAAGACAGAAATTTTTCTAAGTTAATTGAAGGAATTACTGTACTTTTTTTGGTAAAACTCATCAACATTAAAAACAAAAGTCATCTCCAAACTTAATTATTGCAGAAAAAAGTTGGCTGGAATAATGCTTTCAAGTGTACATCACTTTGATGTTCAAAGACCCCTGATTAGAGTGTCCTTTCTATAACCACTTTTGTTCCTTAAAACATCTTGAATGATTTGATCTCAGATCCCCTGAAGGGACTGCTGAGGTCATCTGCCCCAATCCTAAAAAAAAAATCTCTCATGCCCCAACCCTTAGCAAAGCTAATTTCTTGTGGGACTCGTAATCCCTTTTACCCTGCTTGACACAGAGGTGCTCAACTGCTGTGCATCAGAAACACTATGGATGCTTCTTGAAAGTGCCTGCAACAGAGATACTGATGCATCTGTTGTGGGGTGGGCCCTAGGTATCAGTAATTTAAAATTTTTTTAAAATACTTCCCAGATAATTCTGATTGCTTGTAAATGGCAAAGGTTGAGAAGCACTACTGGAAGCTTTTGAGCTCCTGTTGGGTAAGTTCAAGTGACAGGATAATCTCATAGTGATCATAAAACAGCACTCTGAATCCTTGGAGAAATCCAGACTCATCTTATTTAACTGATTTCCTTCATGTGTGCCCCAAAACTATCCCAGCAGGTTCGCAGGTGCACCAGGTAATGCTATTCTGATTGGGCACCCAAGAGTCTCATTTGGAACTAACATTTTTTCTGTATATCAACAATGATGTAATCCTGACTCAATCTGATTCGTTTCTTTTCCTCTGTCTGTCATGATTGCTGATAACATTTTTTCCCAAAACTTGTCAGCAAAATGTTAAAGGGAAACTCAGACATTCCATAAACTGTCTTTGACTATTCACCAATTCCATTCTTTTAATTACAGATGTGATTTGGTTTCTCTTATTCCCACCTGGTCTATTTTGCACCTGGATAAAGCTTGGTTGGGGTGGTGGAGGCTTATTTCAAGACGTTCTCCAGATCTGACCCACACCCCATAGGATTTAGTCCTACAAAGAATTCAGTGAAACGTTAAAACAAGTAATACACTAGCACAGTTGGCGAGCTCAGGAGAGCTGCCCGGCAGTTTGGGATTGAGGGAAATGATGAGGATTTCTTTTTCCAGGGTGGGATGCGGTTGCCCTATTCTACTGCTGAATGTATTCTGAAAAGACGCCCTTCTAGGTGGCGGTTTCTTCGGGGAGGTATGATTAACTGAGCAAGACTGTTCTCTGTTCTGGTTTTGGAAGAACAACTGGGTACGGCCACTGATTTAAAGAGCACATTTGTTTGGTCTAAACACCAGTGTCTTTCTATAACCACACTCGAGTTTAGATCAGTAATTCATTTAATTCCTGATTTAAACTCATGCCCTGACTTTGAAAATCTGTGCCTGGGGAGAAGAAACTTACCAGAGCATTCACCATCTCCAGAAAAGCTTCCGGCAATGGACGACCGCTGCTCGTTTAGCACGTGACTTTGGAGAAACCACAAAGCTCGAAAATACTAATTTTTTTCATTAGAGTGCCAGAAAAGTCAACCCAACAGTTTTAAACAGTGGTTTTTACATACTATTAAAAGCTCTATAATAAGCAACTTTGGGAATCAGGATGAAAGCTAATTATAGAACTTCTTTGCCATGGCTGTTTCTATTTACATCTTCAAAACCACAGAAGCAAATAATGTAGGCTTTCCTAATACGTCAGCATCTTCTTGATTTCTGAGTTCTTTGAAGCTGCTCTAAATCTTTCCCTTGAAAACATATTGTGGTTGAATATTCTCAGTTCAAGGACAATTTCAGTTTAGAGTTTTTAGTCCAAGTATACTATTCTTTCCTTGAAATACTGAATCTCAGGACTCAGACAAAACATCAGAATTGTTACTCAGCATGGTGCATGTTATCCGGTCCATTTTGTGTGGGTTTAATGTTTTGTGTGTTTACTTCATCAGTTAGCAGCAAAACACAGAAGAATCATTAGTCAAGGGCATGATGTATCTGCTATGTCCTGATCTTTTCCACCACCAAAAGGCAGGTGTAACTTATGAGTTGATTTTTAAGAAAAAGAAAATGTTGAAAGCGAAAGAAACTGTTTAGAGCAAACATTTCAGGATATTGCCACATCTAGCTGCATTGAATGTTTCAGCTTCAGTCTTGCTCCCAAAGCTTTGTAGCCAATTTACACTGTGGCAATTGACTCAGTTGGCCTGGAGAGCTATTATGAAAGCAATTCTCTCCAGTGACCAGCCTTCCAGACACACCCAATTGACCCCGAATTAATCAGCACCCACCTACACCACGGTTCTCAGTCCTGGCTGCACATTAGAATCGCCTGGGGAGCTTTTTAACAATCCCCATGCCAAGTAATTAAATCAGACCAATTAAATTACAGTCTCTGGGGGTGTGGCCCAGTCATCAGCAGCTTTTACAGTTTCCCAGGTGATTACTGTGGGCAGGCGCGGCTGTAAAACCGCAGCTCTATCGAGAGTACATCAGTGAGGTTCCAATTCCTCGGGTATTTCCATTCTTCGTTTTACACAGTGTGGGGTAAGATGCTGCCTCGGACTCCCAGAACAGTTCCCCATTTTTTAAATGTCCCTGAATTGGGCAAACAGCCAAACAGAAAATAAGCAAAAGATAAAACATGCACGTCCATCATAGATTTATGGTCTCCTAATTTCAATCTCAAAAGTAATCAGCATTTTTCTAAAAGGAAAATCTGTATGTACCCATTATTTTGTAACAATGAGTATAAAGTATTTAATATCCAATGCCTTTGGGACTGAGGGAAAAGAGATAGTCTTGCGTCTTCTGCAGGCGTGAAAATACTACTACTGCTACTGCTACCACTGCTGCTACTACTGCTACTACTGAAGTCGCTAATATTTAATAAGCCGGGGCAAGGAGCCAGGACTTGCTCTAGGAACTCCATATATATTAACTCATTTGATCCTCACAACGATCAAGTGAGGCCAATATCATGATTATCCCTGTTTTCAGCAGGCAGATAGAGGCGCTCCTGAGGCCACACATCTCACGAGGTGAGGGAGAGGGATGCAGAGTCGGGCAGTCTAGCTCCGGAGACTGTATACCTGGGGACTCATAAAATGGTAGGGAAATTGACTAATCTCTGTCCATAGCCTTATGTAGGCCCCAAGATAGCAAAATTCCTCTTTTAGGAAATTATCTTAGGAAAATAACCAGATGCATGTATAAGTATGTTCATTAGAAATAAAATAAAATATTCAGGAATAAAATGAGTCGAAAGTCCACACATAGGCGGTTGGTTAAGTGAACCATATTATAGCATGTCATGGGGCCATATGTTCCCATTTAGAAGCTGTGTCGTAAAGTGGTTCTTCTCAGCCCTTTTCACGTCATGAACCATAAAGTGAATGACAGTGTTTTTAATCACACTGTACATTAAACACCCAAGTTGGCTGGAAGTGACTGTTTTGGAAACTGGTGGCACAGCCCCCACCAGCTGCTGCAAGAGCTGAGGGCATCAAAATCTTGGTGTGCCCATTCCTCATCACCAAAGACCAGTTAGAAAGTTCTCATGTATAGGGATATATTTTGCTGTAGGAGAGTGTTCCCCAGATTTTGCTAAGCTCAGAAAAGGCATACTATAAGGAAGCATCTTGATACATTCCAGGCTGTTAACTCCATCAGTACATGTGGGCACAGATGGTCATACCAATTGTTAAAACATCAAACAACTTTCATATCATGGATGCAGAGCCAGGACACCAAGAACCCCACCACCATCACCACTACCCACACACGGGCTTCCCTGAAATCCGGCAGCTCTGGACCACCTCAAGGCAAAGCAAAAGCCAGGTAAAGCCTAACTTGGAGGGCTTGGTTGTCGGTGGTGGGAGTTACTGTTCTCCATCAGCCAACATGTGTTCTGACTAGTTGGTGCCTAAGCTTGGCAGGCGTTTAAATGTTTTGAATAGTACGTGTGTACATAAAAAGGAGTTGATTCATGGGTACAAATATATGGTTTGACAGAAGAAATAAGACCCAATGTTAGCTAGATCAGCAGGGCTACTACAGTTTCCAATAAGCTATTGTCCATTTTGAAATAGGTAGAGAAGATCGGGAATGGTTCTAGCATAAAGAAAAAAACAAAAATTTAAGGTGATGGATATTTCAAGAACACTGATTTGATCTTTACAAACTATATGATTATATTAAATTATCATGTGTGCCCTCAAATTATGTACATCTATTATGCATCGATAAAAATGCATCAAAAAATGAAAATTATTCTTAAAAAATCTAGGTGGAGAAGAGTTTCTGGAGGGCTATATGTCACAGTATTATTGTTTATTCCGCACTTTTCTGGATTTCCCACTCTTCAGCTTTGGGCAAGTGTATATTTAGAAAAAATAAAGACCAAAACATCATTTTTATTTGGAAGTAAACTTGCAATTATGGTTGAATCTGGGTCCTTAAATCCTATTAATTTACAAAAGTATACTTTGTCTTTCTAAGCATCAGAAAGTTCCTCAGCTAGTGGAGGAAAGTTCCCACTGATTGGGACTAAGAATCCTGGATGTCACAATGATGACCTAAAAATCAGAAGATCTTTTCCCCATTTTTAGATACTACAAGAAATTCTCATATTCATGTTAAACCCTAGAGAGTGGAAGGGGCCCCAGGAATAAGTGAGATGGAGTTTCAAAGTCAAATCATCTTGATTTAAAAACAATTTTTAAAAATATGGTATATCTTCTACCTTTAGGCCGTGGACCAAAGTCTCAAGCAAGTGTGTAAGTGGCCAGGGTTCTATCTATGTGTTCCCGTCAAAGGGCTCTTCCAGTCTCCAATGGGTTTGTGCCGCCGTGGACCAGGGTCAGCGTGATTGCAGTCAGAGAAGGCAGCAGCCTGTCTGAGTGGCGCAGGTCAGAGGCCCTCAAAGTGGCCCCCGATCAGCAGGGTTCCTTCTCTGTCTGGCTTAAGGAAATAATGGCATCTCCTTCGTGCCTCTCAGTCCCCCCTTACAACTTCAATGCGATTGCAAAGGGCACCCTTTGGAATTGCTCTCAGCCTGCACTTCTAAATTCACCAAAAAAGGTCTAGCTTTTCCTTAATAATTGTTTGGCTCAGAAGGCAGCCACAAATGGTTCCACATAGATTTATATGTGATTATCTGCTAGGAATTCTTTCTCCCAGAAAATACTTCCATGTAACCACCTGGCTGTCATGGGGAATTTCATGTTCTTACAGAACCGCTCCACCGCATCGAACATGACCCAGTCGGAATTCATTTTCCTTCTGCTCAAAGTTGGCTTATGAATGGACATATGACTCAAACTGAGCCCATCAGAATCCTCTGGGTTTCTCTGTGTGTTTTGGTTATACGTGCATGGGTACCTGCAAGTGTACATGCCTGAGTGTGTGTGCTTTACAGGAACTCCAAGAGTCAGTCCCCTTTTAGTTTAGGGAACTCTCACATGTACAACTGGGGAGCTGGTGGTGGCCGTAAGGTCACATCTCTCATAAGGAGAGAGCTGCGCTCCTGGACAAGAGACGGCAGCGGAGGTGAGAGGTGGGGAGGTGAGAGGTGGGGAGGTGAGCTTGTTGTTTTTAGGCCTGACTTTATCCTGCCCCTTCTAATTTTTAATCAGCCTATTTAATGGATTCTGTGAGGTATTTCAGTTTGTGTTTGTAGCATTTAGAACCTGAAGAGTCATGATTAATGCACTGTCTTCCCTATCTTACTTCTCAGCTTCCTTTTTGCCTAGGATAATACCCTAAGGGAATTAGATTCGGCAAAGTCACTTGTTTTGAGAAGCAAGGAGCGAGCAGAGAGAATTTGAGGGAGGGAGAGGTGCCGCCAGGAAAGGTGGCCAAAAGCAGCATTAAGGTCCCCAAGGGATGGGGCCATGGGGATAAGAGATGCCTGAGAGAAGTAGCAGCACAGAGAAAACAGAGTGTGACTAGCTCAGCATCGTACGCAAGGCCCTGCTGAGGTGCTGCCGCAGGTCAGTTAGTGGTTAGTGGTTTTTCTGTCTTCACATGTTATTTAAAGATCATGTTAGTTAAAGCTAGACATTTTTGGGGAATGTAGAAGCGAAGACTGATAACAATACTAAAGGGTGCCCTTTGTGGAGTTTTGAAGTTGTAAAGGGGGATGGGAGGCACGAAGCAGATGCCATTATTTCCTTATGCCAGGCAGAGAAGGAGCCCTGCTGATCGGGGGCCACTCTGAGGGCCTCTGACCTGCACCCCTCAGACAGGCTGCTGCCTTCTCTGACTGCAATCACGCTGACCCTGGTCCACGGTGGCAACAACTCCCTGGAGGCTGGAAGAATCCTTTGATGGGAACGTACGGGGAGAACCCATAAGTACATAGCTACGCACTTGAATGTGACTTTGGTCCACAACCTAATGGTAGAAGATATATCCCATTTTTAAAAGTTGTTTTTATATCAAAATGATCTGACTTTGAAATTCCAACTCAGTCATTTCTGGGTACCGCTCTCTTTCTTTAGGTTCAGCATGAACATGAGAATTTCTTGTGGTACCTGGAAGATGGGGAAAGAACGCTCTTATCTTTCAGTTGTCATGGTGATACCCAGTATCCTCTTTATCCCTGACAGTGGTATCTCTCGTGCAGCTGCTTCAGCAACTTTCTTGGTGCTGGGAGACACAGCGCCTAGAGTTTATGCTCCTGGTGGACCCCGGAGCCTTTCCCCTTTGAAGTCTCGCCACTTCTCTGAAGGCTTCCCTTAGGTTGAGGCGGAGGTCACTGCTATTGAGGAAATTTGTCCATTTCTATGCCTTTCTATAGGGAAATAACCTCTCTCTCTCTCTCTCTCTCTCTTTCTCTTTTTTGTCTTGAGATAGTCTCACCCTGCCACCCAGGGTGGAGTGTAGTGGTATGATCTCAGCTCACTGCAGCCTCAACCTTCCAGGCTCAAGCGATCCTCCTGCCTCAGCCTCCTGAGTACCTAGGACTACAGGCACATGCCACACACCTGGGTAATTTTTGTATTTTTTTGCAGAGAAGGGTTTCGCAATGTTTCTCATGTTGTTCTTGAACTCCTGGGCTCAAACGATCTGCCCGCCTTGGCCTTCCAAAGGGCTAGGATTATAGGCATGAGCCACCATGCCTGGCCCATCTCTCCTTCTGATTAGCATCTCTGAATACCCCTATGCCTGCTCCACTGGCTTCCCCTAGCAAAGCACCCTAAAGGAGCTCAGGATTTTGGAACTCCAAATCCAGAAAAGGAATGTCTTTACCCTCTGCTTTCTACCTGGAACCCAATCTTTCCTTGTGGCAAGAGAGAACAATGAGATCCACCTGCTTGTCACGAGGAAAAAAATTATGCAAAGACAGCTGAAATACATTTCCACTGCAGTACATGGCCTTCACATACTTTCAGTTGTGAGCTGCTTTTGAAAAACAGTGGCAGAAATAATGAGTGCCCCATCCTTCTTGCTTTTACACCTACAATCCCTGCATAAGCCCAGAGTTTCCGCCCAGCCCTTGGGAGACTGTCAGACTTTGCCTGGAGCTGAATCTCATGGTGAACTTGCTACGGTGCTGACCTTGCTCTTTGTCTTTTTATTCAAATATTTGCCACGTGCAACACAGTCGTACATTGCATCTATGTAGTATTGATATTAAAGTGTTTAGCCAATTAGGTAGTTTGGCATTAGGTAATTTAAAGACTTCAAAATAATTTATTTATTAAATCCTATTCTTTTCTAGTGAACATATGCCTTAAGGATGATTCCATTTCTCCTGTTGGTTTCAGGCAGACATCATTATGCACCAGGTCCTGTGTTGTTTAGGTGGCTCAGAGGAAGAGTGGAAGTCAGGCATATTTCAGGAGTTTAAGTTAAAACCTGTCCCAGGGGAAAGAATGACGGAGTGGAACAGAAGCAAGCAGAAAACTGTGTTCAGAGTCTCCAGGGTGCGTGACAGAGGACACTGTGTGTGTGCTCCTGTGTGTGCATGCATGCGTGCGTGTTTGTGTGCATTATCTCCATGCACACATGCATAAATATGTGTACATATATATATTCATAATCCCATAACCATACTCATTTTTGGCCTTCTCTAGAATCATAAATATATGTACTTTCTCACATTTACATTTGAATGAGTGTATTGAATGAATGGTATCCCAGGATATATTTGAACAAGCAAAGTGTTACCGCAACATTGCACTAACTTGGAAGTTGTTTGTCAGAAAACTGAACTATCTGGAACACAGCTAAGAACTGAGAAGAAAACAAAACAGATGTCTCAGAACACTTGAGTCCTGGGCACTTTATTTAGAAAAGTGTCATTTTCGTCTGTTTCCCCTTATGTTACTTACAGTTCAAGTGAGCCAGGCCTTTTGATTTCTGTGATGAAAGGCCTTGAATTTTGGATCCAGAAGGGCTTGGGCTTGAATTCAAGCAAATTAACTCTTCTGAGGTCCATTTTCTTAATCCACACAGCAGAAATAGTTACATCTGTGTATAAAGTTTTATTATGAGAATTAAAGAAGCTAAATATGAAAAGAATCTAATGGAACCTGACATATAAAAAGAGTTCTTTAACAGGCCGGGCGTAATCCCAGCACTTTGGGAGGCCAAGGCGGGAGGATCACGAGGTCAGGAGATCGAGACCATCCTGGCTAACATCCTGGTGAAACCCTGTCTCAACTAAAAATACAAAAAAAATTAGCCAGGCGTGGTGGCAGTGCCTGTATTCCAGCTACTCGGGAGGCTGAGGCAGGAGAATGGCGTGAACCCAGAGGCCGAGCTTGCAGTGAGCCGAGATCGCGCCACTGCCCTCCAGCCTGGGCGACAGTGCGAGACTCCATCTCCAAAAAAAAAAAAAAAGAAAGTGTTCTTCAACAATAATTTATTTCTTTCTCCTTTTCCCAGCTCATGGAAAATTGGAAGCAGGAGAAGAGAAGGAGAATTCAAAGATGGACAGACCAACGACGGCCGGAAAGAACACTCCAGCCTGACAGCCTAACCCTAAGAGACCTCAGGATGAGACTAATAAGAAAGACCCAGGTCCTCACTGGTGTCTGAGGCCATGACTGGGTCCTAGTAACCAAGAAAAGGTGGAGCCGTGCTCAGCTGGTTTCTCAGAAGATGGTGAGGCATGGCAGAAACTTTAGCACTGCTCCTCCTTGAAATAAATAAGGTACAAAGAAAATATTGGGGGCAGCAAGTGAAGCTTTGCTCAGCATAGAGGACAGCTGAGGTGTTCACATGGCGAGAAATGGATTTATCTGGAGGGCTGGCTAGAGCTAAACCACTTCCAGGAGCAAGAGTCCACAAGCTTTTTCAGTAAAGGTCAGATAGGAAGGATTTCAGGCTTTGTGAGCCACATCACGTCCCTGTCACCTGTTCTTCTTGTGGCCATGTGTCTTCTTGCTTGCTTGTTTCTTGCCACACTTAAACACGCAAGAAAGCATTGTTAACTCACATGCTGTCCAAAAGCAAGCTGTGCACTGGATTTGGCCCGTATGTCACAGTTTGATAACATCACGTGCAGTGTATTACACAAGATGACAGTATCGAGTGCCTTTTCACATGTGTTCCATGAATTAATGGGTGAGGTACATATGTCCTGTTTAGGTCATCCCACTAGTAACAGAATTATCCTCCTTGTCATTTTGGATAAATGCATTCATTGGTGTTTACTCATGTAGATTTGCCTTTGCTTATCAACTAGAATTTTAATCAGCCAAAAAGAGAAACATTGGCACTCATACACATGTCTGAGAGAACAGTAAAAGTCCATCACATAATAAGAGGTGGCGTTTATTGTGAAGTTACTGTGTACTGGACACTGTATATATACTCGTTAGGGGCTGATTTGTGTCCCTCTAAATTCGTATGAGAAAGCCCTAACCCCTAACGTGACTGTTTGGACACAGGGGCTTTAAAGAGGTCATCGAGGTTGGATGGGGTCTTAATGGTAAGGTCTTAATTCAACAGGACCGGTAAGAAGAAGGGACATGAGGAGTGTGCACACATGGAGGAAAGGCCGTGTGAAGACACAGCTAGAAGGTGGCCGTCTGCGAGCCAGGAAGAAAGATCTCACCAGAAACCAACCCTACGGGCATCTTGACCTTGGGCTTTCAGCCTCCAGAACTGTGAGAAAATAAATGCATGCTATTTAAGTCACTCAGTCTGTGGTATTGTTACCGTAGCGCAAGCGGACTAACACAGCACTATTTAATTCCTAAAATATTGTTATAAGGAAGGTGCTGCTGTTATAGTGAGAAAGGAAATCTAAGGGCAGAGATGGATTAGGTAACATCCCCAGTCTGGTCTAGCTAGTGAGTGGCAGACTTGGGGCTGAACCAGGCAACCTGCCCCAGGACTTCTGCTCTTCACCTGTCCTTCGGTGGGCTGTCAACCCAGGTGGAGAGGTTCTGCGGGTGCTCCCCCTTCACAGGAAAGATGGCTCTTGCTCATGCAATAGAGGGGTTCTGAAAGTGCTTCAGCGCAGGACCTCCTAAGGACATCTGTATACCTCAGGCATGCCCATCTCACTGCTTCCAAAAGGAGCTGAACCAAGTAGGGATTGAATGGACGAGTGCTTGAAGGGGGGTAGATGTTGGAGTCTGCCCAAAGGAAGAAATAGGAGCCATATTTTATTTCTCTCCTTATGCCTTATATAATATGTATGCACTTGTAATGTACACCATGGTGACTTTTGTATAGACATTTTCCACATAAACCTATTTTTTTTTGGCAAAATGTAATGTGTACTAAAGGAATGATGAATCTTCCACAGTAAGGCAGTCTTTCCGAATGTCATAGCTGTGAAGGGGATAAAGCAGACTCACCCGTGCAAGCCAGCCTTTCTCTTGGCTGTCCTTTCCTACCCTGGACTTTCTCGCCTCTGGCTCCTGATCTCTGAACTTAGAATCCAGCCTTGGCTAATCCTCAGTGGTGTCACACTAGAGAAACGCCCAGGCTCAGACTTTGACGTTTATCCTGAACTGAATTAAATTCTAGCAGATTGCATGGTCAAAGATTGTTGCTGTGATGGGAAGACTGTGACTCACATGGTCAGGGGTTGGAATTAGAGCATTCCCATGTCACCAAGGTGTTCACGTGGCCTGCAGTTTAATAACTAAAACTGTAACCGACGTTGTCTTGATTGGGCTTATCTGAATGTTCTGAATAAAAAATGCCAAGTAGCATGCTTCAGGAGGGCATGGAAAAGGCCCACAGAGAAAGCTGCCCTCACTGGGCCATTGTTTGGTAAAATGACATTCATTTCATTGAGCTCCCCAGAGCGTGTAATTTTGATCGTATGAAAGTGGCTTTCTGAAATATCCCTAAGCAGACATGTTCTATTTCTTTTCCATAAAACATGCACTAAATACCTATAATAGGTATACAGGGGGATCATGGTGGGAATAAAGCCTGAAAGATAGATATTCGACTTAATCATTTGTTAAAACAGATAATTTTTAGTGGGAAACATTTATTATATAGAATCACTGATTAACCTGGTATATTTTTATTCTCCCACTCTTACCTTGTAAAGTTGATATTCGAAGGTGTCCAATCTACGGCTAGTGCGCCTCATTTGACGTGGAAAATATGAACCTATCTGAAGTAAAAATCACCTTCCCTTTGGGCTAAGAAAGGGCTTGGAGAGGAGAAATCTACTAAGCCTCCACCAATTATGATACAGACCCAGGGAACTACACAGTCACAGAAACTCCTGGGCAATGTCTCATTATTATGAGATTTTCAGATACAGCATTTTTTTTAATCCATAAAGGAAAAAATTGAAAGGATGGGGCAGGTGGTAACATTTAGTTTAACCTTTTTTGAGGAAAACAAAGTTTCAAATTAGAAACTTGACCAAGAAATTGTGCTGATGGATATGGCCCTGGAGTCCACAGTCAGGCTTCCCAGTCTATATATAGTCTTTGAACAGGAGTATCCTAGAAGTCTATTGCCTTCAACACATGGCGCTTTGGATCGTGGGAAATGGTGCAGCTGTGTTTGGCCCAGTAGGGGGAGTGACACAAGCTGAACTGAAAGACAAGGAGGTGGTTATGAAGCATGGAGGCAGGCGGCCTTAATGCCACAGAGGCTGGGAGGCCACTACAGGGTCAGAAGCAGAGGAACAACATGAGAGATCTGTTTCAGGATCATCTGTACTGAAATCAGAGATTCAATGTTTACTTCCATGCGTTTCCTTTCTAACTTGCTTGTACGTGACTTCCTATTTCCTGGAAGGACAGGTGGCCACACCGCCGTGCAGAGGGTAGTTTGGATTGTGACACCAGAAATGCAAAGAGAAAACAGACAAGTTGGCGTTTTCATTTTTCTTCCAAAATAGGTTTCTGAAGCTTATCCCCCCGATCAATACTTTTGAAAGGTGAAACAACTTCCTTTGCAAAAGCTGCATTTTATTGAAAGCAGGTAAGATTCTTAGATTGACAGCAGAGCAAGGAATAAAGTTTACTCTAAGACTTGAATAGAAAAAGAGGAAGAACTCATAGTTAAGAGTCCCATCAGCTGAGGAGGGGCCGTGAGAGGAGAGACCCAGATGGACTGTAGTTTTGGGGAAGGGGAGGACCAGAGAGGGTTCCTGATAGCGGAACAGGGTGGTTGTTTGGGCCTGGATGGGGAAACTGGAGGGCAATCGGCGGCGTGCAGATGAATGGAGCTGTTGTTCAGAGTCAGCTGCAGCTGGTCTCCGGCACCAGGAAGTCAAGATGGAGCCCTCAGAACACCAGCCTAGGTGGAATGGGCACCACGACATGCCCACTTGGGGAAGCCTCATTTTCTGCTATGCTCCTGGCTATTTGGAAGGCCGTCCACGGGTATGGCGGTGATCTGGATCTACCAGTCCGTGGATCACCAGAGCAAACATCTGCCACCTGCACCTGTCTGGACTCTTTCTTCCAGGAGGTTAACATACTCACAGGCCTGTTGAAGTCCTTGAGGGATCAGTGGTGATGTGGAGGGAACACCCTCACCCAGCCCACACCTCAGCACTGGAACTATGTGTGGGTCAGGTCAGTGGTGGGAACTCAGCCCTGGCCTCCACGACCACCTCTCTGCTGGCTCTGGGGGTGAAGAGGAGAAAGACTGGGAGCAGGGAGAGGGATGCGTGTCTGCGTAAGGGTGAACGAGGCTGACACCAACGCAGTGGGAACATTGGTGAGGCCACCTTCTTGAAAAACACTTCAGGTTTGTAGTTTACCAATTTTGTGAATTTTATCTTGAAGATTTTAAAACCTAGGTAGTTCCTCCTGCTATCTGTGCAATATGAAATAGCTTTTTCATTGGCATGGGGATTTGAAAAACGTAGTCTAAGCAAAACATAATTAGAAAGATAAACATAGTTCCTTCTTAATCATATGACATACGTGAAAGCCTAAAGGAAACTGTTTTGTACATTTTCTCTTCAGTATTATCTGCATCGCAGTTACCTGCTCCCACCCTTCCCTGTGAGACCCATTACAGCAGATAATTACGAGCTGGCTAGATACAGGGAAGAGTAAAATTAAGCCTTGATGTAACCAGTGAGAGCTCCACTAATTCCTGCCCACTCAGCAGTTAATGCTCTGATAGGCCCTTTATGTGGGTGGTTGTTGGGCAAGTTTTAGAAATGCAGTCACAATTAATTGCTGTGAACCTAGGCAATTATTCAGCCTAAGAAGAGATCAATGATGTCCTCTTCTTCTTCTATCCCTCTGTCTTTCCATCATGGGGATCTGACATTATGTTAGAGTGCTTGGGTGATGGGAGGTTTGGTCTCTGAGCTCATCCAAATGGCTCACTGGTGGCACCCATGGGACCTCTCCTGTTGCTTGGAGGATCTGCAAGTCCTCACTGTGGGAAAGCAACTGACCGTGTCTGCTCACTTGATGGTAGTTTGGTTACATTCACAATAGCTGCCTTATGTGAGACACAGTTCTCTCCCCATTTGTGTAAAGGATGCAGAAAGTTTTCTTAGGTTATTTTCTTTTCTAGTGCAAGAGTTGGAGAAAGCATGAGTAAAAGTTCTTGCTACATACCTAAGTATTTCATAATGTTATTTATGTTCATTTTTTTTTAGAGTCAAGGTGTCGTTTTGTTACTCAGGCTGAGTGCAATAACGTGATCACAGCTCATTGCAGCCTCGACCTCTTGGGCTCAAGCAATCTTCCTGCCTCAGCCTCCTGAGTAGCTAGGACCACAGGCATGTGCCAACATGCCCAGTTAATTAAACATTTTTTTAGTGGGCCGGGCGAGGTGGCTCATGCCTGCAATCCCAGCACTTTGGGAGGCTGAGGCATGCAGATTGCCTGAGGTCAGGAGTTCAAGAGCAGTCTGGCCAACATGATGAAACCCTGTCTCTACTAAAAATGCAAAAAAATTAGCCGGGCATGGTGGCGTGTGCCTGTAATCCCAGCTACTCAGGAGGCTGAGGCAGGGGAATTGCTTTAACCAGGGAGGTGGAGGTTGCAGTGAACTGAGATCGTGCCACTGCACTCCAGCCTGGGTGACACAGCTAGACTCCATCTTAAAAAAAAAAAAAAATTCTGTAGACATGGGATCTCACTATGGTGCCGAGGCTGGTCTGTAACTCATCAAGTGATCTTCCTACCTTGGCCTCCCAAAGCTCTGGGGTTACAGGTATGAGCTATTGTTCCTGGCTCAATCCCTCCCTCCCTCCCTTCCTTCTTTCTCGGTCTCTCTTTCCTTTTCTTCCTTCCTTCCTTCCCTCCCTCCCTCCCTCTGTTTCTTTCTTTTCTTTCTTTCTTTCCTCTCTCTTTCTTTCTTTGAAAAAGATTTTCAGCACATGTAAGCCCTTTAAACTACATTTTTCTCTGAACTTATTTATGTACAAAAGCGTGCTATATTCCATCAACAACAACGACAGGGCTGAGTCACTATCAATAGGCCTACATTTAAAATTATTTTCTAGGATTGGAAATGAATGCATGTTGATTCCACCCGTGTTTCCTCCCAGACCCTGTTTGCCACAAAGCTTCCATTAGGAGGGCACTTGGTTGAGAATAGGAGGACAGTTGTTGGAGACTTGAGGATAGAGAAGAGCTTAATGTACATTCACAAAATATTTTGCCGCAATTTTTTGTCCAGTTGATAATAGTTTCATTAAAAGTATGCAAGACATATAGTTTTTTTTTTTTTTTATTATACTTTAGGTTTTAGGGTACATGTGCACAATGTGCAGGTTTGTTACATATGTATCCATGTGCCATGTTGATTTCCTGCACCCATTAGCTCGTCATTTAGCATTAGGTATATCTCGTAATGCTGTCCCCGCCCCCCCCACCCCCCACCCCACAACAGTACCCGGAATGTGATGTTCCCCTTCCTGTGTCCATGAGTTCTCATTGTTCAATTCCCACCTATATGAGTGAGACATATAGTTTTTATTCACTTAACAACCAGTATAATGAAACATCTGAAACAACCTGAATGTTCAATAATAGAAAACTGCTTAAATTATAGTACCTCAACTTAGCTGAATATTATGCAATTATTACATGGAAATTATGAACTTACACAAAAACATTAAAAATGCTATAATATTGGAAAAGAAAGCAGAATAAAACATTATATCATGCTGTGATTAGACAAGAAAACGTTCATTGAAAAAGACAAACTAATTTATCAATGTTGCAGAATAATGGTTAATTTTTTTCTTTAAAGTATTTTCATTGTGTGATGTACCCTGATACCAGGTGCTGCGAAGGATACAGTATCGCTTCTGTTAGTGTCCCTGCCAAAAATGTATGAGCTGAATCTAATCATGAGGAAACATCAGAGGCACCCAAGATGAGGGCCTTCTATAGAATAACTTGTTTGTGTGCTTCAAAAATATCAAAGCCATGATTGAAATTTTAGCCTATGTTCACTTATAACAAATCATTCATGTAGAAAATAATTCAGTAAATAATCAGACATTTTATTTTTATAGTAAAAAAAATCATTTTCCAAATATAAATGTTGGTGAAATAAATAAAAAGCTTTAAATATAAATGAATATTTTATTGATTATTTTTATTTTAAAACTTTAAACTTTATTAACAATTTTATTACATTTTTCTTTTCTGTTTGTGATATTTTATGATTGAAATTTCCTGAATTAAGTTGATCTGTGTTATATTTGTCAGAAAGTTTAATAATCTTTAATGTCACTGTTACTATTCCAGGAAAAGATAGAACTGTAATAGTCTGACAATGACAAGTAATTGGTTACACTATTTCTTTTTTCTTGTCTTAGGGATACTAAATTTGTAATACATTAAGCTTACCATCACAATAAGAAATATTCTTCTTTCTGACTAAAACAACCAGAATTTAATATTTTCATATTACTTGATGAGAAAAATCCATTTGCAGTTGAGCTAAAAACAAAAGAAAACAAACAACAGCAATAAGGAAAACAAAGAAAACACTGTATTGTTTTTCTGTTCCATGGTGGTGAAAGAGAACAAGACTCATTATACTCTTACTTTTCCTGGATTGAAAATTTCTCTTAAAATTGGGTTTGGGATCTAATTCCATAATTCTTTTTTTTTTGACAATCGAACCTTAAACTATTTCTACCAATTCTACCAGTAAATCTAATGGGTTAGCATTAGCTTTTCATAAAGTTGTAACTGTGCTCTAAATTCCATCCCAACACTTTACTTAAAAGATTGTTTAATGTTTTGTTTTGTTTTTGGATTAGCTGTAATTGCAGAAAAGAAGTCCTCAGAGCGCAGAGTGAAAGTCTTTACAGCTGTGATTGTCCCTCCAGTGGTAATGACAGGTTTAATTTAAAACTGCATCCTCTTCTCACTCAGATCATCTTAAGACCAACGACTCAGAATTGCTGTTTAGAGTTAGGAGTTGGCCATGGTATCAAGTGCCGATAATGTGGTCTCCACAGGAATTCAGATTCTGACTTGGGCCTTGCTGGGTTCTAATCAAGGAAACGAATGAACTACACTCCTGGTAAGTTCATCTAGTAGGAAGCCTTGGACTATTTCCAGAATCAGAGTCAAATGTTTTAAGTGGTAATCAAGTTTCCCTTGTCATTGCTCATATTTAATCATCAGAAAATTCTGTGTATTTATGTCGATATTTAAAGAAGAATCTTTGATTCCATGTGCATGCTAAATGTGAATTGGCTGCGTAGAGTTATGCCATTTGACCTCCTTCAACATACGGTGCAGAGTGCAACACTTCCCTGCAGTGCTTCTCTTCTGTGACTCTTTTTTTTAACACTTAAATTTGCATTTTCGTTCAAGGTGATGTGAAGAAGTTCAACTCTACTAGCACATACAATTAATTCAGTACTTTAAGAGATAAAAATTATTTTGATCATTCTATTCAACAACAATTTATTAAGATGCTATTTTGTGCCAAGCACTGTGCCAGGTACTAAAAAATAGTGAACGTGGAAATGGAAAACAGAGGAAGATTGAAACTGATCTAATAGTCCTATCAACAGTTGTTTTTTAGATGAATATAGAAATTAACCCTCCTGGTCTTAAAGTTTGAAACTTACCTTTGTTTTATCTGAGTTTCTTCCTCAGGAAAGGATCCCCAAGCCTCTCAAAAAAAAGTATCAAAGAACTGAAACTCACCAGATCATCACATCCAGACAAGGAGATGCCAGACCCCTCATCCACCATGATTGCTTCCTTACCCCTCCTGTGTTTCTGTTTTCTCACATATTGCTACATTTTTCTCCCTGCTATATAAACCTCCTAATTTTAGCCCATCAGGGAGATGGATTTGAGACTGAGCTCCCATCTCCTGGGCTGCAGCACCTGGTTAAAGCCTTCTTCCTTGACAATACTTGTTGTTTCAGTGATTGGCTTTCTGTGCAGTGGGCAGCAGGACCTAGACTGAACCCCTGGTGTTTCAGTAACAAGATTGCTGAGGAAAAACAAATGATATTATACACAACATATATGTTATATTGATTGATCTTGTTTATAAGTTGTAGATCTGATAAACTTGAACTATAAAAATAGGGAATCAATAAATAGATTCATACATTTATTGGTTTTATTAGTTGACACTTGACAATAAAGTATGGAATTTTCCTCCTCTTTTTTGGTTCATCAAGGCTATTCTATAAGGTGGGTTGAAACTCCAAGAAGGTTCAAAATAATCCTTCCCTTACACCCCTATGAGAAACTTCCATTCATGAACTTAACACCAGTATGTATACTTTTCCAGAGGGTTGGGAATGATCTTGATAGAGATCAAGAGAAGAGGAAATTGTGGACTTATTGGGAATAGAAATAGGAAGTATAGCAGATTTCAAAATAGAAATTGAGGTTTTGCATTAAGGACTTGTAAGAGATTGCTACAAGCAAAACAGACAAAAATCCCTGCTCTTAAAGTTTTCACATTTATGGTTACATATTACAAACTGTCTTTGCAGTGAGACAGGGTGTGGTTTTGCAAATTGGCAGCTATGCAACAATATAATGGAAAAATAATGCAAAACTTTTGCAGGGTTAAAAGGTGACTGCTATAAAGGATGCAATATTTCATGAAATCAATAAAACTACACATTTCAAAACAAACTCAGTGGCAAATGGAAGTTTATCAGTCTAGACCAGCTAATAACTGAAGAAAAGAGAAAAAAAACAGTACCAATGAATAATAGCTAAGTTAAATAGAATGGCTCCACCACCGAAGAATTCAGAAAGATCATGGAAGATTGTTGAAACCTTGACATTCTTTACAAAAATTTACAAATGTTATTTAAAATATCAAACATAAAGTAAGAAATTCTATACCTGTATACTATGCTATCAGAAAAAAAAATGCCCAATTCAACCCCTAACATCTTATTAATTTTTTTCCTTAGGATGAATCACAATTATAACCTTATTATTTTTAAAAGTAAAATAAACTTATTTCATAACGTACATTTTATTGAGAAAATCTTAGGAAAGCCTCTCCCATCCCCTACCCCATTATTTACTGTGAACCTCTATTCAGTGGCTTCATCAAGAGCCACTGATCAAGGACCTTCTTTATCTCTATGTGAACAGCCTTCTTAGCCTTCGAATTTTGAGGTCCATTCAAGTCAAGCAATTCACTTTTGTTTTTGTTCAGCAGTTGGAGAATTGCCTGTATTTCCTGTCATCATATTCATCCCACTGGATTGTAAGGATATCTTTCATGTTTAGTATTCTCTAAGTCAGAGAAATTTTAAAAATTTAGATCCCCAAAATGATACTCTACTCCACTGATCTCACATATTTATGTATTAGTTTTATATTGCTGCATAAAAAATGAACACAAACTTAGCAACTTAAAACACATATTTAGGATCTTACCCTTTCCAGGGGTCAGAAGCTGGGTGCGGCTGGTCTGGGTCACCTGCTCAGAGTTTCAAGGGGTTTCCCAGGCTTCATCATCATCTGGAGGATTAACTGGAGAAGAATCTGCTCTCAAGTTCCTTCAGGGACTTGGCAGGATTCATTGTCTTCAGGTAGTATGCCTGAGGACTTTGGCTTTTCACTGGAGTCTGCTGGAGGCTACCCTCAGGCCGTAGACATCACTGGCAGTTCCTACCCACTCAGGCTTCTCCAACACTGGCCTTTACTTTCCCAGGCCCACACCAGTGAATGTTAGTCCCGTTGCTAAGCTACAGTCTTCCAGAACATAATCAAAGAAGTGGCTTCCATCACCTTTGTCATCATCTATCCGTTAGAAGCAAGTCACAGGTCTTGCCCACACTCAATGAGAGGGATTACATGAATGTGTGACCATCAGGAGATGGTAACGATTGGGGTCATGAGGGGATATGACTGCTACAATCTCCCATCATCAAAAACAAAAATAGGAATCTGGAAGTTGAAGTTCAAGGTTATGAAAAGTGAACTGGCTTTCTGTTTTTATCATTTCTGGATATACAGAACAATTATATCAAATTTATTAATATGAACTGCATCATACTTAAGTTTTAAACATTAGTAATATTCTATTTGAAATTTTTTTGCTATCCTACTTAAATATTTGAGGACATTTTATATGTTTAGGAATGATCTAAAATCATGGAATGTCACTTTTTTCTAAATCTTCAAATAATCCTAAACCAAATGGAATACAGATGAACATTTTCTAGAAATCACTGACATTCACTATTTTAATTTCTTAGCCATTGATAATGTTTTTGAAGTATAACCTTTACTCTGGTCACAGTGGCTCATGCCTGTACTCCCAGGGCTTTGGGAGGCTTGGCGCAGAATTGCTTGAAGCTAGGAGTTTGAGAGCAGCCTGGACAACATAGGGTTACCCTGTCTCTACAAAAAAATTAAAAAAGCTGGGCATGGTGATGCATGCCTGTAGTCTCTGCTATTCAGGAGACTGAGGCAGGAAAATCACTTGAGCCTAGGAGTTAAAGACTTAAAGGAAACAGTGAGCTCTGATTGCACTCCTGCACTCCAGCCTGGACAGAACAGTGAGACCCCTCTCCCCCTCTCTAAGCGTATATATATATATGTGTGTGTGTGTGTGTGTGTGTGTGTATTATTAAATAAGTTTATGGACTTTATAAAATTTATGTTAAAGTGGCAAGTGTATAGTGTGTGCAGTTACAGGCATGAAGAACCAGTTAATAAGTTATCCTGGAATTAAAATTTGAAAAGCATTCTGAATTACCCATTTATCTTGAATTGTCTTAGATCAAAGCAAGAGCACCAATGAAGAATCTATCTGGCTGACATGGACCCTGTTCTTACTGGTTAATGATGAGCATCACTGTTCAGCTAGAACACTTGTATGATCGTTACATGGATGACTCCCTGTGGAAATGGGAAAGGAATAAGGAATACACATTTGGAATGAAGATCAGATTACAAACACTTGTTTGTTGGTACTAATTAACAGAGAATAGTGCAAGAGTTAGCTTTATTTTTTCTTCATCAGTATTGTGTATGTAGAACTTTATATATGTTATACGTGTATCTTACATATACATTTCTAGAAACCTTAGGAATAGAAATCTGAAGAGCTGAGTTGCAAACCCCCTATTTTCAAGGGTCGAACACTTCAGGTAGTTGGTGAATAATTTATTACAAAGAATCTCTACTTAGAATTGTAACATGTGTGTATATACATTATATATAATTATACATATGTAATATATACATACAAAAAGACCGAGAGACAGAGAGAGACAGAGAATTTACGCACCAACCAACACAAATACATATGGAATAATAGAACATATGTTAGTATCCCTACAATTCAGTATGTATGAGGCCAGAAGAGAGTGTTCATAAAATATAAAGGATCAACACTATGTATACGATGTTTTCTCACTGCAGTGAATTAAAATTAGGTACAATTAGCAAAAGAATGGATTATAACAAAATAATGGATTCTACATTGAGATCTTTGTCGTCAACCATTCATTCTCTCATTACTTCTCTCTCAACAAGTGAAGCTCTAGGTACAGAATGTTCTACAAGTTAGCGTTTCCAAAATTTCAGGAAACACACAATCTGTGTCTTACATAAGTTGTTTCAGAAAACATAAAAGGACTAAAAACTGCCTAACTCATTTTATGAGACTACTGTGATATTTTTAAAGTTAAGCATCACGGAAAAAAAAAGAAAATGGTAAGTAAATTTTATTTCTAAACAAGTTGCAAATTTCTAAAATACAATTGTACATAGTTGAATCCAACACAGTAGTAAAGAAATGAGTTTAATAGGATCAAGCCTGATATATCCCTTAAATGTAGAAATTTCCATAGTTTAAAGAAAACTGTACAAAGTAAACCACCATATTAATGAGTTTAGGAGAAAAATTCCGTGATTATTTCAGTAGATATTTAACCACACTATTAAAACATTTTCACTGCAGCAGCCATTGGTGTAAGGCTTTACAAATATTAACTCATTTAATCTTCATAATAGCCATATGTGGTAGGTAATATTACCTACATTTTAAAGATGAGAAAACTGAAGCACTGGGAGATTATGTAATTAGGTCAATTAAGGTCATTCAGCTAATATGCAGAAAAGCTAAGATTTAGTACATGCAATCTAGCTCCAGCGTCCAGGTTTTCAACCAGTCTTTTATGGTGCCTCTGTTGCAATATATGGAGAAAAATCATTTGATAAAGTTAAACTTTTATTTATTATAGGCATGGTAGAACACTTGGACCAGAAAAAAAACCTTTAACATCATAAAAGCTATGTTTACTAAAAGTATTCATGTTTTAGAGGCATTCCCTTTAATCTCAGGAATAAGAAAAGAATACCCCCTTTCATTTTCCTGTCCAATATTTGTTCATTCAGCAAATATTTGTTGGTCATCTACTGTTGAAGGCCGAAAGAATGAGGGTCTTGATCAACTCAGTATACCACTGGAGGCTATATGAGCAAACAGGGAACTGTTCTCATGAAAGCAGGATGTTGGCAAACTGACAAAGTGCATCGGCCACCCAGAAGGAATGCTAAGGGCAGTCACGACCCAGGCACAAGTGTTTCTTGTGAATAGACACATCTGAAGCCTGTTAGCAACAATATGAACCATGATCAATCAAGCAGCTGATCAGTCGTTAGCTCCTTCTCCTTGCTCTTTCTACCCAAAAAATACGAAGGGCAGGAGAAGCAGCGGCGGCTGCCTTTGCTCACTAGAAGCAGGGAGCCCTCCTCTTCTTCTTCCCCTGGCCTCTTCTTTAAAACAGTTTCTTTTGTCTTAAGTTTTCATTTCTGCGTTTGTCCTCCTTCGTTCAGTTCTGTGATGACGGTCGCAAGTAGTAACCGTGGCAGTCTGCCACAATCTACTATGTGCCAGACACTCTCTTAGGTACCAGGAATGCAGTGTGAAGAAAATAGACCAAAAAGTTCTACCCTCATAGAGCTTACATTCTAATAGAAGAAATAGGTAATTAGTAAAATAATTATATAAGTTATATTGGTAGGTAATATGTGCTATGAAGAAAAAATAAAACAAAATTAGGAATAGTGGGTACTGGGAAAAGTTACAATTTTAAATAAATTGGTCAGAAAGTAATCCTTGAATGAATACTTGAAAGCGGTAAGGTGATACTGAAGGTTCTAGCCAATGCAGAGAGATGAGGATAGAAGTGAAGAGATAAAACATCAGTGTTAGAAGATGCTCTGATCATTTACATAGAGAATTCAAGAAGATCTACCCAAAAAATTATTCATGGCATTACAAATTCCTCAGGTTTCCAAGAAATAAATCAACATAAAAATCCATTCCATCATTTACATTAAAAACAGTAAATTAAATGTAATAGTATACTACAGGCCATTTAATTAAATACCTTAGATTTAGCTTAACAGATAAAATGCATTTTTATGCATTTTAGCTTAACAGATAAAATGCATTTTTATGCATTTTAGCTTTTGCTTCATAAATATATGTTTTTAAAACTCTATTTAAAAATTTTAAAGAAAACCAAAACAAGTGGAAAGAAACATCATTATATTTCAGTTCCCTCCAACTCAATTCAATATTTCTAATAAAAACTCTATCTAGATTTTACTGGAAAAATTGAAAAGCTGAATCAAAAAAAATACAGTGAAGAACAACTGTCAACACTTAGCTAAGATGATTTTGAAAAAGAAGCCCCAATTTATTGTATTAAGACATATTACAAAAGTATATTAATTAAAAGGGCATGGTAATAGCATAGAAACAGATGAATAGACAAATCAGAAATAAAAACATGTTCACCATACCCTTTTATATATTAGGATTTGAAATATGGTTGACCTGGCATCAAGAAATTAGTGGAACAAGAGACTGAGATAGGAGGATAACTTGAGCACAGATGTTAGAGACTGGCCTGGGCAATATAGTGAGAACTCACTTAAAAAAAAAATCAGTGGTGAAGAATATAATATTTATTAAATACTGTTAAAAAATTGGCTCATTATGTGGAAAAAAAGACTTTGATTCCTACCTCACATCGTATTAAAAAATAAACTCCAGATAGCCTATAGATTTAAATGTTAAAAGCAAATCTATAACACTATGAGAGAAAATATAGGAACAGATCCTTGTGATGCAGTGTATGGGAAATGGTACATATTTATGAAATACTACAAACAAATATTTTATTACATCAAAATTATGAATTTGTTTTAAATAAGAGAAACTGCCAGGAATAGTGAGGAGTCTGAGATTTTATTCTACTTGCAAACTGACAAGTTAAATTACCACAGTTTTATGGATGCTGTGAGAAGATACAAGACTCTTGGGTCAGAGACAAAGAATTCTGTTACTCATGGCCCAGCAGGCGGCACAAACTCATGTTTGTGCTGGTTTCTCACAGCCACCAAGTTCCACTGGAGCAATGAAGATGGTCCTAGATAGATGCTCCACTAACAGTGGGTTGACATAACAGCCAAGAAAATCTCAAGCTCAGGAAACCCCAATATTTTTTAAAAGGCTTCAAATAAACTTGCCCAACTTTTGTCTCAGAAGGAGATATTATCTTTATTAGACTGGACATTAAATAGGCCCTCTAATCCAGTATCTCTGTCATCCAAGGCTGTTTACTATACACACACCCTTGAAAAGATGGTACAGCATAAAAACTGTCAATGTCTTTGCTTGCAAAAAGTGCAGAAATATGACAGACCCCTGGTGAATTGTCTGCTAACAGAACTAATAGTCAAAGTAAACACATAGGTTATAGGCTTAGAGATTTTGCTTTAGATTTTTCTGACTTTCAAGAAAAAGATAGGAAATCAATTAAAAATGGACAGTAGTTATAATCAACTCACATAAGGTTCAACTAAAAGTGTGAATACATATTTAAAAAATTGTTCAACATAACTAGTAATCTGATAAATGAAAATTAAAGCTAATACAAAACATCAATACATACCCATCAAATTGACCAAGTTATAAATCAATTAATATCACATGTTAGCAGGAATACATAGACAGTAACCTTCATATCCTACCAGTAAGAGTGTATCTGAGACCGCCATTTTGAGAGCAAATTTGGCATACTGGTGAAAACATTATGCATATGCCTTATACCCAACAATTTCATTCCTGGGAATAAACCTCAGAACAACTTTGCTCAGAGATGTGTGAAGATGTTCAATTCGGCAATAGTTGGAGGCTATCTTCATATCCATAGAAAGTGGAAATGGCTGTGCAAATTATGGTTTATCTATAAGACGGATGTCATTCATTAGAAGAAATAAACAATACCTAGAAATACTAAAATATAAATACGTCAGAGTGTAATATTCAGTAAAAATGTAAAACTAACTGATATTTATGTAGATGTTTAAAAAACACACAAAGTAACCCAATAATATACAAAATCATATTCACTTCCCTATAACCATTCTCTATTTCCTTTCCCTTCTTTTGCTTTCTCTTTCTTTCTCCTTTCCTTTCCTCTTTCCCCTTTTTCTTTTCCTTTCTTCTTTCCCCTTTCCTTTTTTCCCACAGGGTCTTGCTCTGTCATCTAGGTTGGAGTACAGTGGTGCAATCTCAGCTCACTGCAACCTCAAGCTTCTGAACTCAAGTCATCCTTCCATTTCAGCCTCCCAAGGAGCTGGGACTACAAGCGCAAGCCATCATGTCCAGCTAATTTGTTTGTACTTTTGTAGAGACAGGGTCTCATTATGTTGCCCAGGCTGGTTTTGAACTCCTGGGCTCAAAGGATCTGCCTGCCTGAGCCTCCCAAAGTGTTAAGATCACAGACATGAGCCATCACGCCAGGACTCCTTTCTCTTCACAGCCCTGATTACCCCCTGAAGTTACATTACGTTTATTTATTAACTTGTTTATCGTTTGTCTCCGCCAGTCAGTGGAAGCCAATAGGGTGCTCTTGACTGTCTTGGCAGTCTTTTCCCTGGTGGATCCCAGCTCCTACAATAGTGTCTGACCCATAATATGAGCTCATAAATTATTTTTATTGAACTATTTATTTATTTTTATCGATATTCATCTGTAAATAAATGAACAGAAACAAAAAGTCCTACGTAATTTGTGTGTCTTCAGGCCTCCACGGCCTCTGACATTAAGTAAAATCATGTAACATCATTAACCACTTTTTTTTTTTTGAGACAGGGTCTCACTCTGTCACCCAGGCTGGAGTGCATTGGTGCAACCTCGGCTCACTGCAACCTCCTCCTCCCGGGTTCAAGAGAGTCTCCTGCCTCGTCTCCTGAGAAGTTGGGATCACAGGAACGCACCATCATGCCTGGCTAATTTTTGTGTTTTTAGTAGTATTGGCCAGGCTGGTCTCGAACTCTTGACCTCAGGTGATCCACCTGCCTTGGCCTCCCAAAGTACTGGGATTACAGGTGTGAGCAATCGCACCCAGCCATTAACCACAGTTTTTGTTAGTGCTTTCACCTGGTTTTGCAGGACTCCTGGCTCCCTGAAAAATCAACTTAAGTACTTCTGAGAGTCCTGTAAAGGGGCGTTTCCCTTTGTGAAGAATCCCTATGCTGAATCTATCTTGTTCTTTTCCTGATAGGGTGGCTCCTCCTTGCTGTCGTTTGCTCATGAAGCTGCCTAAAGGGTGACTCAGCACTATGCAACTTTCAGGTACCAACTACGAAATGCCAAAGTCCATCCAAAGGATGGACCCAAGGCTACTGAATCCTAAGGTTTCAGACAAGTGTGTGAGACTTTGTACATGAAGCTGGAGAATGCCTCACTCTCCACCCTGTACAGGGTTGTGATCCAGGGCTGGATTTCAGACCCCTGTCTCTACAGGAACTCTAAACAAGCCCAGGTAAAAGACACACCACATCCCTTTCTCCAATTAAACAGACAGCAAACAAAGATACAACTTTATCCTCTTTTCTTTTCTTTTCTTTTTCTCCTTCCTTCCCTTCCCTCTCCCTCCTTCCTTCCTTCCTTCCTTCCTTCCTTCCTTCCTTCCTTCCTTCCTTCCTTCTCTCTCTCGCTCTTTCTTTCTGCTTTTTTGAGACAGGGTCTCACTCTGTCACCGAGGCTAGAGTGCAGTGGCGCAATCTCAGCTTGCTACAACCTCCACCTCCTGGGTTCAAGCAATTCTCCTGCCTCAGCCTCCCGAGTAGCTGAAATCACAGCCGCCCATCACCACGCCCAGCTAATTTTTTGTATTTTTAGTAGAGACGGGGTTTCATCGTGGTAGCCAGAATGGTCTCAATCTCCTGATTTCGTGATCCACCCGCCTCAGCCTCCAAAAGTGCTGGGATTAGAGGCATGAGCCACCGCACCCAGCCTACCCTTTTTCTTTAATCAAACAGCAAAATGTCTTCCTATCGGTTTTTGTAAATATTTCTAGAAATGTCATTGGCCAGCTAGCTTCACAGACACTCAAGCTCTGAATTGCAGCTAGGTTAACTCTTCTTGACATATTTCCATCCAAAAGGAGGAAAGAGCTCCAAAGAGGGGGTGGCCAACCCCGTACGAATAAGGAGAATAGGTCTGAGAAGAGGCCGTTGGATTTGGCACCTAGTAACTTGTCTGCAGTAATAAAGGAGTTTCTGTGGTCACCTGGAGGCTGACTTAAAAGCACTCAAAGGATTTTGGATGTTCTGTAGGTCGACTGGGCTCCACTAAACATTTGGCAACAAATAAGCATTTCTCTCCAAGACGTTGCGACATACAGAGCAATTCTGTTTATTTCCTTTAGAGATGGAGGCATGCTCCTGCAGCCAAAGCAAAATTTGGAGCCATTTTGGTTCCTGGTCCCCGGGCGTAAGTTTACTCTTTTGTTTAATAAGAGAATCAACAGTGCTTTTGACGGTCAGTGGTTTCTCCAGCATCCTAACTAATATTATCTCCTTTCACAAAATAGGCTCTGGCAGCCCAAGCTGTGGTAAACAATTCCTGAGAGTGCAGTCACTGTGGTCACTCTGCCCCCTCCGCTCTCGCCGTCTTCTAAACCCAAGCTGTAAACATTCTGGAACAAGGGCTCCATAAACTCAAGCTATGTTGTTCCTTCAGAGAACAAGTCATAATAAAAGGAGGTTTATAAAGGCGTCATTTTTTCGCCAAGAGAGTTGAATGAATTCTTTTATCTCCTCATGATTCATTCCTAATTGCAAGATTTTTATTTTTAGAAAGCATTTTGGAGGTTTTTGTTATTTAGTGGTGAAAACACAAAATGGTGCACTCAGCACTCCAGATCACAGGCTAGAGAGGAGGAGGAGTTCTGTGGATGTGGCTCTTGCCATGCGAGGAGCCTGTGGTCTTGGTCAGCCTGGGCCACTGTAACGAAACGCTGTCGACTGGGGGTCTGAACAACAGACAGGACCTTCTCACAGTTCTGGAGGCTGGAAGGCTGAGGTCAGGCTGCCAGGCTGTTGAGTGCTTCGTGAGGGCCCTCTTCCTAGTTATGTCCTTACCTGCTCTTTTTGAGCAGCACATGGAGAAAGAAAGAGATCCTGGGTCTCCTCTGCTTTTTATAAGGGCACACACTGATTCCATCATGAGGACCCCAGATCCTGGGTCTCCTCCGCTTTTTATAAGGGCACGCACTGATCCCATCACCAAGAGCTCACCTTCATAACTTCATCTAACCCAAATCCCCTTCCAAAGGCCCTACTTCCAAATACCATCACATTGGGGGTTAGAGTGTCAATATATGACTTTTGGGAGGACACGGTCATTTAGTTCATAGCACCTGTAATCAGTGAATACAAGAATCGCTGGTCTCTGTGGCAGAAGAGGATTTTCTTGTTGCCTGACTGCTCTTGAAAACATTCCTCCCGGAGAGAAGAGTGGAGTGCAGGAGGTGATGACATTTTCATTCTGTATGTGCAACAATAAATGCCTGATGTGAGAGTTTTCAGAAGGATGAACAGGCTGTTTTTAGGAATACTGAGTTCTATGTGACTGGTGGTATCTAAGCAGGGGTTGGGTAATCGTGGAAAAAATTTAAGAGCATTCAGAAGGGCCCAGAGAAGTGGCACGTGTCTGTAATCCCAGCACTTTGGGAGGCCAAAGTGGGAGGATCACTTGAGGCCAGGAGATTGAGACCAGCCTGGTCAACTTAATGAGACCCTATCTCTACAAAAAATTACAAAATGAGGTGGGTGTGATGGTGTGCACCTGTAGTCCCAGCTACTCAGGAGTCTGAGGTGAGAGAATCTCTTGAGCCCAAGAGTTCAAGGCTGCAATAAGCTGTGATCGTGCTACTGCCCTCCAGCATGGGCAACAGAACAAGACTGTCTAAAAAAAATGTGTGTGTATATATATATATATATGGCAGTCCGAGCACCCAGGTCCCCAGTTCCCCTTTCAATGCTGAAGCTATGTGTTTGAAAATCTACTTGGGGGCCACAGTTGCATACACCCTCATCACTTATGCACAGTTCTCAGTCCTCAGGAGGCAATAGTTTAGACTTAAACTTCAACGTAAACTTTGGAGAAGGACAAGGGGAAGTTTTCCTTGGCTCCATCGAACACTGTCAAGGAGTCAGGGGCAGGACTGGAATGAACAGTATCAGAAATGAAGTATGCACAATCGTGCGTGAACATTATGGGAAACATGACAAAGATGCGATGCTTTTGCAGTCTCCCAAGCTCCCTCCATGTAAAATCAAGTGTCGCAAGCAAAGGAGAACATTTGTCAGTTCTTTTCAGTGATAATGTTGACACTTTTCCTCCTGGTTTGAGTTCCTTTCTTCCCAGGCTCTCTCTACCCACAGAAATTCAACCAGTTTTCCTGTCCCAAATCAGACAGGACTTTCCCCATAAAATAAATCCCTGATTCATAAAATACAAAGACTATAATAATTCTCTGATTCCTGTTTTCCACATGTCTTTTGATCTATTCTGTTTAGCACTCTTATAGCTCTTAGCTTATTCTTTACTCTAAAAATACCTTTTCTTACATACTAGAATCTAAATTTTTGAGGACAGACGTGTCATTTTTAGACTTTTATATCCCTAAGATGTCAAATACCCTACCTTATGGCTAGTACATCTCAGTAGATAGATATTAGGTGGCCGGGTGAATGAGCAGAACATTCTAAATGGGGAGAAACGGCAAAGCTACCTTGCTGCTGCAGGATTCTGCTCCCTTTTTCCTTAGATCTAACCTATGTGGTCTTTTATTTGAGACACTGGGCTGGAAAATGAGAGGCTCAAAACAATGTGAGAAGTAGAAAGCTGGCAAGTTTGTTGGGGCCATATGTAACTTCATGAAATATCACTGTTTCAAGGACTAAGTTATAAGTTTTACCCTTTTTAGATAAGGAAAACAGTGTGAGTGGGGTTAGAAAGAGGAAAAACAGCAAGCCAAGTTGAATCACTCATCCTGAGAGGCATTCAAATACAGAGTTATGGAGAAAGCGACTTTCCTCCACAAGGGTAACCCCCTCAACAGCAGCTGGTAAACCTCAGTCCACAGCACAGAGTGTGAGAAAGGGAAGATTTCAAACAACTTAAATACAAAGAAAACGCTTTTTTAAAACGTTAGTGATTCTTTTCCACATTTCCCTTTAGGCTCTATTCATAAGGAAAATATTCCGCTACACCTCACAGCAATATATCTTATTTTTTTAATATGCAGCAACCGTCAGCCAACTCATAGCTGAAGCAGGGACATTGTGCAGCTCTTGGCACTTGTTCTTAATATGTGTTCAGAGGGCTAATACTCTGTCAAGCAGGGAGGATGACAGCCAGAGCAAACAGTCACGCTCCTCATGGTGGAAAATAATGTTGCCAGGCAAGCCAAAATATAATTTTTTCTACGAATTTTCTTTCCAGGAAGTACCTCTGAAAAACACCTTTCTAGCACAATAGTCATTGAATTCAGTTATATATTTTTAGACACCACTAACTGTTCTTTGTTTTTTCTTCCATTTCGAGAAAATTCTGCACATCTGGAAAGAACAGCAATGAATAGGAACTTGTGCATTCGTGCTAGGCTCCTACTGGGCCTGCTTCGTTTCATTTCCTCCATTTTTATGACACTTTCCTATGCTGCTACTCCAGACATTCCATAAAACACCTTGCCACGAACAAACTGTAAAGGAAGGAAGTCTGAAGAAAGTCTGACTGAATTTCTGAGTGTCTCATCACCAGAATGACCAGGAAAAACTGCCAGGAGCATAGGTTCAGGCCCCTAATCCCACTTCTCTGCAGTCTCCTCTTGGTCTTTGTGTATAAGCTCTCCTGCCTTTTTGCACGTCTAATTCATTGTCGGACAAACTGTCTTACTTGTGTTTGCCTCTGAGAGCCTGCCCACTTCCTCATGGTAGGAGAAAGAACACAAAGGATCTTGCTTTGATTCGGTTTTCCTGCTTCAGCCATCAGTCTACCATCAAGCACATTTTTTACTGGGCAAATGAAAAGTCGTTGCTTTCTATATTTTTTTCTTTTTTTCTTTTCTTTTTTTTTTTTTTTTTTGAGACAGAATCTCACTCTGTCACCCAGTCTGGAGTGCAGTGGCGCAATCTCGGCTCACTGCAACTTCTGCCTCCCGGGTTCAAGCAATTCTCCTGCCTCAGCCTCCCAAGTGGCTGGGATTACAGGTGCCCACCACCATGTGCAGCTAAATTTTTTTGTATTTTTAGTAGAAACGGGGTTTCACCATGCTGACCAGACTGGTTTTGAACTCCTGACCTCAAATGATCCACCCACCTCAGCCTCCCAAAGTGCTAGGATAATAGGTGTGAGCCACGGCGCCCCGCCAATATTTTTGTTTCTAATAAAACAAGAACTAGTAGTGCACTCTGTCTACAGCACGATAGTGTGGTGGGGACAGGCAGCAAGTAGGTAGGGGATAAACAGGTCAAGAACTGAGTTCATAACTGAGGCTTTAACCTTGATAAGAAATAAGGCAAGTTTGAATGATCTGGGTCCCTGGGGAAGCATTTGTTTAGAAAAAGTTCAAAAGTAAATAAAAATAACCATGCACCTAGTTTCCAGGTATTGATTTATCTAAAAGAGACCAAGCTTTCACCTATTTACGATAAGTAAGTGCATTTCAAAGCTTTGTCTGACAGCTGGATGCAAGGTGGGAGAGGCTGTGGGGGTGCCATTGTCACCACAGGTGAGAGAGGCTGTGGGGTTGCTGGTGCCACCACATGTGAGAGAGGCTGTGGGGGTGCCGGGTGCCACCACATATGAGAGAGGCTGTGGGGGTGCCATTGTCACCACAGGTGAGAGGCTGTGGGGGTGCCGGGTGCCATCACATGTGAGAGAGGCTGTGGGGGTGCTGGGTGCCATCACATATGAGGCTGTGGGGGTGCTGGGTGCCATCACATGTGAGAGAGGCTGTGGGGGTGCTGGGTGCCATCACATGTGAGGCTGTGGGGGTGCTGGGTGCCATCACATGTGAGGCTGTGGGGGTGCTGGGTGCCATCACATGTGAGAATACAGAAAACACAAAGCCGGCAGCTACGGGGAATTAAAATCAAATTCCCACAGCTCTGTACTCTTTCAGAGGATGATTCTTGGCCTATTTTAAATACTCTGAATTAACTTTCTCATTTCCTACACTTTCTCCCTGACACAAGCACATTCCCTTAAAAAGAGAAGAATCGTATCATATCTCTATGGAGACAAATATATTCCTTGGTTTAAAACAAAATCCCTTCTTTCTTCCTTATTTCCCTCATTTCCTTTCTCTCCCCTCTCCCTCCTTCTCCTCCTCTCCATCTCTTTCTTTCTTTCGTTTTTTTTTTTTTCTGAGACAGAGTCTTGCTCTGCCGCCCAGGCTAGAGTGCAGTGGCACGATATTGGCTCACTGCAACCTCTGCCTCCCAAGTGTGAGCAATTCTCCTGCCTCAGCCTCCCGAGCAGGTGGGATTACAGGCACCTGCCACCGTGCCCGGCTAATTTTTGTATTTTTAGTAGACATAGGGTTTCACCATTTTGGCCAGGCCGGTCTCGAACTCCTGACCTTGTGATCCACCCACTCGGCCTCCTACAGTGCTGGGATTGCAGGCATGAGCCACCGCGCCCGGCCTCCATCCCTTTCTTATTACTATTTTAGCTGAGCAGCCTTCAGGTGAGGGTGTCATCTGCGCAGCGGGAGGCAGAGTGTGAGTGAGGTGTGTGGTGGAGGCACACTGCCGGCAGCTGTGGATCATGGGAGCGATGCCTGGCAGGGTAAGGGTGACAGGGGTGCGGCGTGGGCTGTTGGCGATTGGGAGAGGAAAGACGGCATCCACAAAGGGTGTGACAGGGGTGATGCCCCCGGAAGGGGCTGAGGGAGACGATGGCTTCGACGGGTGTTGAGTACCTTTATTGGTATTCTGATGAAGAGAATCACCAATGTGGAAAAGGAGAAAACTGGGGTGAACCGTTAGTGTTGGATTGGAAATGGAAATATCAGTGTGGATTTCAATAGACAGATAAAAAGATACTGTAATTACATGCAATATAACTCATCTGTTTCCTGGTTCTGTCCTCGGAGAGTCAGAGAGAAGTGCCACCTCAAGAGCAGTGGGAACATCTTTTACGTGGTCTGTAAATGCCATTCTCCGCTGAGAAGACTTATGGCTCCTTGGAGAGCTGGCTGAACCCTGAGCTGGGGAGCGGAAGGTACAGATGGGCCAGAAACACCTTTTTGTATGGGATGATAAGAAAATGGTCCCAAAATTATAAAACTATGTTGAGAAGACATGCAATCCAGCTTTAAGGGACTCCCACTGGTCAAATCTGGGTTCATTTGATTGTCAAATAAGTAATGACATTAACAGATTATAACCAATTGAATAAAATGGGAATCCATGAGTCTGTGCAGATATGAATGAATGAATGAATGAATGAGAGAGGTAAAATATTTTCCTTTTATCTCTGATTTAAGCAATTCAGCAAAAACATCAAGGCATGTAAAACATGTGGGTGAAATTTAGATGAGGTACAAACTACTTGGAAAGTCTCAAGGTACCTCTGCACAAAATACTTCCAATTCCAAAGGTAGAAAAGAATATATTTATTATGAGGAAACCTGGAAGATAAGACCTTAATCAAGTGCTTATGGTTAATATCACCAGTAATGGGACAAAGTGAGTTTGTTTGCAACCTGATGGGACACAATGAGGAAAACACGGAATCACTGCTCGGATATTTCTTCTCAAAATGCTCAACTTGCATCTAGACATGAAGAAAAATCACATAAACCTAAATTGGAGGAGACGGTACAAAATACCTAGCCTCTAATTTTCAAAAGTGTCAAGTTTACACGCCAGTCAGGTAAAGAGGAAAAAGGCATGAATCCAGCCCGAAGGCAACTAAACAGACATGACAACTGTATTCACCCAATTGTACACGGCTGTAAGAAACTCCCTGAGGCTGGGTGATTTATAAAGAAAGGAGGTTGAATTGACTCACAGTTCTGCATGGCTGGTGAGGCCTCAGGAAACTTACAATCATGGCGGACGGGGAAGGCAAAGCAGGTGCCTTCGTCACATGACAGCAGCAGAGAGAGAGTGAGGGAGGAACTGCCATACTTTTAAAGCCTCAGATCTCATGAGAACTCCCTCCTATCACGAGAACAGCATGAGGGAAACTGCCCCATGATCCAAACATCTCCCGCCAGGTCCTGACACAAAGGGATTACAATTTGAGATAAGATTTGGATGGGGACACAGCCAAACCGTATCAAGAACTGAATATTAATGTAACTGGATTCTTTCTATTGGAAAAATGGTGAAGCTTGAATCAACTATATGGATTAGATGGTAATAATATACCCATTTAACTTCCTGATTTTGATAGTTATATTATGGTTATGTAGAACAATGTCCTAATTTATTAGAAATTTATACTAACATATTTGGGAGGTGATGGGGCATAAGGTTGCAACTTAATTTAAAATGATTTTAAAAAGAAAGAACAAGCTCTTGTACTATTATTTTAAATTTTGTAAGTTTAAAATTATTTTAAAATAAAAATGTGAATACATACACAAAGAAGTGCAAACAAAATGGGAAATTTGAACAAGATCTGTGGGTTGTATGAATTTCACATCCTAGCTATAATAGTGTACTATCATTTTGCAAAAGTTACTATTGAGGAAAATTGGTTAAAGGGTATAACAAAACTTGTGTATCATTTCATACAATTGCATGTGAATCTACAATTAGTTCAAAAGATTTTAATTGTAGAAAATAGTTTTAAAATGTTAGATTTAAGGGAACTAGCATTTAATGAGCATAGCTTTTCCTTGAATCATCATAACAGCTCTATGACATTTCATATTATTTTATTCAGTACACAGATTAAGAAAATAAAGGGAGAGAATTTAAGAAATATGCTTAAGACTTGATTGTTATTAAGTAGAATGAATGAAATTAGATTGAAAGTGTCTGGGTTTACAGATAGAATAAAATGTTACAAAAAAATTTAGATGAAAGATTCCAAATATACTCAATTACCATCATTGATGAAACTAATAAATGCATAATTTTTGTCAAATAAAGTAGATCTAAATTTTCTTAAAAAAATAGGTACTAAGTTCTCTGTGCAGGTTATGAAGGTAAATAATTTTTATTACTAAGATTCCACAAAATCTAAATTTCAATATGAGCCTGAAAATAATATTTTCATAATTCATCTACAAAGAGACCCAACTTCTAAAAGTTCACAAGGAATGACTTTGGTATTTTCTTGGCAGAAATTGCAATGTTATAAGTCAAACAGCAGTTGACACGAAAATACTTAAGAAAAATATAGGAACAGAAATAAGAGGTGGGAATAGATGGATTGATTACCTAAGTAGGAGATTCTGTCCTCTAAAATTCGCTCACTTTTAGTGTTGGACACATGTGATATGCTTGCTGAGGGAAAACAGATTCTTCTTTAAGAACATGGAACATCATCAGGCCAATTAAGTTGTTGCTGGTTATCTGCTCTCTGAAAAAAAAAAAAAAAAAAAAAAGGCCCGTATTCTAACGCTAGAACTCCAGATGCAGCTCATGGAATCAACATGTGTTGAACTAAACGTAGAGCACATGACGGGTGAGAGTTGCTGGGGGACGTAGGGAATGGCCACGCGTGGGAGCAAACGATGAGACCAATTCCTCTTTGGCCGTAATAAACAGTCCTGTTTGTTTGAGACACAGTCTCACGCTGCCACCCAGGCTGGGGTGCGGTGGCGCGATCTCGGCTCACTGCAACCTCCGCCTCCCAGGTTCAAGCGATTCCTGAGCCTCAGCCTCCCAAGTAGCTGGGATTACAGGCGCGCACCAGGATGCCCAGCTAAGATTTTTGTATTTTTAGTAAAGGCGAGTTTTCACCATGTTGGCCAGGCTGGTCTTGAACTCCTGATCTCAAGTGATCCGCCCACCTCGGCCTCCCAAAGTGCTGGGATTACAGGCATGAGCCGCCGCTCCCGGCCAATAAACAGAGTCTTAAAAATGTAAATTCAAAATCATAGGGAACATATTTCCGACTTATCTCTGGCCGCAGTGAAGAAAACAACGAAGATGGAAAAGCTCAAGAATGCAGCCAGCTTTCTCAATCCACCCTGACACAGAGTGTCAAATATTCCTAATTAAGCTCCGCTTTCAAGATGAAGGATGATCGTCAGAACGGCTGATATCTGTGGGCTTCCCGTAGGTGTCTAGAGTTACCAACTGGCAAGTGACTGCCTGGAGATGAACGCGGAGTAGCTTGGCGGTAAAGACCATGTTCTCGGTAATTAATTAGTCCTTTGTAAGTGGTTCAATACAACTTTGAAACGTATTTACAAACTTCAGAAGTTATAACAGATTTTTGGAAAGGACACTATTATTTAAACTGAAAATGTAAACGGATCTTGCTGGAAATCTGAAAAGACAGTTTGGATATATTTACACTGACATTTAAAAAATATCTTTTTTTTTTTTAACCAAAGTTCTTTATTGTAAACAAGATATAAAGTACAACAAAAGAAATACTGTGCAAATTATAAGTCATAAGGATTTTTTTAATTAAAACTTTTGTTTTCTAAGGATCCAAGTTTTAATGTCAGAAATCTACACCCAATATACAAAAACAATGTTAAATGGGAAGATAGAGTGACATTTTTCACTATATATTTTAAGCAATTTACTTTTGTTTTGCCACTGTGTATATCATCCACTATATAACAGAATAAAAGAGAAATACTGTTAACAAAAGTGAATGTTCTAATAATGATTTTTCTACCCAACTACCTCCACATCCCCAAAAAACTCCTATAAATTAACAGGACAACATTTGTAATTTAATTGCTTTGAAGCATAGCTACGATTTGTTTTTGCATTTTTGTTTGGAAAGTTTAACAAATGACTGTATCTAGGCATTTCATTATGCTTAGAACTTTAGTTTGCCTGCAGTTGCTTGTGTAGATTTGAAAATTGTACACCACTGTGTTTTCTGTAGACTCTAAGATACACTGCACTTTGTTCAGAAAAAAAATCTGAAGATGAAATATATATTGTAAAGAAAGGATATTAAGAATCTCAGATAACTTCTTGAAAAAGATCGCTTATGTCATCAGTAAAGTACCTTTATGTTATGAGGATATAATGTGTGCTTTATTGAATTAGAAAATTAGTGACCAGTAAAAAATATCTTTATGTGCTTTGCGGGCTACATCTCAAGGACTTTTTAAAATCTTTTGGGAATTATAGTTCAAATTTCCATATTTTTCTACCAAGTGTAAGGATATAGCTGGGCTGTTCTCATATTAACATCCAGACCTCCTAAAAGCATGATTAACTGAGAGATTTAAACCAATGTCCTTTTTCTACTCTTTTAAGACACAAAGAATACTTGAAAGAACTGTATTTAGTGTCTACTAGAATTACTATCTAGTACATTTAAATGATGCACATTTAAATGAATAATATATAATTTAGAACAGAATTTTTCTTAAAGTTAAGTGTGATTAAATACATTTCCCCCAATCTTCAATTATTATTTGTGCTGATTTGCTCCTTCTTGAGTAAAGCCAGCTCACACCAAATCATTACTGGGTTATCCATGATTTTATGGCACTTGTCACTGGCTCCTCATTTGGGAATTAAGGTACCTTATTCAAGCATCAAAAATTTTACAGCCCTTTCTCTCTATCTTCTGTAGACTTATTATCCCTCTATTAAGAGAGACATAATTAATTTCTCTTAGAAACTCTCGGTACAAAGTCATAACTTATATTCCAAGTTCTAAGCTTTCTCTCCGCTTTTACTAATTCTTATGTTGTAACAAAAATTATGCAGCAAACAATATAATGGTCTGAAAAAAGTGACAATATTTTTAAAATTTTTATGCAAATGTTATTTGCACAAGAATTTTAAAGTTTTCCTCTTAGTATAGTACCCAATCAGATATTCCACAAATTGATTTTTACCTTCCTCTCCTATTTAAGTATAGAAATGTCTTAATAAATTGAAGTATGTTAAGACACTGTGAGAGTCTCTTTAAAATTGTTGTGTTCAAGAAAAGGGTGGGCCAGATGTGGTGGCTCACGCCTGGTATCCCAGCAGTTTGGGAGGCCAAGGCAGGTGGATCACTTGAGGTCAGGCGTTCAAGACCAGCCTGGCCAACATGGTGAAACCCATCTCTACTAAAAATACAAAAAATTAGCTGGGCATGGTGGTGGGCATCTGTAATCCCAGCTACTCAGGAGGCTGAGGCAGGAGAATTGCTTGAACCCAGGAGGCGGAGGCTGCAGTGAGCCGAGATGACACCACCGGACTGCAGCCTGGGTGACAGAGTGAGACCCTGTCTCAAAAAAGAAAAAAAAAAAAAGAGTGAAGGTAAGATACTTAGGGAAAAAAACTTAGAGATGCTGCTAGACTACTCACAAGATATTATTACACAATTATTGGAAAATAATTTTCAGACTGACAAGTGTTGACTATATTTTGCCCCCAACAGATCCAGCTGCAGGGAGAATCCTATGCTGACAACATAGCTTGCAAGTTTACTGCACAGTGCTCCATTTTAGCCCCGCCTCCAGGAGGTGCCGGGTCTTCGGCAATGAAATTATTCAAAAAGGATGTCTGAAATGATTCATTCTTTTCCCCTTTCCTTTGCTTTTGAGGCCCCTTTTTCTTAACAGAGAATTTAGAAAAGTCAGATTGGGATCAGGTCCTGTGATGCAAGGGCCTGGTCTCTTCAGTTCTGGTTTAGGCCTTAACAGAAAGGACAAGTACAATGCTTGAGGCTTTCACAGTCAACCAGTTCAACCAACATTTGGTGACCAGATAGGATTTGGGGGCAGAAGCCCAACCAGTAACAAATAGTTTTATTTGTTAGAGTATAGACTGCATCCCATCCTTTAGAACTTAAGAATAACCAACAGCTAAGTGTGGAGGTGAGTTGGGAAGGGCCGAGGCAAGGGAACGGCATCCGGAGAAGTTAGCAGGGTGTGACCCCAAATCTGGCCCATAGTGGACAGTTTTCCATATTCAGTGTCATTAGTTGTTTTAATAACAATTGTCATGATTAATGAAAAATCCCTCCTTGGGGAAATGCTGAAATGTGTCTTATGATCTTATTCCCCTAGATTTTAGATTGGGATCTCAGGAAGACAAGAGGTCAATATTACTCTGAGCAACTGTCATCCACAGGGAAATGGATACACGAAGATGATGGGGAGCTGATTCTGGGCTCCTCAACACCAGCAAGTAAAGATAACCCTTCCCCGCCTAACGTAAGTCTCTTCTATTGATAAAGAGTGTGTCAGGGAATTTTAATTATCTATTGCATTAGATACTTATGAAACTTTGTAGAAAAACAAAATACTTGTGCACATGAAAAGAAAAGGTATTTGCATCCTATAAATTTCTATTTTAATTTTTGCTGGTATTCGTGTTTGTATATTGCATACTTTTAATGTGTTGAAACATACATTTTTATTTTGACTTTTGCAATTCACGGTAATATTTATGCTTCCATCTACTAACAGAATTGACAATTATATATAGGATTTTATTATAAATATTATATTATTATAATATTATCCATGTAGTCTGATTCTGACCAACGATGTTGCATTTGACCAGGTTGCTCTGAAGTTGAAATGAGCCAGTTCATACTGCTATGGGCTTAGGCAGCATTGTGTGTTACTGAAATTTATTTTTGAAGTGTTAATTGCAAAATGTAACAAAAACAAAATTGTTTTTATTTGTGTTTCTGTAGATTTTTTTCAGCATATGGCTTGTGATTTCTATTTCCTTATAGGTGAGCTTTTAATTTATAATGATCATTTGCTCAGCAGGAGAAGGCCTGTAACTTTGTATACTTGTATACACGTGTGAGATCAAGCTTTTATCAGTTATATTGTTATATATCTTGTCATTTATGTGTGTCATCACTATCACTTATAGAAATTATTTTAATTTTAATATATATAAATATTCATTGGCTGTTTTTCCTTTGATGATGCGTGTTCTTAGTATTGCACTTGTTCCCCTACCAACCCAGGCTTTATTTAAACAGAATTGCCTACAGCTCCATGGTGCCTTAAGAAAGCAGTCATATAGCAAAAGTAAACTGAGGGAACAGATTGCCCCACCATAGCTGCAAAAACTCCTCATGTCTCTAGCTGTAATTTACCATTTTTAAGGGAGTATTTTGCCAGCTGAAAATGAGTTATTTAACCCAAAATGTATATCCCTAACAATGTACACATCTCCATGTGTATCTACTAATATTCTGGTAATTGTTTTATTTTTGCTTCCATCATATCTTTCCAAATTTACACAGCAATATATTATTTTAATAATTCTTTTCATACTGGGATCATTTCAATTGTGTAGACATTTAAACGCACAGTTTTTAAAGTCTGAGAATTGATCATTTTTCATTATTATCTAAATATTTAAGATTCTAAGTATGAACTAAATCTATACGGTGACTCTATACTGTCTTAACTGGGACCATTATCCACTGGAAATTATCCACTAGATCTATCTACTGATCTATCGATCTACTGATCTATCTATTTATCTATCTAATCATCTATCTATCCTAGCCCTGGGGTAAATTTTTAGCACCTAGATCAGTTTTTCACAGTTATTCCCCATGCATTCGCTTGCTTTAGGTCATATGGGGTGATTATTTCAGAGTTGATTCCTAGGTTACGACCAATCTATTGGATTTGTTTCTGTGGTGGAGCTGCAGGTGTCTGAATTTGTAGGAAATTCTCCAGTTGATTCTTACACACACTAAATGCAAAAACTAGAGCTCTAGGAGTTTTCCTTTTCTAGGCTCATCTAAGTACAATCAAATATAATGTTGTTTTATTACGCAAGTTAAAGAACATTTAAAAATAACCAATATTTAAGGGATGAAATATAAATTATTTTTTCCACATCAATCATATGAAATTGTTAAATATCTCTCCAAGAGATTTTAAATAAAAAAAATTAGTACCTTTACCTGTAAAAATATACAAGTGACCATTTTCTAGACATGCGTTACTTGAATTTCTTTAAATTACTCTCTTCTGAATGAATAAAATTTACTATCTATTGATTGGTGAATACTTACTGTTTTATTAAAGTGTAACATACATACATAGAAAGACTGTCCAAAGCCTAAGCGTACAGTTTTGTAAATTTTTACGAATTGAACACACCCATGCAACCAGCACACATATCCAGGAGGAGAACGCTGTCAGAACCCATCCCTCCTACCAGTCACTACCATCTCCCCAGGGAGCATTTCACCTATCCTGATTTATAATACCACACTTCCGTGGTTAGCCTAAACTACAGGTTTGTTTAGGCTAACTTTGAACTTCATACAATTATAAGCCCTTCATTTCTGGCTTATTGTCCCCCAGCATTACATTCCTGAGACCCAGCCATGCTGCTGCCTGTTCTTACTTTATTCTCATTGCTGTATGATATTCCATTTTATGAATATTCCATACTTTACCAAAGATAGAAATGCCTGGATCATAGATGACCCAGCTAGGAGTATGAGGATGCTGGATGCTGATGGCGTTTAACAACCAGAGTCTGAGAAAAAAGAAGAAAAAGCGCTCTGATTTATAGCACTTGCCAATTTCTGAGGTGCAAATCTTTTCACCTTTGCCAATATCAGGCAACCAGTGGTGCATCTCACAAGCTGGTCAGCAGGCCCAGCACCCCTTTGGCAGATAGTACCAAGCAGATTCCTCGAGAGGCGTCAGCCCCCGCAGCAGTGTGTGGCAATTCCAGTTGCTCCACATACTTAAACAGGATTTTTACTGCTGTGGATTAGTTTGCTTTTAGCAATTCTGGGATTTTCGCAAGGGATGAAGTGGAATTGACTGTGATTTTTAATTGGCATTCCCTTGTTGACCAATGACATTAGTCAGCATATTTATATTAGCAGCATTTTTTAATATATTCATGGGCTATTTAAATATTCATTATGTGGCATGCCTGTTAGGTCTACTGTCCATGTTTTCTAAGTTGTCTTTTATTTTGGTGTGAATTTTTAAAATGCAACATAAATAAGTTTCTCTCTTCTTCATCATAACTCTTACACAACTGGTGTCTGTTTCGGAATCTCAGACTATCAAGCCTAGACTTTGTGTTACTAATAGAGCCCACTAAATCTTTTCAACAGCAACTTCCCTGATCTTTCAAAGCACAGGTTACAGCTTCACCCTCCACTTACAGTGGAGAAAGGTTTTGACCTTCTAACGACTTCTTTGTGAAGTTAGAATAAAAACATTCCCTGTGCCATCTGGCATGCCTTGGCCTGCTTTCTGCCTCTGTCTGCCCCCATCACTTCATCCTGGCTCCTGTCCTGAGGACCTGCTGAGCTCACTGTGCCTTTGCACTTACTCATTTCGGTACCTGGAATAATCTCCCCTCGGTTTGCATGTGACTCTCTGCTTCTCTTCATTCGGTCCTCAGAGAAGCCTTTCCTGACCACCCCTCCCTTAGAAACGCTCTATCCAACTACCGAGCTTTAATCACATCCTAGCAATTACTAACATGAGAAATGGCCATATGTATTTGTTTACATCTTTACTTCCTGTCTCCCACCTTTTAAATATATGATGCAATAAAGATACTTAATCTGTCATTTCATTCCTGCATCTATTAGATTTAAACATCTATTAGATTTAAACTTAAAACACGGCAAGGTACATAATTAGAATTACTGAATGAATAAATTAAATGCTTATTCGAAAAAATTGGTTTCTTCGCAAACTTCAGCTCCTAGAGCATTGTACACAATTGCAAACATCATTTATCCCCTTAGCCATATTTTCTTAACAAAAGATTTTCCCACACTTTACAAAACTGTGATTTTTCTTACTTTCTAAAAAGTTTTGGCCAGGCACGATGGCTTACGCCTGTAATCCCAGCACTTTGGGAGGCTGAGGCGGGTGGATCACAAGGTCAGGAGATTGAGACCACCCTGGCTAACACGGTGAAACCCCACTTCTACTAAAAATGCAAAAAATTAGCCAGGTGTGGTGGCACATGCCTGTAGTCCCAGCTACTCAGGAGGCTGAGGCACGAGAATCGCTTGAACCTGGGAGGTAGAGGTTGCAGTGAGCCAAGATTGCACCACTGCACTCCAGCCTGGGCGACTGAGTGAGACTCCATCTCAAAAGAAAAAAAGAAGTTTTATTTTCTTGTGGTAAGAACACTAAACATAAATAATTTCTACCCTGTTAACAAATTTTAAGTGTATAACATACAATTGTTGATTATAAAGACAGTGTTGTGTAGCTGATCTCTGAAGCTTATTCATCTTGCTTAACACTCCATTTTCCCTTTCCCCCGCCCTGACAACCACCATTCCACTGTTTGATCCTATAAATGTGGCTGTTCGAGCTACCTCATGCAATTGGAACCCTGCAGTATTCATCTTTCTGTGACTGGCTTATTCCATTTAACATGATGTGCTCAAAGTTCATTCATGTTGTGACATATTGCAGAATTTACTCCTTTGTAAAGGCTGACTAGCATTCCATTGTATGTGTACACCACATTTTCTCTATCTATTCATTTGTGGATAGACCTCTAGGTGTTTCTACATCTTGGTTATTAATAGTGCTGCAACAGACATGAGAATATCAATATCTCTTTGGATCCTGATTTTAACTCTGGGAACAAAAACAAAATAAACAAATGGTACTATATCAAACTAAAAAGCTTATGCATAGCAAAGGAAACAATTGACAGAGTGAAAAGACAACCAAGGAATGGGAAAAATATTTGAAACACATATATCTGATAAGGGGTCATCTCCAATATTTATAAGGCTCTCCTACAAGGCAACAGAAAAAGAAAAAAAATGAATGACCTGATTAAAAACCGGATTAAGGACTTGAACAGACATTTTTCCAATGAAGACATACACATGACCGTCAGGTATATGAAAAAAAGCCCAATGCCCCTAGTCATCAAAGAACTACAAATCAAAACAACAGCGATTTAAAAAAAAGACAAGTGTTAATGCAGATATGGAGAAATTAGAATCTTTGCACACCGTCGATGGGAGTGCAATATAGTATAATGCTGTGGAAAACAGTATGGAGGTTTCTCAATTAAAAATACAACTACCATATGATCCAGCAATCCCACTTCTGGGTAATGATCCCAAAGAATTGAAATCTTCCCTATTTGTATTTCACTATTATAAACAGCATATTTTTCCTTTGATGATTAAAGCTGGTTCGGAACCTTTTATTCCAACCAGATTCTACTTGGAATGCATAGTTTCAACTGTTGGACCTGAGACAAAAATGAAGAAGAGAACAGGATGTAAGTAAGGCAAGTTCAAATAGATGCATGTCCTATGAGGCAAATATTGTTCTAGGTGCCAGGAATGCCACAATGGACCCAGTAGGTAGATTTTTGGGAAACACGAAATTAAGAACCAGGACAATCTTTATAAGACAGAGAATTGCAAATCAAATAAAAGCAAACACGAGGCTACACTTGTGAGGGGTAATAACAAAAGTGGCAAGAGAAGTGGGGGACCAGGGAAGTTGCACAGTAAATCCAGAAAAGTTCTTGAGAAGAGCCTTCTATTATGCTGGGGTTTCTTCCGAAGTTATGTGCAAAATCTTGAGGCCACTGTTGTGGCATCTGAACCTGGCCTGTGATGTATTTCCAGTGTTACCCCACCCCATCTGTTGGCAGAGGGAGATCTGGTCTTCTTGCAGCAGTGGTGGAGAAAGAATTCCATCAAGTTTGGGGGGATTTCTTGCTGGATCCTGGTTCCTCGGGTTGTCTCTTCAGAACCGTGCAATTTCGCAAGTCCTTCAACCAGTCGTGTCATAACAAGGCTTCAATATGCTCAGATGACAGATTTGTCTCAAGTGAGATGCTGGGTGTGATGTGGTTAGGCTGAGAGATTAATGCAAAATAAGAGATGAGTTAATTGTAAAGCCGAGAGAAATTTGAGATGGAATGTAGTTGGGTTGCTGATGATTGCTGTGCCAATTTCTGTTAGGTAGATGAAACAGTAATTTTGGCATGGAAGCCAGGCTTGCCCTTTGGTATTGGAGCATTCCCCGGGATTCGCTCATCAGGTGGAAGATGGTTTTTATTCTAATTTTACCTGTGAGAAAGTGGTCAGCACAAATTATTCAGTTCTTGGCTGGGAGATTATATACACATAAGCTGTATCTCCACGTGACTCAGGCTTTGCAAGTCACATTGAAAAGAAATACAACGATGACTGCAGAAGCTTTGAGGTATTCCCATTGCTTTTAACAAGTCCAGCCTAGGCATTTTACTCTGCCCCTCAAAGAGGAAATTTACCATACGTGCTGTTTAGGTACAGTTTCCGCTTTCTGTAATTATACATTCGTGAAAGCCACACATACGCAAAATAAATAAAAATATTTCTGTTTGTTGATGTCATTCTGCTCCTTTATTCTACTGTCTCTTACCTCTGTCTCCACCCTCACTAAACACACTCTCATGCACAATGTCCACCCCATGCTACTCACCCGAGCCCTCTAGCCTAGCTTACTGCACCATTTCTGTGCCCTGGTGCAGCTGTTAGACAAGCACAGCCTCACAGGCAGCCTGCTTACTTGGATTTAGGGCTGTGCAACTGAGAGGCCTATAGATGACTTTTCAAACAAGAATCTTTGGGATTCAGGGGAGGAAAGCTGTGAATGTTTGTATAACTTGTTTTTCCTATTACATTGCTATTGTGAAGATAACATTGGGCAGATAGTTTTGAGAATTAGAGGACGAAGCCATAAAGAGGAGAGTTTTCTTGGTAGATGTAGACTGTACTCTTATAGAATTTTGCCATGAGCAATGGAATAGCTTAGTTTGTTTGTTCATTAGTTATATAGTGCCAGAAGTTTTATTTAAAAGTTCACTTTAAATGTTTAGTATTCATCTGATAAGAAGAGGTAAAATGATGATACATGAACTTTAGTTTGAAAACTACTGAAGGTAACATCCTGAAACTAGGAGATAAACTGAGTGTTGAAGTTAAATATTACGTAACCCAAAAAACGATCACTCTAGATTATTTCTGAAATTATGGTCTGAAGGGGGCCATCTTTGAAAGGGTATCGGCATTCACAGAAAGAATGTCACAGAACTGGGATAGGGATTGGTCCACGATGAAATGTAAAAATAAAGATGATCAGACAGAGAGGGAGAAAGAGACAAGAACTAAAGATGAAGTTCAAATGGATTCTAGATCCCTAATTCAGCTCTTAATAGTGGCATATAATGTGATTATTAAGAGAAAAAAAGTAGGAAAAACTATTTGGACAGGTGAAACTTTACAGAGCTTAATCTTGTTGAAAGCAATTTAGTTAAAAGCAAGTTGGTCAGCAGGTTACTTTGGCAGAAATATGATGCGTTCTCAATGAAAATACCTACACACTAGTTTTTTTTTAATCCTAGTCATCTTTGGTGCACCATGGGGACACTTGATAGAACTTCATACATGATTAGCTGTTTTTCCCCCAATTTTGGGGTATTTTTCTACTTTCTTCATTTTGATATCTAATATGGTTTCAGACTTAGTTGTGTTTAACCAATAATTCCTCATTATTTTGCTACCTTTTTGTTTTTACATTAATAATTCAAATTAAAATGATTTCCACACTACTCTGTTTACCATAAGAGGATGTTGGAATAAAACATTTGGGAAATTGCCTGAATAAATTACGGTAGGTTACAAAATATGATCCTATTTTGGCTAACATAAATATTTGTATAATAAATAATAAACTAACTTTGTATTTTAGAAATAGATTTGTATGGATAATAAAAAGGTTAATGGATGATTTGGATGAGTAAAATTTCATTATTTATTTATTTATTCCAGAGATGGGGGTCTCACTCTGTGACCAAGGCTGAAGTGCAGTGGCACAATCATAGCTCAATGCAGCCTCAAACTCATGGGCTGAAGTGATCCTCCCAGCTCAGCCTCCTGAGTAGCTGGGACTGCAGGTGCACACACTAAGCCTGGCTAATTTTTATTTTTATTTTTGTAGAGATGGGGGGTCTCACTTTTTTTCCCAGGCAGATCTTGTACTCCTAGCTTTAGGCACACCTCCCACTTTGGCCTCCTAAAGTGTCAGGATTACAAGCATGAGCCACCATGCCTGGCAAATCCCATTATTTTTTATGCTCTCATTTTTTCTAATTTTATTTTTCTATTAAAAAATACATTTGACTTTTAATATGGAAAAATAGAAAGAGAAACAAATCATAAATTGGATTATTAATTTAAGAGATGTAAAATTTTGAAGAATGAGGTTTTTGTACTTTAATAATATTAATTTTGAAAGAATCATGCCTATTTATTTGTCTGTGTTTCCAACTTTGTACAAGGAGATAACATAAACAGCTTTTTATAAAAACTTATCCACCTTTGTTAGAGTTTTAGGTCATTCTAATGTTTCCCTATGAAAATGTGAAAGAGTAGGCATAATTAGATAAGAGTGAATTAGAAATACTGGTAAAATATGGAGAAATAAACAGGTAATGTGGGAATAATTGGCAGATAATTGGCATTAAAAATTAGACAATCTGGCTGGGTACAGTGGCTCATGCCTATAATTTCAGCACTTTGGGAAGCCAAGGTGGGCAGATAACCTGAGGTCAGGAGTTCAAGACTAGCCTGACCAACATGGCGAAATCCCATCTCTACTAAAAAAAAATGCGAAAATTAGTCAGGCGTGGTGGCATGCACCTGTAATCCCGGCTACTTGGGAGGCTGAGGCAGGAGAATCGTTTGAACCTGGGAGGCAGAGGTTGCAGTGAGCTAAGGTCATGCCACTGCACTCCAGCCTGGGTGACAGAACAAGACTGTCTCCAAAAAAAAAAAAAAAAAAAAAATTAGACAATCTATCTAAAAAATTCTAATGGGTGGAAAATGCAAATTTTCTACAATATGCATCAAAATAGTCTAAATAAATAATGACAGATTACAAAATTGTGTCATGATCTCATTTCTCCTCCTAAATAAGACACAATTATTTATATAATGCATAATATGCACATTTTGCATTTTAGAAATGAGTCTGTATGAATATTAAAAAGGTTAATGTGAGGTTGCACAATATACAACAAAAGAATACTTGAATAATCAGTTCCTATTGACATTCATTTTTGACACAATTCTTATACATACTAATTTTGAGCAAATTGTTGGGTTGAATAGCAGGTTTCGGCTGAACTGTGTTCAGTCAAATTTAAGCAATTTTTTTTTCTACCATGTATCTTGAATTGTATCATATATTAGGCAACCCAGGGCTACCAGAAATTATGGCTAACCTGAAGAAAGAATCTTGCAGGATCTGATAGAGGTGATTGAATATGGAAACAATGGAATACTTGGGCATGAGAATTTGGTGGGAGACATATTGCAAAACACATAAATGAATTTAAAGGAGTCTTCTGGATGTGTGCTGTGGGTTGAGGGAGAAGGTGTGTGACTTCTGGGACCATGAGTCCCCACTTCTGCTAATGCAAGAATGTGTAGGTGAGGAAGTCTTGGTGGATTTTAATTTTCCTTTGGGAAAATAGAATCTCCAAGTACCTTCACTGATACTTGTTCACTCATGTAAAAAGTGTCATGTATAAGAGTATTCACTCCAGGAGGGTCAAAATATACACATAGATTGGTATAAATATTATACATTTTCATTGATAATCGAATAGTTAGATGATATCCCAAACCACATAAAGAACTACTGTGTGGCAGTTGAATGAAAAGATCTGAATATATTAACATGGAAATATTTTTATGATATTATTACTAGAAAATAATTTTGCAAAAATTTTTATATCACATGACCTCATTTATACTAAAACATTGTATATGGCCTAACTTTTTATTCATTTATGTATATCTGTATGTAAATACATAGAAAAACATTCAAAAGTAACAAAGCACATCGTTCTTATTCCTGAGAATGAGATGAGAATAGGCGACGACAGTGGGCAAGCTGTACTTTTACCTAAAATACATTAGTATCGTGTGCATTTGTTACATAAAAATATGTTCCCATGTTACTAGCAGGTGTGGCAAATATGAAACGCTTGAGTAACTCAAAAGAAGTAAATAAAGAACTAAATGGAAGAGCATCTGAAATTTAAATTTTTAAAGTAGCTAACATTTAAATGAGTCTTCAAGTGTTTCCTCCTCAGAAAGATATTTTTCCTCCACATGGAGGAAAGAAGAGGGCAAGTGAGAAGATAAAAATTATTGAAGATCTACATGTTCAGGAGTTAGTTATATAGTTGTAAAGATTTGCTTTTCGTAAGGGTAGAGCCAGGAATTGTATCTCTAAAACTATTTGGGTCAGATCTGGATAAATATTATAGTGCTTTCAATACAAGTTTAAAAAATAGAATTTTTAATAAGGAAAATAATTCTCATAAGTATTTTCTTCATATAACTTTTCCCTAGAAAGTGTTAAGTGACGACCAAAGGTAATAAATTACGACATAATGGTTAGCTAGTTGGAGTTTTATTTCAAAGGTATTTAAGTATCTCGGGTTGACAAAGGCTTGTCTACATATGCAAGATGGATTAGGTAATTATACACAATAAATCAGGGTGAAAAACCTATTACAAAGCAAAGATAGGGGTGAGGGCTGTTTCTGTGTCTAAGATTGATTGCTTAAATTAGTTAAACTTACTGTGTTCTTTATTTTGCTAGAATACCAGTGACCAATCAAACACTTTTCCTACTGGGTCAGTATCTTGCAATACAAGGTTCTCAATGAATATTTGTCATAAAAACTTGAATTTAAATGTAAGAATGCTTTCAAAACACTATGTATTCATTTAAAACTCTGTTGTTTTGCCTACTTTATAATATTTTGGTTTTAGTTTAATGCTGTATAATATTTTATTTACTCTTTTAAAAGCTAAAAAATAAGTTATTAATAAATTATTCAACATGTTAATTTTTGAATCAGAAGAAAGCAGAAATTAAGAAACTGATGGTAAAAGCTCTTGAAGAGTTTAGTTCAAACTTGAGTGATAAATAGACAATTTAGAAGAAATTCACCCAGACATCTTCCACACATGAAGGTACCCTGGTGGCTTTCTCACTGCTCTCATTCTTCTCTTTATCAGTGTTAAACAGGTTATCATGTGTTTCTCAGCTTTAAAGTGCTTGGGCACTTCCTCTAGCCTTTTCCAAAGCGTTTGTACACTCTCTTTACCTTAAAGCAATGAGAAAACCCAAAACAATCTACACAGCATTGGGATTGATACGGTTTGGCTGTGTCCCCACCCAAATCTCAACTTGAATTGTATCTCCCAGAAATTCCCCATGTTGTGAGAGGGACCCAGAGGGAGGTATTTGAATCATGGGGGCCGATCTTTCCCGTGCTATTCTCGTGATAGTGAATAAGTCTCGTGAGATTTGATGGGTTTATCAGGGGTTTCCACTTTTACTCATTTTCTCTTGCTGCTGTCATGTAAGGAGTGCCTTTCACCCCCTGCCATGATTCTGAGGCCTCCCCAGCCATGTGGTACTGTAAGTCCAATTAAACCTCTTTTCCTTCCCAGTCTTGGGTATGTCTTTATCAGCTGCATGAAAACAGACTAACACAGGGATTAACAATGTGGTTTAACAAGTCTGCTGTATAATGCTTAGAAATTCCATACAAAATATACTATTTACAATGGCAGCAAAAATATGTGGCATAGGAATAAATCTAAAAGTGATGTCACATATTTTTGCTGCCACTGTAAATAGTATATTTTGTATGTAATTTCTATTTTGGAATATTATAAAATATTAGCTGAAAAATATCAAAGAAGACTTAAATAAATAGAAAGTTATACCATTTCATTGGCAGGGAGAACTCAGTATCATACATTTGTCAGTTTTCCCAAAATTGATCCAGAGATTATTGACATTTCCAAGAAAAATTCTAAAATAGATTCTCATCAAACTAAATAAGCAGATTAAAATATAGATACAGAAAAGCAAAGGGCATGAATGTCCACTCACACCTGAAGAAGGAGATTAGGTAAGGAAGACGTCCCCTGTGAAAGACAATGCTTATTAAAAAGCTGTATTTATGATATAGTGGGTATTAATTCAAGAAAAGCCAAATAGTTGAATGCAATGAATAAACAATCTAGAAACAAAGACATATGTGTATAAAAATATAGATGCATGACAGAAATGAAATTGTAAATTGGTGGATTGGTTTTGGAGCAGTTAGCTAAAAATCCATTCCAGATTGATCAAAAAATTATATGATAAGAAACACTAACAAATGTTAAAGACCACATATGATAATATATTTATGACTTGGTGGTGGCAACATGATTGTCAAATAAGAACAAAATGCACTAGCCATAAAGGAAATATGGTTAAATTTTATCACATTAAAATTAGGACTTTATGTTCATCATAAAACACAAAAAGAGAGTGAGAAACAAACTATGACACAAGACCAGCAACACATACCAGTGACAAAAGTCAGTGTCCAGAATATATAAAGTTGAATATATATAGAAACAAACAGCTTGACAGAAAAATGTGCAAAAATATGAACAGGCAGCTTACAAAAGTGAAATCATGAATTACTAATATATCTGTGAAAAAAATGTTGTTAAATCTCACTAGAAATCATGGGGATGAAGGTAAAAATCACAGTTAGCTGCCATTTGACACCAACAGACTGGGAAAATAAATTTAAATCTGACAGTACAAATGTTCAGAAGATTGGGACTCCTGTTAATCAGTGGTCTTTGGGGCTTTACCTAGTTATGGTAAACATGTACGTTACCTATAAACACAGAAATTCCACTCCTTGGTATATAATCTAAAGAAACTCCTGCCTATATGCACCAAGAGATATATATATATAACGTTTGTAGCTGCATTTTCACAAAAGCAAAACTTGGAAACCATTTGGTGTCTTCTAAAACCAGAATAAACAAATGAAAGTCACATATTTAAACATGTATGCATCTCAAAAACATAATACTGGGCAGTAAATTATATGCGCACAGATACACATTTATATTTGGTAAGATTTATTATTATAAAAGCTAAAATTAGGCAAAACTAAATATTGTTCAGGAATATTAATATTTTCATATAAGTATTGATAAAGTCAACATAATAAAATACCAAAGCTATGGATAATGTACAATGGTGGCTAAATGGGTAGTAGTCTTTTTATCATTTTTACGTATTATCTGTTACATATAGTTGGCATATATTTTAAAACAACAATATGAAATAATGTGATGAAAAATTAATAAAGCTACAACGTGAATCCCTTTTTGAGCAAGTTGTAAAAAGATCTGGGAGAGTTTCTCCTCTCTGTATCTAAAAGTACCATCTCATCTATATTTAAGACGTCAAATATAGACTCATGCAGTTTTGGTTTAACTCTTTAAAAATGGCTTTCGACAGGGTTTCATGCACCCTTAATTGCTTGTTGTTAAAAAAATAACCAATTTTCTCTGATGTCTTATTTTTATAAACCAGTTTAGTTTAAAAAACAGTGAGTTACTCTGGCATTTACACTTGATTTGCCTTTTAAAAGTACCTTCTAATTAAGAAAAAAATCGTAGTTTAATATAGAGTCATTAGGACAGGTGGGGGTGGGCGGTGAGGGGGTGGCTGGACTTCCTTGGGAGCGCAGATCTGTGTCCTTGCGGAGATCATCGTTCTGCACAGAGGAAGTCTGTGACGTGCGCTGCCACCCGTTGCTCCTGGCAGCAGTGAGGAAAACCAGCTTAGGGAGGCCCGGGGAGCACAGCAGAATGGCAAGCACACTGCCAGCCAGATGGACACTGTTCGGTACAAACTTGTTGACTCAGGGCACAGTCTGGACAGGCCGTTTGACAGCCTTGTGTTTCAATTACTCCAGCCCAAGGAGGGAGGAAAAAGGACCACCTAACTGAGAAACAGGCATTGTATCTAAATTGAGATTTCCAAGGGTGAATCCTTGTTAAAAAGGAGAACTCATGGTTAGGTGCAGCCTGCGCTGCAAAGCCTGGGTCACTGAGCGTCAGCAAGTTTATTTTTAAATCATCTTTTTTTTTTTTTTTTTTTTAACGATGACACCTCCAACTGGAAATCATAGACTTGGCAGAATAGCAAGTCACACATTAAGCGACAAGTGAAATACGCTAATCGTAGTTTGACTGTTTTGTAAAGAATTTCACAGCAGAAAAAGTTAATGTCATTGATTTGGAGGAAGTATGTAGGGGAAACCCATATGTAGTGAGTGTACTAATTGTGACAGCTCTTTTAAAAGCAGGCAGAAGGCATTATTGCTGAGGCAGCTTTGAGGAGCTGTTTGTCATTTTAAAAGCAACAAAAAGCAGTTGGGCCAAGGCTTGGAAGAACCGAGGAATTATGAGAATAAAAAAGAAAAACAGGTAAAAACTCTCTTCCATTTCATCTGAGGAGCTCAGAATTCAATGCTTTCGCTTAGATGATGAGAAAGAGCAGTTAGATGCAGACGGAAACGGCACTAAGTGCTCATTACTTTTAACTGTGCAATTTAAATACTCAAGTGTATCCATGGAAAAAAAGATTTAAATAGCAAGCTTCATTACTATTTGCTCCTAGAACAATGATCTCTGCAGATTGCCCCATTCTGTTGAAGTCAACATGGGGATGAATAGCAATTTTGCAGTTTGAGAAGAAGAGGGGTATGTGGGAAAACTGAAATGTGAACAAAACAACAGTTGGGCTTTTTTCCACTGTTTATTGGTGCTTTGGGAATTCTCTGCAGCTTTATCTTTCATGATGGCTTAATAAATAAAAATACAGGACATAGTCTACATGTTTGAGACATGATTCACAGAATGGTACTAATTCACCTAAGGGCCTCTGCCTGGCTTAGTCCACAGAGCACATCTAAGCATCTGGAATCACACTGGCAATCTTCCCAAAGGCCAAGGGCTTTAGTTATTTTGCTGGTTATGTACATAGACCAGCATAAACTATGCAGCCGTCTGTATTTTTCTGCACCAAGACTGAGTAAAATGAATTTATAATTTTGAAAGTGTTCATCCCTGATGGCCCTTTCATGCTGATTTTTATTCTTTTCAAACACCTGTAGGATCTGGGATGCCTGGAACTCTGTTCATTCCAAATGCCCCATCCATCCTCATTTACCTGGCTGCCCACCACTTTGCCATCTCAGTATGTTCACCACACACTGCCATGGGCAATTTGTAAGATCGCTAGCAGAGCAGGCTCTTGAACCACGCTGCCTAGGTTAAAATATCTACTCCCAGCTTGCTGTGTGGAATGTTTGGCAAATAACTTAGGTTCTCTGTGCTTTATTTCCTCGCTTCTGAAATTTACCGAAGGGTAATAATACATTCCCATTCAGTTACTGTGAGGGAGAACAGAGCTCAGCACACTAGCATGCAATAGGTGCTCAATAAGTGTTACGTGTAGTCATCAACACCGTACATCACTACCGTGACTGTGTTCCACCCTGAATAAAATCACTTTCTTTGTCAGCCGCAACTCCTTCAACTGGGGTGTCAGCAGCAAGTGACATGCAGAGCCACACCAGGGGCCCACAGGGTTTCCCGGAGAGGAGAGGTAATCCACAGGGGAGGTTCGGAATATGGAGCCTCTTAAGATAGTATCTGTAATGTCGCAACCTTGGGGATACCAGATGAATGGCAGGTGATATTTTACTGAAACTAGCAAAGTGGGGGACATTGAATAACAGAGAACTCCAGAGTGTGCATTATCACAAAGGGCAACTTCAGGTAGAAGTCTCACTCATGTTCCTGGAGCCTGGGGATCTTGATCATCAAGGAAAAGCTACACACAAAAAAATGACCGGGTAAAAGGACTTCTGATTTTGACAGAAGAGCAGTCGATGTTATGTAAAGAAAGACAGTCGAGCCCTTAGGTTATTTCAGGTCATAAGAAAAAAGATGACTTGATTCAAATACACATTGTAGGGAAAGTTTATAACAATTTTAAGGATGCCAGTTCATGTGTGGACATAAGCTAATGAATTGGCTGGGGCAAAACCACTGGATTTTTGATGATATTCTAAGGAAGATGGCTTGATTCCTGGAAATCAAATTTATTAATAGAAGAGATTACCAGGCCTAAGGCATATATGCTATTTTATATTAATTTTTAAAGAACTGAGTTGTATTTTACATCCTAATAGGAATTTTAAATAAAAAATAACTGTTGGACAATTATGCAGAAATGGTTTTGTATTCAGTCTTGTTGTCTGTCATTGTCATCATACTCTTCCAAGGGTATATATTTTTGTGCAAGTTACAGTCCAAAGGCAGGAAAGAACCCACAAGGCCTTTGCTTCCACTTTGATGGAGTTAGAAGTTGTTTACATAAGGTGATAAGAGAGGGAATTTAGTTCTCATTATTTCACCTGCGCCTACACCCTCCATTCATCCAGATAGCCGTTTGATAGAATTATGCATTGCCCTTGTAGACACTTAGGTAGCTTCTTTAAAAATACAATTCATTAGATGGGCAGTGGAAGTTGACCAAAATATTCAGGAATCTATCATAGTAAGTATTGATTTATGAGAGCACTTTTCTTCTGACAGGGAGTGCTAGGGAAGCATGGAGAATGCGAGACCAATTCCATGGGCGAAAGATGAAGAGCAATGGTGTTCTTTTTTTTTTTTTTTTTTTGAGACGGAGTCTCGCTGTGTCGCCCAGGCTGGAGTGCAGTGGCACAATCTCGGCTCACTGCAAGCCCCGCCTCCCGGGTTCACGCCATTCTCCTGCCTCAGCCTCTCTGAGTAGCTGGGACTACAGGCGCCCGCCACCACACCCGGCTAATTTTTTTGTATTTTTAGTAGAGACGGGGTTTCACCGTGGTCTCGATCTCCTGACCTCGTGATCCGCCCGCCTCGGCCTCCCAAAGTGCTGGGATTACAAGCGTGAGCCACCGCGCCCGGCCGAGCAATGGTGTTCTTGAGCATGGGCCCTGAATTAAGTAAGACATATGTTCAGTTTCTAATGTTGACACTTACTAGCTGTTTAAATGGCCTTGGGCAAGTTAATGGAACAAGCTAAGTCTCATATTTTTTATCTAAAAAAACAGGGATTTTAGTTTCTGTTGTATTATGAAATAGATATTAATAATAATTATTGAACAATTAGTGAAACTGTTCATAACCAGACTGACTGTAGGCAAGTGTGAACTCTAACAGACTAACTGTGTACAGCATAGATACACACAAGTGGATAATGTGAAGATAGAGGAAAGGACATATGCATTTGAATTTCAATTTGAATTTCACAGCAGTAGTCAAATAATACCTCCCATCACCAGAAGCATAAGAAGTCCCCATGCAGACCTGTGGTTTTCTAGCCCTTTTTCACGCTTCCCAATAGCCTTGGTGGGCTAGATGCTGGCCATGGTTACCATGCACTCACCTGGCGAGGGCCAGTCTCAGAAGTTGGACCTGGTGGCATTAGAGTCCAACTAATTTTGTTTTTCTCCTAGAAGTTGTTTCTGAATGGATAATTTGGTATTAGACAATTAGAAATTCACCGCATTTCTGGTCTAGGCAAGATACATTTGGTTGATTTTTCTTTTCATGTAATTGTTTCTGGTAAGTCTCTGAATGAGCATGTTTTCAAGCTTTTTATTATAAATAACAAAGCAAAATACAAGTTATAGAAAGACATTAGAGGTTTCTTCTAATCTTCTTGCCTGTTGGCAGTCTCCTTTCTCCTTTCTTTCTTCCTTCCATTCCTTCTTCCTCCTTCCTTTCCTTCCTTTGTCCCTGCCTTCCTTTCCTTTTTTTTTGTTTATAGTGGACAAATTACTTATCATCAATTTATTTCTGAATATCTCAAAACTTGAAATGCACAAACATATGCTCTTAGTCACAATACTTGAATCACCAAGTGTCCTTTTTATTAACCATAGCTTTGGGTTCAACTATACTGGAGAATTCTATCCCATTGAATTAAAAATTGCACTTCAATATCAATACTGCACTAAAAGCTCTGGCATTGAATTGGTGTAATTTTAACCTTCTAATAGAAATGGTTGGTGTGGGGTTTCTATCCAGCCAGCACACGCTTTAATTTTGAGAGAAGTTCTTTGAAGAATGTCTAATTGTTTTCAGAAGTATGTCCTTTTGTTTTGATAAAGTTCACTTTTCCGTTCCCTGTGCCAACATTTTTAGCCATTGTGGGATTTTCTACACTGTTGCTTGAAAGTCAAATTTACGATCTTAGGCAATTTCTGCTTACAAATGCCATGTGACAGATAGAATGGAGGTTGAGACTGAATTTTACCAGTAATCAAGTTAGGTCAGCTCTACACAGCCATGGCTGAAAATGTATAAAACCAAAACATTTAGGCTTTCACTTTATTACTAAGTCAAGCTCTCCCTCTGCCCCACCAAATAGAATCTATCTTTTTATTGCTAGAGGAAAAATTGTTCTATGGTTTTTTTAATAGATTTACAAACCTCTGAATTTTTATAAAAATACTATGGGTGTTTAATTAATTTATGAACTTAAAGCTTAAACCACATTATTTCCTTTTGTATATGCTGAATGGAAGGAGCTCTTCTGATGGGTGAATCTACCCTTCCTTCATATAGCTCAGTCCGTCAATATCTTTTCTCAGCATATCTTTTTTACAATTTTACCCAAAGACAGATGGATAGAACACGAGTGGCTAATGGCCAGATCAAGGTGGGAAAAGGAATCCTAGTGTAGGTAATTTAACCACTTTCCTCCTGCCTGTCCTCACATCCACAGCCCAATGTGGCTAAGCATAAAGAGAAGTGCTGGACCTTGACTGCTGAATTCTGAAAAGGTACAGAAAAAGTAAGCGGCCAGAATAGAGAAGTCAGATGGATATTCCTCTGATGAGCGCAGGGTGGGTGCAGAAAGGCAGGAGGAAGGTTGGGAAAACCTAGTAACACACATGTAGTAGAGAGTTCCCTTCAAACAACCTCCAGACTTGGAGAATGAAACCTGTTTACCACTGTACCTGTTCAAGGAGGATTTTCCTGATCCCCTTTTCCACCCTCATTTGCTCATGCCCCAGCCTGGAAGAATAGAAATAATAGCTATTGAAAAAGATAGAAAAGGAGAGAGATGCTGGTCACTCCTTTCCTTAGCTACATGAAAGAGAATCTTCAGGTGAAGATCAAGGTGTTGTTTCACAGAACTAAACATTCTATATTTTTTTAAATTCGTGTGTATTTTGTGTCTTGAATGTCATGATAGGACCAAATTCCATGAGGTCCTCTATAACTAGAACAGTGAAAAAAACCTGACTTGTGAGATACTTATCACAAAGCAACCTTATCTGAATTCTCAATTTAAGTTTTCCAGGATAATTTGCCCTACTTTTGGATTAAAAAATAAAAATCTAGCTAGGCGCCGTGGCTCACACCTGTAATCCCAGCACTTTGGGAGGCCAAGGCGGGTGGACCACGAGGTCAGGAGATCAAGACCATCCTGGCTAACACGGTGAAACCCTGTCTCTACTAAAAATACAAAAAATTAGCTGGGCGTGGTGGAGGGCACCTGTAGTCCCAGCTACTCAGGAGGCTGAGGCAGGAGAATGGCGTGAACCTGGGAGGCGGAGCTTGCAGTGAGCCAAGATCGCGCCACTGCACTCCAGCCTGGGCGACAGAGCAAGACTCTGTCTCAAAAAAAAAAAAATCTAATCTCTCTGTGACATACCGGAAAAAGCATAGAAAATCCACACTATTTGGAATAGTTCATGTTCGTGGATAAATATTTGATAATCTATAATACCTTCGTCAACAGCAGCAGCTAGGCCCGCAAAAGAGCTTCAAAAAAGTGTAATATTATGAATGACATCTTTACTAATTTTTGGTCTAACTCGAATGATATCAGATTTCATCTTTGGTCATGAACATTCCTAAATCCTGATAGAGATATACAAGGACTTTGAGGGATCTTGCTGTTGCATCTTGAATGTAATCCAACTTCTCCATGTTGTATTTACCTGAACAGTCAAGATGACTTGATACACAAGGGCATAGGGCATACTACAGTTCTTGGGTTTTTAAAAAAGCATTATAAATGTAAACTTTAGAAACTTACAAAGAAAAAATGCACTGATCTTATTTGTGCCACTTGCTGAGTTGTGATAAATGCAACCACTCATGAAACCACTGTCCACATCAAGATACAGGATATTTTTGAGGGCGCAGCCAAGATGGCCCAATAGGAACAGCTCTGGTCTACAGCTCCCAGCATGAGCTATGCAGAAGACGGGTGATTTCTGCATTTCCATCTGAGGTACTGGGTTCATCTCACTAGGGAGTGCCAGACAGTGGGCACAGGACAGTGGGTGCAGCGCACTGTGCACAAGCCGAAGCAGGGTGAGGCATTGCCTCACTCAGGAAGCACAAGGGGTCAGGGAGTTCCCTTTCCTAGTCAAAGACAGGGGTGACAGACGGCACCTGGAAAATCGGGTCACTCCCACCCTAATACTGCACCTTTCCGATGGGCTTAAAAAACGGCACACCAGGAGATTATATCCCGCACCTGGCTTGGAGGGTCCTACGCCCACAGAGTCTCGCTGATTGCTAGCACAGCAGTCTGAGATCAAACTGCAAGGTGGCAGCGAGGCTGGGGGAGGGGAGCCCACCATTGCCCAGGCTTGCTTAGGTAAACAAAGCAGCCAGGAAGCTCAAACTGGGTGGAGCCCACCACAGCTCAAGGAGGCCTGCCTGCCTCTGTAGGCTCCACTTCTGGGGGCAGGGCACAGGCAAACAAAAAGACATCAGTAACCTCTGCAGACTTAAAAGTCCGTGTCTGACAGCTTTGAAGAGAGTAGTGTTTCTCCCCGCACGCAGCTGGAGATCTGAGAACGGGAAGACTGCCTCCTAAAGTGGGTCCCTGACTCCCGAGCAGCCTAAATAGGAGGCACCCCCCAGTAGGGGCAGACTGACACCTCACATGGCCGGGTACTCCTCTGAGACAAAACTTCCAGAGGAACGATCAGGCAGCAGCATTCATGGTTCACGAAAATCCACTGTTCTGCAGCCACCGCTGCTGATACCCAGGCAAACAGGGTCTGGAGTGGACCTCTAGCAAACTCCAACAGACCTGCAGCTGAGGGTCCTGTCTGTTAGAAAGAAAACTAACAAACAGAAAGGACATCCACACCAAAAACCCATCTGTACGTCACCATCATCAAAGACCAAAAGTAGATAAAACCACAAAGATGGGAAAAAAACAGAGCAGAAAAACTGGAAACTGTAAAAAGCAGAGCACCTCTCCTCCTCCAAAGGAACGCAGCTCCTCACCAGCAATGGAACAAAGCTGGACAGAGAATGACTTTGACGAATTGAGACAAGAAGGCTTCAGACAATCAAATTACTCTGAGCTACAGGAGGAAATTCGAACCAATGGCAAAGAAGTTAAAAGCTTCGGAAAAAAAATAGATGAATGGATAACTAGAATAACCAATGCAGAGAAGTCCTTAAAGGACCTGATGGAGCTGAAAATCAAGGCATGAGAGCTACATGATGAATGCAGAAGCCTCAGTAGCCAATGAGATCAACTGGAAGAAAGGGTATCAGCAATGGAAGACGAAATGAATGAAATGAAGCAAGAAGAGAAGTTTAGAGAAAAAAGAATAAAAAGAAACAAACAAAGCCTCCAGGAGATATGGGACTATGTGAAAAGACCAAATCTACATCTGATTGCTGTACCTGAAAGTGACGGAAAGAATGGAACCAAGTTGGAAAACACTCTGCAGGATATTATCCAGGAGAACTTCCCCAATCTAGCAAGGCAGGCCAACATTCAGATTCAGGAAATACAGAGAACGCCACAAAGATACTCCTCGAGAAGAGCAACTCCAAGACACATAATTGTCAGATTCACCAAAGTTGAAATGAAGGAAAAAATGTTAAGAGCAGCCAGAGAGAAAGGTCAGGTAACCCACAAAGGGAAGCCCATCAGACTAACAGCTGATCTCTCGGCAGAAACTCTACAAGCCAGAAGAGAGTGGGGGCCAATATTCAACATTCTTAAAGAAAAGAATTTTCAACCCAGAATTTCATATCCAGCCAAACTAAGCTTTATAAGTCAAGGAGAAATAAAATACTTCACAGAGAAGCAAATGCTGTGAGAATTTGTCACCACCAGGCCTGCCCTAAAAGAGCTCCTGAAGGAAGCACTAAACATGGAAAGGAACAACCGGTACCAGCCACTGCAAAAACAGGCCAAATTGTAAAGACCATCGAGGCTAGGAAGAAACTGCATCAACTAATGAGCAAAATAACCAGCTAACATCATAATGACAGGATTAAATTCACACATAACAATATTAACATTAAATATAAATGGACTAAATGCTCCAATTAAAAGACACAGACTGGCAAATTGGATAAAGAGTCAAGACCCATCAGTGTGCTGTATTCAGGACACCCATCTCATGTGCAGAGACACACATAGGCTCAAAATAAAAGGATGGAGGAAGATCTACTAAGCAAATGGAAAACAAAAAAAGGCAGGGGTTGCAATCCTAGTCTCTGATAAAACAGACTTTAAACCAACAAAGATCAAAAGAGACAAAGAAGGCCATTACATAATGGTATAGGGATCAATTCAACAAGAAGAGCTAACTATCCTAAATATATATGCACCCAATACAGGAGCACCCAGATTCATAAAGCAAGTCCTGAGTGACCTACAAAGAGACTTAGACACCCACACAATAATAATGGGAGACTATAACACCCCACTGTCAACATTAGACAGATCAGTGAGACAAGAAGTTAAAAAGGATACCCAGGAATTGAACTCAGTTCTGCACCAAGCGGATCTAATAGACATCTACACAACTCTCCACTCCAAATCAACAGAATATACGTTTTTTTCAGCACCACACAACACCTATTCCAAAATTGACCACATAGTTGGAAGTAAAGCTCTCCTCAGCAAATGTAAAAGAAAAGAAATTATAACTGTCTCTCAGACCACAGTGCAATCAAACTAGAACTCAGGATTAAAAAACTCACTTAAAACCATTCAACTACATGGAAACTGAACAACCTGCTCCTGAATCACTACTGGGTACATAACGAAATGAAGGCAGAAATAAAGATGTTCTTTGAAACCAACAAGAACAAAGACACAACATACCAGAATCTCTGGGACACATTCAAAGCAGTGTGTAGAGGGAAATTTATAGCACTAAATGCCCACAAGAGAAAGCAGGAAAGATCCAAAATTGACACCCTAACATCACAATTAAAAGAACTAGAAAAGCAAGAGCAAACACATTCAAAAGCTAGCAGAAGGC